>NC_091074.1:104163409-104466439 GCF_032405125.1 Capricornis sumatraensis | reverse complement strand
ACTTTATACCAAGGAGTTCATTTGCAAAACTCTCTCATCTTCGGAGATGGTGTACAAGGGTGGTAACACAGAATCCACAGGCTCCAGAGTTAGACATTCTACTTACCGTGTAACCTTATAGAAAGCAGTTGCTAGATCTCTGTAAGCTTCTGTCTTCATCTTTAACCTAGGAATAACAGTAGTTAGTTAACAGTGTTGTTTTCAAAACTGAGAGCATATCACAGATACAGAAAATAAACTAGTGGTTACCAGTGGGGGGAGGAGCAATATTCGGGTGAAGAAGTGGAAGGTACAAACAACTGGGTGTAAGACAGACTGCAAGGATATATTGTACAACACAGGAAATATAGCCAATATTTTGAAGTCACTATAAAGGGAGTGTAACCTTTAAAAATTATGTAAGAAATTTAAAGGGAAACAAACAGGAAAAACCAAACTGACCTGACAGATAAACAGGACCTGTGTTGGAGAAGACTCTTGAGAGTCCTTTAGACTGCAAGGAGATCCAACCAGTCCATTCTGAAGGAGATCAATCCTGGGATTTCTTTGGAAGGAATGATGCTAAAGCTGAAACTCCAGTACTTTGGCCGCCTCATGCGAAGAGCCGACTCATTGGAAAAGACTTTGATGCTGGGAGGGGTTGGGGGCAGGAGAAGAAGGGGACAACAGAGGATGAGATGGCTGGATGGCATCACTGACTTGATGGACGTGAGTCTGAGTGAGCTCCGGGAGTTGGTGATGGACAGGGAGGCCTGGTGTGATGCGATTCATGGGGTCACAAAGAGTCGGACACAACTGAGCGACTGAACTGAACTGAACTGAAGGAAAAATTAGGTGAGTTGGACTGTGAAGAAAGCTGAGTGCCGAAGAATTGATGCTTTTGAATTGTGGTGTTGGAGAAAACTCTTGAGAGTCCCTTGGACTGCAAGAAGATCCAACCAGTCCATTCTAAAGATCAGTCCTGGGTGTTCATTGGAAGGACTAATGCTAAAGCTGAAACTCCAATACTTTGGCCACCTCATGCAAAGAGTTGACTCATTGGAAAAGACTCTGATACTGGGAGGGACTGGGGACAGGAGAAGAAGGGGACAACAGAGGATGAGATGGCTGGATGGCATCACCGACTCGATGGACATGAATTTGAGTGAACTCCGGGAGTTGGTGATGGACAGGGAGGCCTGGCGTGCTGCGATTCATGGGGTCACAAAGAGTCAGACACGACTGAGCAACTGAACTGAACTGATCTGAACTGAAGGAAAAATTAAAAGCGCATACACATGAATTCCTTAGCCAAGTACCTGACACATGGTACCTGCTCAATTAATTTTAGTTATGACTCTTCTATGATATTTAGATCTCTTAAGAGGAACTTGGAAGTCCCTTTTCTACTGCTTTTCTAACTTCTAAAGTTTATACATTACACTAACTTTAGAGACATAGTGCTTAAGGGTGCAGTTGCTAAACCAGATGTCCTGAGTCAAATCCTGATTCTGGCTCTTGCTCACCGAATTACCTCACACAAGTTTCTCTACACCTCAGTTT
Organism: Capricornis sumatraensis; assembly: GCF_032405125.1. Taxonomy (NCBI): domain Eukaryota; kingdom Metazoa; phylum Chordata; class Mammalia; order Artiodactyla; family Bovidae; genus Capricornis; species Capricornis sumatraensis. The sequence continues at coordinate 104,464,897 of NC_091074.1, read as the reverse complement.
TCTCATTTCTAAAATGGTGAAAATAACTCATGCAGTTTTCTGAGGATTAAATATATTAAGACATGTAAAGAATAGTACCTAGAAAATAGAAATCCCATAAATGTTAGTTATTATTATTCAAAATTTACTTACCCAACATCATAAATAGTTTAGTTTTCTCTTATCATGAATACAATTCTATTTGGACCTAATTTCATAGAAAATGCCTACATATGAAAGCATTCAAATTTGTGTTCTGGCAATGGCACCCCACTCCAGTACTCTTGCCTGGAAAATCCCATAAGCGGAGGAGCCTGGTGGGCTGCAGTCCATGGGGTCACTACAAGGTGGACACGACCGAGCAACTTCACTTTCACTTTTCACTTTCATGCATTGGAGGAAGGAAATGGCAACCCACTCCAGTGTTCTTGCCTGGAGAATCCCAGGGATGGGGGAGCCTGGTGGGCTGCTGTCTATAGGGTTGCACAGAGTTGGACACAGCTGAAGCAACTTAGCAGCAGCATATTGACCTGAGCATGCACACACACTGCAACAAGATTACAATAGAACTGTCTCCTACTTTCATATTATCACTTTAATAGTAAAATACACCAGAAGAATCATGTTAATAAATGTAAAATGCATAGAAATACGGCTCCCCTGTATTAGTTCTTTGTTATACTTAAATGTTATATGTATGATATTAGATTATGTTTCAGCAGTTGTTTTTTTTTTTAACTTTCCTTTGAGATTAACACACTAATATTAAACATATGAGGGCTTCCCTGGTGGCTCAGATGGTAAAGAATTCACCTGTAATGCAGGAGATGTGGGTTTGATCCCTGGGTCAGGAAGATCCCTTGTATGAGGGCATGGCAACCCACTCCAGGATTCTTGCCTGGAGAATCCCCATGGACAGAGAAGCATGGTGGGCTACAGTCCATGGGGTCGCATCGAACATGACTGAGTGACTAAGCACACAGCACATATTGACCTAAAGAATGATCAGAATGATCAGTGTGCAATAGAAAAGGATACAGACTTCCTAAAGTTCAGTAAAACGTCCTTAGCATTCCAAGACGCCTGCCAATGCAGGAGGTGCAGGTTCAAACCCTGGGTCAGGAGGATTCCCTGGAGAAGGAAATGGTAACCCACTCCAGTATTCTTGCCTGCAATATTCCATGGGCAGACAAGCCTAGTGGGATACAGTCCATGGGGTCGCAAAGACTCAGACACAACTGAGCAAACATACACACATTACAAGAACAAGTACAGGCACTTCTCCTTTCCTTGTCTCCTTTTGGATTTTGTGTTGTGTTTTCTTATTTCCTTCTCTTTAGCACTATACCTCATAATAGTAATGTGCACCCGAATAAAAATAACAATAATGCTTCCCTGAATACATGAAGAAAGCGCTATTGCTTTAGCCAAAGGCATGTTTTTGAGGTTTTCTAGTTCTCTTATCACATTCTCTCATACTTCCCTGGTGGCCCAGATGGTAAAAGCATCTCCCTACAATGTGGGAGACATGGGTTCAATCCTTGGGTCAGGAAGATCTCCTGGAGAAGGAAATGGCAACCCACTCCAGTATTCTTGCCTGGAAAATCCCATGGATGGAGGAGCCTAGTAGGCTACAATCTACGGGGTTGCAAAGAGTCAGACACGACTGAGCAACTTCACTTTATTCTTTCAGTCATAAGTCATATACATTGAAATCTACTAGTTCAGTTCAGAAAAAGCCATTAGCAGGACCTCCAATCCTCTAAATTCACCTAACTTTTATATGCCAATGTAAAAAAAAAAAGGAAGAGTTATCCAGGGCATATTCCAAAGAAAAGCTGGGAACATTCACTCCCAGACAGAGGTTAATACTGGGCCAACAGTTGTTGCAAATTCATAACCGAGAGAGACTGAGGATAAAATTAGACGTAGGGATATTGAGACTGGCTCATTAGAGTGAGCAATTGGCAAGTTTTCTCAGTGAGATTGTAAATGAGACTAAGAAATCCAAGCTGAGGACCAGATAAGGTTTAGTTAGCAGGCATAAGCAGGAACAAAGTCAAACATTACCAGAGCAAAAATGTCAGGTGAAAAAAGTTAAGCCAATAAAGCAAGAAACACATGGGTGACAAGGTATGAATGATTAGCCATAGTAAAACTCCTGATGTTCACACTTGGCAGGAGCCAAACAAAAATTTCTCCCTGATGAGTGAAAAGTTATACCAAAAAAAACCCTGCTATTCAAAAGACGTCTTCGCAGAAAAAGCTCTAACTCTAAAAGAAAAAATTGATAAATAGGATTACACTAAGATTAAGAACTTACCAAAGGCACTATAAAGAGAATAAAAAGACAAGCGCAAAGTAGAAGATTCTTGCTTCATCTGTTTATCTCCAACACAGGAGTCTTACCCAGAAAACACAAAGAACCCATATAAATTAATAAGTAGAAGAGAACAAGCATTCTTAAAGTTCAGTACAAAACTGAGCAAGAAATTGAGCAAGTAATTTACAAAAAGAAAGAAGAAAGTGTCAGTCACTCAGTCATGACTGACTCTTTGTGACTGCATGGACTGTAGCCTGCCAGGTTCCTCTGTTCATGGAATTCTCCAGGCAAGAATACTGGAGTGGGTCACCATTTCCTTCTTGAGGAGATCTTCCCAATCCAGGGATTGAACCTGGGTCTCCTGCATTGCAGGTGGATTCTTTACCTTCTGAGCCATGAGGGGGCTAATTTACAAAAGAGGATATACAAATAACAAATAAACATATGCAGACATGCTCAACTTTAATAGTCATCATAGAAAGGCAAATTAAGCCAATTATACAGAGTGAAGTAAGCCAGAAAGAAAAACACCAATACGGTATACTAACACATATATATGGAATTTAGAAAGATGGTAATGTAACCCTGTATGCGAGACAGCAAAAGAGACACAGATGTATAGAACAGACTTTTGGACTCTGAGGGAGAGGTAGAGGGTGGGATGATTTGGGAGAATGGCATTGAAACATGTATACTATCATGTAAGAAACGAATCACCAGTCTATGTTCGATACAGGATACAGGATGCTTGGGGCTGGTGCACGGGGATGATCCAGAGAGATGATATGGGGTGGGAGGTGGGAGGGGGGTTCATGTTTGGGAACTCATGTACACCCGTGGTGGATTCATGTCAATGTATGGCAAAACCAGTACAGTATTGTAAAATAAAATAAGTAAAAATAAAAATTGAAAAATAAATAAAAAATAAAAATCTAAAAAAAAAAGACTACAAGACACTACTATATGCACATCAAAATGGCTAAAATGAAAGAGATAAATTAACAAGTGATGCTGAAGACGTTAAGCAAACTTGAACTCTCTTATACTGCTGGTAAGAGTATAATTTGATACAACCACTTTGGAAAACTGGTGGTATGTGCTAAAAGTGAACACGGATATCCTTAGACCCAGCAATTCCATTCCTATATTCATATATTTACCAAAAGATATGCATACAAATGTTCATAGGGCCCAAATGAAAATAACCCAGTTCAGTTCAGTTCAGTTGCTCAGCCGTGTCCGACTCTTTGTGACCCCCATGAACCACAGCATGCCAGGCCTCCCAGTCCATCACCAACTCCTGGAGTCCACCCAAACCCATGTCCATCGAGTCAGTGATGCCATCCAACCATCTCATCCTCGGTCATCCCCTTCTCCTCCTGCCCTCAATCTTTCCCAGCATCAGGGTCTTTTCAAATGAATCAGCTCTTCACATCAGGTGGCCAAAGTATTGGAGTTTCAGCTTCAACATCAGTCCTTCCAATAAACACTCAGGACTGATCTCCTTTAGGATGGACTTAGTTGGATCTCCTTGCAGTCCAAGGGACTCTCAAGAGTCTTCTCCATTACCACAGTTCAAAAGCATCAATTCTTCAGCGCTCAGCTTTCTTTATAGTCCAACTCTCACATCCATATGTGACTACTGGAAAAACCATAGCCTTGACTAGACAAACCAATGTTCATCAAAAGTAATACTAATGAATAAAATGAATAAACTCTGTTATATGCTTGTAATATATGTGTGTGTGCTAAGACCCTTCAGTTGTGTATGGCTGTTTGTGATCCCATGGACTGCAGCCCACCAGGCTCCTCTGTCTGTGGGATTCTCCAGGCAAGACTACTGGGGTAGGTTGCCATGCCCTCCGCCAGGGCATCTCCTCAACCCAGGGACTGAGCCCACTTCTCTTAGGGCTCCTGCATTGGCAGGTGTGTTCTTTACCATTAGCAGCACCTGGTAATGAAAATCATGAAATACTGCTACTGTACCAATATCAATGCATCTCAAACATAATGCTGAAAGAAAGAACCAGAGATTTAAAAAATAATACATTCTGCATGATTCCATTTATACGGAGTTTAAAAACAGGCAAAACTAATGTATGGAGATAGAAGACAGAGTAATGTAGTGGATATTCTTCAAGGCAGGAGTTTTGGTTTTGTTTTATGATATTGGTGCATTCACTGTGAAAATACATAGAGTTGTACTTTTATGATTTGTGCATGTTTTATACATATATTATACTTCAAAGTTTTTCATTTAAAGAAGAAGAAAGACATCTTCTAACAAACTTACCAGGGCTTGGTAGGTAGTCTGGACGTGACTAGGTTTTCTGTCTCCCCAGAAGAAACCCAGTGTCTGTGGGAGTAGTGCGGTGAGCTAAGGTACAAAAGCCTATCCTGATTCATGTTAAGCTTTTGCAGTCCATTTAAAGGCATTGTTATGTCATCAGAGGTTGCTGCTGCTGCTGCTAAGTCACTTCAGTCGTGTCCAACTCTGTGCAACCCCATAGACGGCAGCCCACCAGGCTCCCCCATCCCTGGGTTTCTCCAGGCAAGAACACTGGAGTGGGTTGCCATTTCCTTCTCCATCATCAGGGTTACACAATACCTAAGCTGTCTGCAGTTCCCTTAGTTCCATACTCTCTTGTTTCTAAAAACTTCCTTCCATGGGACTTCTCTGGTAGTCCAGAGTTTCAGAATCCCCCTTGCAATGCTGGGGACACAGGTTCAATCCCTGGTCAGGGAACTAAGATCCCACATGCCACAAATCAACAAAGCTCGTGTGCCACAACTACTGAGACACAACTAGAGAGTCCGTGGTCCTCAATGAAATATCCTGCATGATGCAACAAAGATCTCATGTACTTTTACAACTAAGGCCCAATGCAGTGAAACAAATAAATATTGAACTAAAAGAATTCCTTCCAGAGCAGATGAAGTCAATAACAATCATCCTGGAGTTAGTCATTGCTGCTGCTGCTGCTAAGTCGCTTCAGTCGTGTCTGACTCTGTGTGACCCTACAGACTACAGCCCACCAGGCTCCTCCGTCCATGGGATTTTCCAGGCAAGAGTACTGGAGTGGGATGCCATCGCTTTCTCCAGGAGTTAGTCATTAGGTGCCAGTAATTTCAGGTCTTAATGCTTGGCTCCTTGAATCATTTTCCTTTAAAAAAAATTTTACACTAAGGACAGAGCTGCTTAAAAAGTGGGAGTGGAGGTGAGAGGTGGGGATGGTCACCAGATACCAAGTCCACTCTCAGTTTAGTTCAGTTTCAGTTCAGTCACTCAGTCGTGTCCAGCTCTTTGCGACCCCATGAACTGCAGCACGCCAGGCCTCCTTGGCCATCACCAACTCCCAGAGTTCACTCAAATTCATGTCCATCGAGTTGGTGATGCTATCCAGCCATCTCATCCTCTGTCGTCCCCTTCTCCTCCTGCCCCCAATCCCTCCCAGCATCAGAGTCCTTTCCAATGAGTCAACTCTTCACATGAGGTGGCCAAAGTACTGGAGTTTCAGCTTTAGCATCATTCCTTCCAAAGAACACCCAGGGCTGATCTCCTTCAGAATGGACTGGTTGGATCTCCTTCCAGTCCAAGGGACCCTCAAGAGTCTTCTCCAACACCACAGTTCAAAAGCTTCAATTCTTCAGCACTCAGCTTTCTTCACAGTCCAACTCTCACATCCATACATGACCACTGGAAAAACCATAGCCTTGACTAGACGGACCTTTGTTGGCAACGTAATGTCTCTGCTTTTTTAATATGCTATCTAGGTTGGTCATAACTTTCCTTCCAAGGAGTAAGCGTCTTTTAATTTCATGGCTGCAGTCACCATCTGCAGTGATTTTGGAGCCCAAAAAAATAAAGTCTGACACTGTATCCACTGTTTCCCATGAAGTGATGGGACCAGATGCCATGATCTTCGTTTTCTGAATGTTGAGCTTTCCATTCTGGGGGCCCTCAATTATGTGCCTCTGCATATTATAAGGGATCTCTTCTCCTTCCTGAAAGGGAAGTAAAATTAGCTAACTAGGGTTAAGAGTCTTGTGCTGTTGTGTGAGAAAACGTCATCTCGGCTCCAACTATGCAAATTTTGTTGTATACCTTGAATTCAGAGCTCCATGGCAAGGGAACCTAGAGTCAGGCTCAGAATTCACTAAACAGTTATTCTCCACCAGGCTGCTAGATCATGAGAGGTAGTGGAGGGGCGGGGGGAGGGGGGGCAGTGAGAACATAACAACTCACCCAAAGATTGCCATTCAGATGGGGATGGTGAATGGTTCAACCATTATATGAAAAATGACCACCATCACCACCATCTACATTGGGCTCTTGTGAAGAAACTCTAACAGGTTGATTCATGCATCTTTATGTATAGGTGAACTACTTTCTCTGTAGACAAAAGACACCTCCAGGCTCTCAGGAGCTTTTCTCTAATGGCATACAGACCAATGAACAAAGGTTATATGGCTTGGTAAGTACTATATCCTTACCATATACTTACTATATACTTACCAACAGCAGGAAGCACAAGGCACTATGAGAGCTCTTAGAGGATAAGCCCTTAGCCTAGACCCAGAAGGTTGAGAAAGTCTGGAAAATAGCTGTTTACTTAGCAAATACGCTAGAGTCATAACCCCATATTGTACACCACAGTGTTTTGCCTGCCATCCCTGGCTATGAAATAGAGGATTTCTTTCAGGAGGCTCCTAACCAATCACATGGCAGCAAATCAGGTCTCTGAATAGTAGATATTTATCTCCAGATATTAATTCATAGAGTGTCTAGCTTCCAACTAAATAAACAAGACTTGGGACTTGATCAGGACTCTGGTCTACAAGTCTAAAATTTGTCACAGCTGTCTCCTAGAAGTCCAAGTCCATGAACTGATGCAACAATTTCTGTTTAAATTAGGTGGAGGAACAGTTGTCTTGTTCCTTGCTCCGCTTTGCAGAGCACTCTCCTTCTCACATCATGAACATAATTGTAGATCAGATCATGAGCTCCTTATTGAATATTCAGACTTAAATTGGAGAAAGTAGAGGAAACTATTAGGCCATTCAGATATGACCTAAATCAAATCCCTTATTATTATACAGTGGAAGTGACAAATAGATTTAAAGAATTAAATATGATAGACAGAGTGCCTGAAGAACTATGGATGGAGGTTTGTAACATACAGGAAGTGTTAGGGGAAGCACACTGATTGAAATTGCCCACCCTGGCCAGGCACCATAGTAACCATTTGGATGAGCTGTTTTATGAAAGGAGGTCCTGGTAACGAACACGGAACTAATAAGCCACCACCAACCAGAAGAGTTCAGAAAAGGTCAAAAGGAGACAGCACATGTCTGACCACTTCCCAGAATCCTTCTCACTGGCATCCATCTTGGCTGAACAAGGTGTGCACCACCAGAAAGGACTCTGAGTCAAGGTGATTGGCTAAAGACAACCAGGAAAATAATCCCATCACCATAAAACCCAAGACTGTGAGTCACATGGTAGAGCAGTTCTCCTGAGTTCCCTTACCCAACTGCTGTCTGCCCAGGTGCCCTTTCCCAGTAAAATCTCTTGCTTTGTCAGCACATGTGTCTCCTTGGACAGTTCATTTCCAAGTGTTAGACAATATATGAACTGAGAACTTCCAGATGTATAAGCTGGATTTAGAAATGGCAGAGGAACCAGAGATCAAATTGCCAGCATCTGCTGGATCATAGAAAAAGGAAGGGAATTCCAGAAAAACATCTGACTATGCTAAAGTTTTTGATTGTAAAGATCACAAAAATCTGTGGAAAACTCTTAAAAAGATGGGAATATCAGACCACCTTACCTGCCTCCTGAGAAACCTGTATGCAGGTCAAGAAGCAACAGTTATAGATGGACGTGGAACAATGGACTGGTTCAAAACTGGGAAAGGAGTACATCAAGGCTGTATGTTGTCACCTTGCTTATTTAACTTACATGCAGGGTACATCATGCGAAATGCTTGGCTGGATGAAGCACAAGCTGAAATCATGATTGCTGGATGAAATATCAGTAACCTCAGATATGCGGATGACACTACCTTAATGGCAGAATGTGAAGAAGAACTAAAGAGCCTTTTGATGAAGGTGAAAGAGGACAGTGAAAAAGCTGGCTTAAAACTCAACATTCAAAAAACAAAGCTCATGGCATCTGGTCCCATCATTTTACGGCAAATAGATGGAGAAACAATAGAAACAGTGACAGACTTTATTTTCTTGGGCTCCAAAATCACTGCGGATGGTGACTGCAGCCATGAAATTAAAAGACACTTGCTCCTTGGAAGAAAAGGTATGACTAACCTAGACAGCATATTAAAAAGCAGAGATATCACTTTGCCAACAAAGATCTATACAGTGAAAGATCTGGCTTTTCCAGTAATCATTGACAGATGTGAGAGTTGGACCATGAAGAAACCTGAGCTCAGAAGAATTGATGTTTTTGAACTGTGGTGTTGGAGAAGACTCTTGAGAGTCCCTTGGACTGCAAGAAATCAAACGAACCAGTCCTAAAGGAAATCAATCCTGAATATTCATTTGAATGACTGATGCTGAAGCTGAAGCTCCAAAGACTCTGATGCTGGGCATGATTGAGGGCAGGAGGAGAGAAGGGGGTTACAGGATAAGACGGTTGGATGGTATCACTGACTCAGTGGACATGAGTTTGAGCAAACTCTGGGAGGTAGCGAAGGACAGGGAAGCCTGGCCTGCTGCAGTCCGTGGGGTGGCAAAGAGTCGGACACAACTGAGTGACTGAACAACAAGTACTTCTCACGCTCCTTTTACACACCCATGAGCCAAGCACTCCATACATGCTCCCCCTGCTGGCCCCCAGCATCATACTAAAGGCCCTGTAAGGCCCACTACTATGTCTGTAGGTACCACTTGTGGCCCCTGTTCCATCACATATTCATCTACCAAAGACCAGGCTTAGAAAGCAGATAATCTTTAATAATCCTTCAGAATAGTGAAAAGTTCAAAGACTCCCACTAGCATCAGAGCAATTGCAGCGTTTAGTGGATGAGAATTGGGAATTGGGAAAATGGCCAAAGAGTGAAACGGAAAATTTGCTGCCAATTTCTATAATACCTCAAACATATGGGATTCTTCCATTATCACCTTCCTACAGTTCCAAAGCCTAGCCACTACTTAGGCAGAGAACTGGCATAGAGCTGCAGGAAAGAACACCATGGTGGGAAGCCAGTGTCACATACCAGTTCAGAGAGCTAGGTCTTACGAACAATGAAAGACAACCACAGGGCTGGGAAGTCATATCTTTATAAGAAGCCCAAATACACCCAACTGCCACATAGATCTGATAACTATTCGGTCTTTCCTATGTCAAAAAAAAAAAATGAGGCGTGATTGACATACAAATTGCTATGCATATTTAATAAACAATTTGATGAGCTTGAAAGTAAGTATACACCCATGAAACCATCACTACAATCCATGTATAAATACGTCCATTATCTTCAAAAGTTTCCTCTCATCCTATTCATTATTTGTGTAAGATAAGAACACTTAACATGATATTTACACTGTTAGCAATATAACAAGTATTATTAACTATAAGCTCTAAATTTTGCAGTAGATCTCTAGGAATTATTCATTTTATATAAATGAAAATTTGAGAAGTCATGCTCAGTTGCAACACCAAAGGCGTGTAGCCCGCCAGGTTCCTCTGTTCATGGGATTTTTCTCACAAGAATACTAGAGTGGGTTGCCATTTCCTCCTTCAGGGGATGTTCTTGACCCAGGGATTGAGCCTACATCTCCTGTGTCTCCTGAATTGATAGGTAGATTCTTTACCACTGAGTCACCTGGGAAGCTGAAATTTTGTACCCTAGGACTAGTAACATCCCTGTTCAGCCCCCTGCCCCATCAACCACCATTCTATTCTCTGCTTCTATGAGTGATTATTTTAGACTCCTTGTGTGTCTGTGTTAGTCACTCAGTCATCTCTGACTCTGTAACACCATGGAGGTAGCCCTTCAGGCTTCTCTGTCCATGGAATTCTCCAGGCAAGAATATTAGAGTGGGTAGCCAGTCCCTTCTCCAGGAGATTTTCCTGACCCAGGGATCGAACATGGGTCTCCTGCATTGCAGGCAGATTCTTTACTGTTGGAACCCCCAGGGAAGCCCTTAGCCTCCTTCAGTTCAGTTCAGTCGCTCAGTCATGTCCGACTCTTTGTGACCCCATGAATCGCAGCACGCCAGACCTCCCTGTCCATCACCAACTCCCGGAGTTCACTCAGACTCACGTCCATTGAGTCAGTGATGCCATCCAGCCATCTCACCCTCTGTCATCCCCTTCTCCTTCTGCCCCCAATCCCTCCCAGCATCAGAGTCTTTTCCAATGAGTCAACTCTTCATATGATGTGGCCAAAGTACTGGAGTTTCAGGTTCAGCATCATTCCCTCCAAAGAAATCCCATATGTTACCAATATTGTTTAGTGCTTGTCCTCTATGTCTGGCTTATTTTACATAACATGATGGCCTCAAAGTTCATCCATGATGTTGCAGGAAACAGTAGGGTTTCTTTCTTTTTTGAAGCTGAATAATATTCCATCATACCCCCTTTTTTTAATCCATTCATCAGTGGATTCTCTGACATTATTCTTTAAATGAGTTTTCTTTTCTTTCTCTCTCTTTTTTTTTTTTTTCCTTCTGAGACTTGTACCACAAATACATTTGTTTTCTTTGAAGATATGCCATAAGTCCTATAGGCTTTCTTCACTATTTTCTATTCGTTTTTCTTTTTGTTCCTCAAACTGGATAATTTCAAATGATATGTCTTTGAGCTTTTTTATTCTTCCTGCTGCTTGATTTGGTCTACTGTTGAATATTTCTATTGAAATGTTCAGTTCAACCATTGTATTCTCTCTTTTTTTTTTCATTTTATTGCAGTATAATTGCTTTACAGTCACTGCATTCTTTAGCTCTAGAATTCTGTTTGGCTCTTTTTTATGATTTCCCTTACTATAACTTTTTGTTGTGTTCATGTATTGATTTTCAGATTTTGTTTAGTTGTCTATCTGTGTTCTCTTATGCTAACTGACTTCTTTAAGAAGATTGTTTTGAATTCTCTGTCAGGCAGTCCATAGGTCTCCACTTCTTTAGGGTCAGTTATTGGAGCTTGATTTTGTTCCTTTGGTGGTATTTGTTCATGGTCCTTGCAGCCTTCCACTGCTGTTTGCACATTTGAAGAACCTGTCATCTTTTTCCAGTTTCTATAGACTTGTTAGGGAGGGCTTGTCAGGTAAAGCCCTGACAAGGTGGAGGGAAAGCCCTTCACCAGTTAGCCCAGCCAGAGATTCTTCATGGGCTGGCTGGTGGGGGTCCACAGGCAGATGGACCTGGTCCCAGGGATCAAGAGCGGTCTGCTTGCTACTGGGTGTTGCAAGGCAGCAGCCGAGATCTGTGCATCCCTTTTCTTTGTTCTTAGCGACTTCCCAGAGATCTAGCCTTGTCAATTCTCTCAGGGTTTTGGGTGAAGCGTGACAGAAAAGGGCCTCCCAAATTGCAGTCTGAAAGGCAGAGGAAGTCAGGCTCTCACTTTGCCCTCTCCTTCCCCCATGATGGATGATCAACTCAAAGGGATCTCTTTCAGTATTGTGCTGTGCCAGCCTGGGGAAGGGTGACATGCACAGAATGAATCTGTTCTTCTTACCCTTTCATTGTGTCTTTTCTATTGTCTCTGACTAGAAAATAGAATGGGATGCTGTGACCTCGCATTCGATTCCAGAGCTCTAAAGAAGGTATTCATGGATGGTTGTTAAATTGTCGTTTCCACGTGGAGGGACAAGGACTAGAGCCTCCTGCCTACTTTCTTGGTGATGTCATTCCTCTGATCTTTCCTATCGGTTAACTTTCTCTGGCTTTAATCCCAGATGTGACAGTGGACTTTGATTCTTATGTTGCATTTACATTCTTATGTTGGGAATTTCCACTGTGACCTTAGAAAATGATCCTAGGCAAAAACACTCAGAGATATCTGGATTTTGCTTTGGTATCCTGAGTATTCTAACCTGATACATAACTCCTTTCCCGTTTTTGCACTAGCACCTCTTAGAGAGTACATCCCCTGCTGTTTAACTGAAACTCCAGTACTTTGGCCACCTCATGCGAAGAGTTGACTCATTGGAAAAGACTTTGATGCTGGGAGAGATTGAGGGCAGGAGAAGAAGGGGACGACCGAGGATGAGATGGCTGGATGGCATCACTGACTCGATGGACGCGAGTCTGAGTGAACTCCAGAGTTGGTGATGGACAGGGAGGCCTGGCGTGCTGTGATTCATGGGGTCGCAAAGAGTCGGACACGACTGAGCGACTGAACTGAACTGAACTGAACTGATTCTAACCTGATACATAACTCTTTTCCTGTTTTTGCACTAGCACCTCTTAGAGAGTATATCCCCTGCTGTTTAACTGGAGAGGAGAGGCTCATTCACAGTTTTCCACATTCAGAGATTTGCTGGAGTCTGGCTTTAAGAAATCCTGAGATCTACGCAAAACATAGGGGAAAAACTGCCAGCATGAAATCAGTAATGATTTTCTCTTAGTATATCTTATGAATATCTAACTTTAAGCATTTTCTATTCAACAAGATTTCTTAATCTTAGTCAAATTTTTTAATCTTCTAGGTTAAAAAAATCTATTATTGCTACAATTTTCATAAAGAAGTCATCTTTTTAACAAAGCTATGTCTGTAGTACTTGATTTGAATGAAGTCAAGGCAGTCACCTTGGCAAAGTCCCAAGACTTCAACCCACATCAAACCTAACCTCTAGTCCTTAGTACGTTATAAGAATTTGATGAAAGAATGGAGCAGTAAAAATCCAATAGGGCTTCATGTTGAGGTTTGACAGAAAACAACAAAATTCTATAAAGCAGTTATCCCTCAATTAAAAAATAAATAAATTTTTAAAAAGGAAAATGTAAGAAAAGGTAAAAAGACAAATAAGAGAAAAGCTGTAAAATAAAAAAATCAATATAGGGAGTCCACCATACATCTAGTAAGAGTTCAAAATGAACAAAAAATAAAAAACAGTGAATGAGTGGATGTAGCGTGGTGGGAGAGGACCCAGATTTGAAAATTCCAACCAGAATTATACCGTAAATGAAAACCTATGCTGACATACATAATTGCGAAACTAACAGAATACCAAAGATTAAAAGCTCAACTGGAATTCCATCACCCCACTAGCTTTGTTCGTAGTGATGCTTCCTAAGGCTCACTTGACTTCCCATTCCAGGATGTCTGGCTCTTCTAGGTGAGTGATCACACCATCGTGGTTATTTGGGTCATGAAGATCTTTTTTTGTATAGTACTTCTGTGCATTCTTGCCACCTCTTTGTAGTATCTTCTGCTTCTGTTAGGTCCATACCATTTCTGTCCTTTATCAAGCCCATCTTTGCATGAAATGTTTCCCTGGTATCTCTAATTTTCTTGAAGAGATCTCTAGTCTTTCCCATTCTATTGTTTTCCTCTATTTCTTTGCATTGATCACTGAGGAAGGCTCTCTTATCTCTCCTTGCTATTCTTTGGAACTCTGCATTCAAATGGGAATATCTTTCCTTTTCTCTTTCGCCTTTAGCCTCTTCTTTTCTCAGCTATTTATAAGGCCTCCTCAGACAACCGTTCTGCCTTTTCGCATTTCTTTTTCTTAGGTATGGTCTTGATCACTGCCTCCTGTACAATTTCATGAACCTCCGTCCATAGTTCTTCAGGTACTCTGCCTAACTAATCCCTTGAATCAATTTGTCACTTCCACTGTATAATCATAAGGGATTTGATTTAGGTCATACCTGAATGGTCTAGTGGTTTTCCCTAAGTAAGTGAAGTCGCTCAGTCATGTCCGACTCTTTGCAACCCCATGGACTGTAGCTTACCAGGCTCCTCTGTCCATGGGATTTTCCAGGCAATAGTACTAGAGTGGATTGCCATTTCCTTCTCCAGCAGATCTTCCCGACCCAGGGATCGAACTCGGGTCTCCCTCATTGTAGACAGACGTTTTACCATCTGAACCACCAGGGAAGTCAGTGGTTTTCCCTACTTTCTTCAATTTAAGTCTGAATTTTGCAGTAAGGAGTTCTGAGCCACAGCTAGCTCTTGGTCTTGTATGTTCAACAGTATGTGAATGTATGTTCAACAGTATGTGAACCATGAACTTCCAGATGTTTAAGCTGGATTTAGAAAAGGCAGAGGAACCAGAGATCAAATTGCCAACATCTGTTGGATCACTAAAAAAGCAAGAGAGTTCCAGAAAAACATCTACTTCTGCTTTATTGACTACACCGAAGCCTTTGACTGTGGGGACCACAACATACTCGAAAATTCTTAAAGAAATGGGAATACCAGCCCACCTGACCTGCCTTTTGAGAAACCTGTATGCAGGTCAGGAAGCAACAGTTAGAAATGGACATGGAACAACAGACTGGTTCCAAAGAGAGAAAGAAGTACCTCAAGGCTGTATATTGTCACCCTCTAATTTAACTTATATGCAGAGTACATCATAAGAAATGCCAGGCTGGATGAAGCACAGGCTGGAATGAAGATTGCCAGGAGAATATCAATAACTTCAGATATACAGATGACACCACCCTTATGGCAGAAAGCAAGAACTAAAGAGCCTCTTGATGAAAGTGAAAGAGGAGAGTGAAAAAGTTGGCTTGAAACTAAATATTCAGAAAACGAAGATCATGGCATCTGTTTCCATCACTTCATGGCAAATAGATGGGGAAACAATGGAAACAGTGACAGAGTTTATATTTTGAGGCCCCAAAATCACTGCAGATGGTGACTGCAGCCATGAAATTAAAAGATGCTTGCTCCTTGGAAGAAAAGTTATGACCAACCTAGACAGCATATTAAAAAGCAGAGACATTACTTTGCCAACAAAGGTCCGTCTAGTCAAAGCTATGGTTTTTCCAGTGGCCATGTATGGATGTTAGAGTTGGACTATAAAGAAAGCTGAGTGCTGAAGAATTGATGCCTTTGAACTGTGGTGTTGGAGAAGACTCTTGAGAGTCTCTTGGACTGCAAGGAGATCCAAGCAGTCAATCCTAAAGGAGATCAGCCCGGGGTGTTCTTTGGAAGGACTGATGCTGAAGCTGAAACGCCAATACTTTGGCCACCTGAGGCGAAGAACTGACTCATTAGAAAAGACCCTGATGCTGGGAAGGATTAAAGGCAGCAGGAGAAAGGGATGACAGAGGATGAGATGGTTGGATAGCATCACCGACTCAGCGGACATGAGGGAGCTCCGGGAGTTGGTGATGGACAGGGAAGCCTGGTGTGCTGGAGTCCATAGGGTCACAAAGAGACACGAATGAGTGACTGAACTGACTGACTGAGGAAGATAAGGAATATAGGAATACCTGGTTTTGTCATGCTTTGCTTTACTGTGCTTTGCAAATGTTGTTTTTTAAAAATTGAACGTTAGTGGTAACCTGTATCCAGCAAGTCTATCAGCACCATTTTTCCAACAGCATCTGCTCACTTCATATCTTTGTGTCACCTTTTGGTAATTGCAATATTTCACATTTTTGCATTATTGTATATTTGTTATGCTGATCTGTGATCACTGATCTTTGATGTCACAGCTCATTGAAGGCTCAGATGACGGTTAATTTTTTTTTTTTTTAGCAATAAAGCATTTTAAAACTTTAAAAAAAAATCCAATAGTGGTGAAAAAAAGGCCATTTGCAGCTAAATTAACGCCAAGGTTAATATGTTTACATATTCATTATTTTTTAGATTGCTGGCTATTAAACTACTAGCAAAAGGAAGTCTGAAATTGGCCTATAATATTCAACTGTATAAGGAAATGTATTCAAAAATACTGGTGAAAAATTTTCAGGCCAAAAGAAATCTACCTTAAATAAATTGTAAATTGAGTAAGAATAACATTTTTGTGGCAAGAAATGATTTATTTAAACACATCTGAAATATTCAACTCTGCCTCCCACATTCCATCCTAATGAGGATCTGAGGCTATAAGAGTATAAGAATAAATTTTTAGGTATTAAAAACAGCAAAGAGAGGGGACAGAAGGTGGGAGAAAAAGGACAGCAGAGATGAAACATGCTTTGCTTTTCTTCTCTTGATGGAAACATTACTGCTGCATATTTAGGCTACTTTAGGGGTGATGGAGAGGGAGGTGTGGTGAAATGAGCATGTGAACTGAGAAGGCCTCAATCATTCATTAATTTCAGGACACTCGATGTTTTCAACTCTGTAAATGGACGTGAATTATAAGCATCTCTCAGATCAGATACCGGAACTCAGTGTGAGATCCCAGAGGGAATGAGGGCTTTGAAATTAGAGAAAGTTATGATAGAGACAGGTATGTGGCAATCTCCAGAGAATATAGCTACAACAGCTGGGACTTCATCACCCAAGAGTGTGTAACCAGTTTAGAAACTAACAAGCTCAAGGGCTGAGTACTAACTACCTAGGCAGCAAGAACTTGATGTGTGAAAGGGTCAGACTCCTGAATCTGTAGAAGAGACCAATTCAGGCAGCATTTGACTATGTCTTGACCAAGAAAGGAGGAAAGTGAATGGTATAAATATAGAAGAACAGTGGCAGGAAAGTTAAGGGCTAAAAATGAGTCGAAGTTACTTGAAAACACTTGTTTAGATTATTCTAGAACAATTTCACTTACCTATTTAAAAATTCAAATTGGCTTTTCCAATTTCACAATACGTGAAGCTTTTTTGAAGCCATTAGTATAAAAGTTAATGTTTTGTTTACAGTCTTACAGAATGTAAGTCAACTTGAGGTAGCATGTGAGGCAGTGTGAAGCCAATGTGAAGCAGCATGCAGGGGTTGGGGGCAGGGAGCACACTGGATTTGGACTCAGAAGCTCAAGTTATTAACTGGAGGATTCTCCTTAGATTGACTCCTTTCAGTTCAGTTCAGTTCAGTTCAGTCGCTCAGTCGTGTCCAACTCTCTGCGACCTCATGAATCGCAGCACGCCAGGCCTCCCTGTCCATCACCATCTCCCGGAGTTCACTCAGACTCATGTTCATTGAGTCTGTGATGCCATCCAGCCATCCCATCCTTGGTCGTCCCCTTCTCCTACTGCCCTCAATCTCTCCCAGCATCAGAGTCTTTTCCAATGAGTCAACTCTTCGCATGAGGTGGCCAAAGTACTGGAGTTTCAGCTTCAGCATCATTCCCTCCAAAGAAATCCCAGGGTTGATCTCCTTCAGAATGGACTGGTTGGATCTCCTTGCAGTCCAAGGGACTCTCAAGAGTCTTCTCCAACACCACAGTTCAAAAGCATCAATTCTTTGGTGCTCAGCCTTCTTCACAGTCCAACTCTCACATCCATACATGACCACAGGAAAAACCATAGCCTTGACTAGACGGACCTTAGTTGGCAAAGTAATGTCCCTGCTTTTGAATATGCTATCTAGGTTGGTCATAACTTTCCTTCCAAGGAGTAAGCGTCTCTTAATTTCATGGCTGCAGTCACCATCTGTGGTGATTTTGGAGCCCCAACAAATAAAGTCTGACACTGTTTCCACTGTTTCCCCATCTATTTCCCATGAAGTGATGGGACTGGATGCCATGATCTTCATTTTCTGAATGTTGAGCTTTAAGCCAACTTTTTCACTCTCCTCTTTCACTTTCATCAAGAGGCTTTTTAGTTCCTCTTCACTTTCTGCCATAAGGGTGGTGTCATCTGCATATCTGAGGTTATTCATATTTCTCCCGGCAATCTTGATTCCAGCTTGTGTTTCTTCCAGTCCAGCGTTTCTCATGATGTACTCTGCATAGAAGTTAAATAAGCAGGGTGACAATATACAGTCTTGATGTACTCCTTTTCCCATTTGGAACCAGTCTGTTGTTCCATGTCCAGTTCTAACTGTTGCTTCCTGACCTGCATATAGGTTTCTCAAGAGACAGGTCAGGTGGTCTGGTATTCCCATCTCTTTCAGAATTTTCCACAGTTTATTGTGATCCACACAGTCAAAGGCGTTGGCATAGTCAAGAAAGCAGAAATAGATGTTTTTCTGGAACTCTCTTGTTTTTTCCATGATCCAGCAGATGTTGGCAATTTGATCTCTGGTTCCTCTGCCTTTTCTAAAACCAGCTTGAACATCAGGGAGTTCACAGTTCACGTATTGCTGAAGCCTGGCTTGGAGAATTTTTGACACTTGAAAATGGGCTTGAAAATACCAGTTTTGTTGATCTCACTGTCCATTATGAAGATTAAATTATATACTTCTATATTTTGAATAAACATAAAGCTTTAAATGAACATCAATTATTTTTAAAATCAGGTGTGGAAGATTCCAGAAGATGCCCCTAGTGGAGTCAGCAAACACAAGGCAGAGAACAAATACAGGAATAGCAATTGCCTCATTGAGGTGTTTTCTAATTTCCATACCTTGAGTATCTTTCTCTACCAGAGTGCACATTTTGAAGGCAGGAGTTAAGTGTTAGACACTTTTGCACCTCCCAGTCCAAGGAAGACAGGACCACAACTGTCATCCTTAAGAGGCTGTAGGTGCCAATAAATGTTTGTTGAACTGTACCACCTGGCTTCAGCTTCTAACCTGATATATTGAGTTGCCAAGAGGGTAAATGTGAGTAAGTTGGGAAGGAGGAAGAGGAAACTTTCTTTACAACAGGGGCAAACAGCCTTGACATTGTAGTCCTCATTGTGCCTTCACTGTGCTGCCTTGCCTTTTCTGTTTCGAACACAGCCGGCTACTGGGCACTCTCAGCTGTCAAGAGTTCGGTGGGCTCTCCGGACTAGCAGATTTCTGTGACTGAACACATGATGTACTTTCTTTTGGCACTTTTGCGAGGTAGGTTTACCGACAAAGTCGTTGTCCCTCTCTTCCTGGCCCTAGCTCTCTGCAGATCTAGTTATGCTGTTTAGGTTCATGAAGTACAAATTAGCATAATCCGATTAGATGAGCTGCTGAGGGGCATTTTTTTCTGTCTGAAAAGCAGAGAAAAGAAAAGTGCCTCACAAAGAGGGGGGCCTGGAGCTGGAAGGGCAGAGGGGACAATTGCTCCTGGGCTGCTGGCCTGAAAGCTTGCACCTGCACAAGCCCTCTTGTAAATAAGGACTCTTAGATGGTATTAAACGGGGGACTGAGAAGTCCGAGGGAGCTGGGGGAGGGAAGTATGGGGAAGAGAAAGGCAGGACAGCGGCTCTGCATCCCATTAATTGATTTATCTGGATCGCAAAGCGGGGCTTGCTGACAGAAGAGAATGCCCGTTTGATTCCTACTCAGCATTGAGAGTGGGTCAGCCCCATAATCGGGTCTATCGAGATAAGCATTTTAGAATCTCTGCAAGAGACTGATAAGGGGTTTACTTGTTGGGAACAAAGTTCAGTGGATATTTGATTTCAGTACTTGCTGAATTGGACTTCTGTATTTTTCCTTTATTTCCGGAAAAGAAAACAAACAAAAAAGCTGGGTGATGGTAGTTGTTTTAGGACTGTGGGTGATGTGTGCTTAGAAACCACAAGAGGAAAACTCAGCTATCAAAACTGTTAAAATATGGAAAGCCAGGGAATTTTTTTAACTGAGTGCCCCTTTCTTGGCTATAGACAGTTTATGGGTATAAATGAAATTTTCATTATTTTGAAAACTAACAAGGACCCTAATCTATGTGTGTGATAAATTTTGAATTTCCAGGAGGTGATTTCTTCTACCCTTCCTACTTGGAAGAAATATTTTTTTACCCTTAAAGATGAAAGAGTCCTGAGACGACATCCCTGTACTTGCTAGGGATTGACCCTCTGCACCAGTTTACATGATGCTCAGAGAACATCTGAATGTGTCCAACCTATGAGATTAAAAGGAAGCCTCGTGTAAACCTGACTTACAATGTGAACATCAAAGGCCAGATAGAGGAGGCTCATTTCTGTTGATACATCATCTGCAGTGGTGTTCAAAATAATTTAAAGTGGTGTTCAACATAATAGGAACAGAAGCCTCATCATTTCCTTTAATTTATTCTCTATCAAAGAATTCTTGTGGATAGAAAATCCAAATTACCAATCAAATTACTCTGTACTTAAAAAAAAATTTCATTTCAATCGTTGCCTACCTGCAGTGAGCACTTACTCCCTGTGTGTGTGTTAGTTGCTCAGTCATATCTGACTCTGCAACCCCATGGACCACCAGGTTCCTCTATCCATGGAATTCTCCAGGCAAGAATACTGAACTGGATAGCCATTCCCTTCTCTAGGGGATCTTCCTGACCCAAGGATCAAACCAGGGTCTCCAGCATTGCTGGCAGATTCTTTACTTTCTGAGCCACCAGGGAAGTCCACTTATAAAACTAAGTCCACTTAGAAACCCTAAGAGGTTTCCATTCTTCAAGGTAGAAGAACACAGAGAGATTTCACCTGTGCTGAAAGGCAGATACGGATTTAGAACCTTGTCTTGCTGCTTGCTCATTGCACGAATCTTGAGTTGGTCTCCTAGACTCTTCAAAGCCACAATCGCCCCAACTGTAAATTAAAGCAAACACCTCCACTAAATGGTAGTTAGAAGTATTGAAGACGACATTTATAAAATGTCTGGCACATAGCAAACACTCAATTAATATGAATAACCCTTCCTCAAGGCATTCATATTTCCCATCCCACCTGCAAGATGCCATCTTCAGTTCTCTTATGTCGTGTGTCCAGGTAGATGGATCCTGATAGCCAAACACAGTGAAGTTTTCTAGTCCAGATAACTGTCTCTCCTCTGCTTTATCTCCTCCCTTTTCACCAGTATATCTATCCTCCATTTCTATGATGAAGCATCTTTTCTCCTGGAGCCTAGTGTCATGCAGCCTCTCAGAGAGGAACAAGGAAGACAGTGTGAGGCTGTTTTCAGAGGCTCTGGAGCCTAGGGAAGAAATTTAGTATAGGGAGGCAGGTAAGGAAAGGATTTCTATTCGCCAGAACCCAAAGTGAACATTGAATGGTTTGCCTTGGAAACGAACAGATTTTGAAACTGCATCCAAGTACTGCATTTCGGACTCTTTTGTTGACCATGATGGCTACTCCATTTCTTTTAAGGGATTCCTGCCCACAGTAGTAGATATAATGGTCATTTGAGTTAAATTCACCCATTCCAGTCCATTTTAGTTCGCTATTTCTAGAATGTTGATGTTCACTCTTGCCATCTCCTGTTTGACCACTTCCAATTTGCCTTGATTCATGGACCTAACATTCCAGGTTCCTATGCAATATGGCTCTTTACAGCATCGGACCTTGCTTCTATCACCAGTCACATCCACAGTTGGGTATTGTTTTTGCTTTGGCCCCAACCTTTCATTCCTTCTGGAGTTACTTCTCCACTGATCTCCAGTAGCATATTGGGCACTTACTGACCTGGGGAGTTCCTCTTTCAGTATCCTATCATTTTGCCTGTTCATACTGTTCATGGGGTTCTCAAGGCAAGAATACTGAAGTGGTTTGCCATTCCCTTCTCCAGTGGACCACATTCTGTCAGACCTCTCCACCATGACCTGGCCATCCTGGGTGGCCCCACATGGTATGGCTTAATTTCATTGAGTTAGACAAGGCTGTGGTCCATGTGATCAGATCGGCTAGTTTTCTGTGATTATTGTTTCAGTGTGTCTGCCCTCTGATGCCCTTTCGGAACACCTACCGAAAAAGCAAGAGAGTTCCAGAAAAACATCTATTTCTGCTTTATTGACTATGCCAAAGCCTTTGACTGTGTGGATCACAATAAACTGTGGAAAATTCTGAAAGAGATGGGAATACCAGACCACCTGAACTGCCTCTTGAGAAACCTGTATGCACATCAGGAAGCAACAGTTAGAACTGGACATGGAACAACAGACTGGTTCCAAATAGGAAAAGGAGTACATCAAGTCTGTATATGGTCACCCTGCTTATTTAACTTCTATGCAGAGTACATCATGAGAAATGCTGGGCTGGAGGAAGCACAAGCTGGAATCAAGATTGCCAGGAGAAATATCAATAACCTCAGATATGTAGATGACACCACCCTTATGGCAGAAAGTGAAGAGGAACTAAAAAGCCTCTTGATGAAAGTGAAAGAGGAGAGTGAAAAAGTTGGCTTAAAGCTCAGCATTCAGAAAACGAAGATCATGGCATCTGGTCCCATCACTTCATGGAAAATAGATGGGGAAACAGTGGAAACAGTGTCAGACTTTATTTTTTTGGTCTCCAAAATCACTGCAGATGGTGACTGCAGCCATGAAATTAAAAGACGCTTACTCCTTGGAAGGAAAGTTATGACCAACCTAGATAGCATATTCAAAAGCAGAGACATTACTTTGCAAACAAAAGTCTGTCTGGTCAAGGCTCTGGTTTTTCCAGTAGTCATGTATGGATGTGAGAGTTGGACTGTGAAGAAAGCTGAGCGCTGAAGAATTGATGCTTTTGAACTGTGGTGTTGGAGAACACTCTTGAGAGTCCCTTGGACTGCAAGGAGATCCAACCAGTCCATTCTAAAGGATGTTCTGGGTGTTCTTTGGAAGGACTGATGCTAAAGCTGAAACTCCAATACTTTGGCCACCTCATGAAAAGTGTTGACTCATTGGAAAAGACCCTGATGCTGGGAGGGATTGGGGACAGGAGGAGAAGAGATCACAGAGGATGAGATGGCTGGATGGCATCACTGACTCGATGGACATGAGTTTGGGTAAACTCCGGGAGTTGGTGATAGACAGGGAGGCCTGGAGTGCTGTGATTCATGGGGTCGCAGAGAGTCGGACACGACTGAACGACTGAACTGGAACTAGAAATTGAACATGTGAAATACCTTAAGTGTGATCTGGGGATCTGGAGGCCTGATATTCAGAGAAGAGAGGCGAAAAGTAGATGGAGTAAGGCCTGAGAAGCTCATGAGCTCTGACAGGCACTGTCTCCCTTGGGCAGTGGGCTGAAACAGTTGCATTTCACACATCCT
The DNA here is from genome assembly GCF_032405125.1 of Capricornis sumatraensis. NCBI lineage: Eukaryota > Metazoa > Chordata > Mammalia > Artiodactyla > Bovidae > Capricornis > Capricornis sumatraensis. The sequence continues at coordinate 104,441,636 of NC_091074.1, read as the reverse complement.
TTTACATAGAATAATGGAGTGGCAGAAAAGGCAGCAGTGCAAGTTATCCTTAGAAAAGATGCTCTCTCTAGACACATAGGTTTGGCAATAGTCAAACCTACGGTCAATTTATCTACAACAAAGAGGGCAAATACAATGAAGAAACGACAGTGTCTTCAATAAACGGTCCTGGGACCACTGGACAGCCACATGTAAAAAAAAAAAAATGAAATTAGAACATCCTTTAACACCATACACAAAAATAACCTTAAAATGGATTAAAGACTTAAAGGTAAGACTGAATAATATAAAATTCCTAGAGGAAAACATAGACAGAACACCCTTTGACATAAATTGCAGCAATATCTTTTCTGAGCCATCTCCTAGAGTAATGGAAATTAAAAACAAAAATAAACAAATGGGACCCAACCAATTAAGCTCAAAAGCTTCTGCACAGCAAAGGAAACCATAAACAAACGAAAAGACAACCCACAGGATGGGAGAAAATATTTGCAAACAGTGTGACTGATAAGAGATTCATCTCCAAAATTTACAAAGAGCTGATGCAGCTCAATATTCAAAAAACAAACACCACAATCAAAAAATGGTCAGAGGATCTAAAAAGACATTTCTCCAAAGAAGACATACAGATGGCCAAGAGACACGTGAAAATAGTTCAGTTCAGTCACTCAGTCGTGTCCGACTCTTTGCGACCCCATGAATCGCAGCACGCCAGGCCTCCCTGTCCATCACCAACTCCCGGAATTCACTCAAACTCATCTCCATTGAGTCAGTGACGGCATCCAGCCATCTCATCCTCTGTCATCTTCTCCTCCTGCCCCCAATCCCTCCCAGCATCAAGGTCTTTTCCAGTGAGTCAGTTCTTCTCATGAGGTAGCCAAAGTATTGGAGTTTCAGCTTTAGCATCAGTCCTTCCAAAGAACACCCAGGACTAATCTCCTTTAGGATGGACTGGTTGGATCTCCTTGCAGTCCAACACCACAGTTCAAAAGCATCAATTCTTTGGTGCTCAGCTTTCTTCACAGTCCAACTCTCACATCCATACATGACCACAGGAAAAACCAGAGCCTTGACTAGGCAGACCTTAGTCGGCAAAGTAATGTCTCTGCTTTTGAATATGCTATCTAGGTTGGTCATAACTTTCCTTCCAAGGAATAAGTGTCTTTTAATTTCATGGCTGCAATCACCATCTGCAGTGATTTTGGAGCTCAGAAAAATAAAGTCTGACACTGTTTCCACTGTTTCCCCATCTATTTCTCATGAAGTGATGGGACCAGACGCCATGATCTTCGTTTTCTGAATGTTGAGCTTTAAGCCAACTTTTTCACTCTCCTCTTTCACTTTCATCAAGAGGCTTTTTAGTTCCTCTTCACTTTCTGCCATAAGGGTGGTGTCATCTACATATCTGAGGTTATTGATATTTCTCCTGGCAATCTTGATTCCAGCTTGTGCTTCCTCCAGCCCAGCATTTCTCATGATGTACTCTGCATAGAAGTTAAATAAGCAGGGTGACCATATACAGACTTGACATACTCCTTTTCCTATTTGGAACCAGTCTGTTGTTCCATGTCCAGTTCTAACTGTTGCTTCCTGACGTGCATACAGGTTTCTCAAGAGGCAGTTCAGGTGGTCTGGTATTCCCATCTCTTTCAAAATTTTCCACAGTTTATTGTGATCCACACAGTCAAAGGCTTTGGCATAGTCAATAAAGCAGAAATAGATGTTTTTCTGGAACTCTCTTGCTTTTTCCATGATCCAGCAGATGTTGGCAATTTGATCTCTGGTTCCTCTTCCTTTTCTAAAACCAGCTTGAACATCTGGAAGTTCACAGAAAATATGCTTAACATGGCTAATTATTAGAGAAATGCAAATCAAAACTATAATGAGATGTCACTCACACCAGTCAGAATGGCCATCATCAAAAAGTCTACAAAAACTAGAGATAGTGTGGAGAAAAGAAAATCCTCCTACATTATTGGTGGGAATGTAAATTTGTATAGCTACTATAGAGAACATCATGGATGTTATTTAAGAAACTAAAAATAGAACTAAGATATGATCCAGCAATCCCACTCCTAGGCACACACCCAGAGAAAAACATGGTTTAATAGAATACATGCACCCCAGTGCTCCTTGTAGCACCATATACAATAGCCAAGACATGGAAGCAATCTGTATGTCCATTCACAGATGAATCAATAAAGATGTGGTAATATATATGATGGAATATTACTCAGCCATTAAAAAGGATGAAATAATGCCATTTGCAGCAACATAGACTGATCTGGAGGTTATCATACTTAGTGAAGTCAGATGAGAAAGACCAATATCATGTGAAATTGCTTATATGGGGAATCTAAAAAAAGAAAATCATACAAATGAACTTATTTACAAAATAGAATCAGGCTCACAGATTTAGATAACTAATTTATGGTTACCAGGGGAGAAGGGTCGGGGAGAGGGATAGATTGGAAACTTGGGATTGACATGTGCAAACTGCTATGTTTACAATAGATAACCAAGACTTCCCCGGTGGGCCAGTGGTTAAGACTTCACACTTTCAATGTAAAGAGCACAAGATTCTTGGTCAGGGAAGGTCCACATGTCATGTGCTGCAGCCAAAAAAAAAAAAAAAAAAAAACCAACCAGGATCTACTGTATAAGCACAGGAACTCTGCTCAGTAGTGTGTAATAACCTAAGTGGGGAAAGAATTTGTGAAAGAATAGATACATGTATAACAATCACTTTGTTGTACACCTGAAACTAACACATGATTTAATTTAACTTTTATTTTTGATCAGAGGATAATTACAATATTCTGATGGTTTCTGCCACATATCAACATGAATCAGCCACAGGCATACACATGCGTCCTCCTTCTGAAATCTCCCTCCCCATCCTACCCCTCTAGGTTGTCATAGCACTGGCTTTGGGTTTCCTGCATCATACAGCAAATTCCTACTGGCTTTCTGTTTTACATATGGTAATGTATATGTTTCAATACTATTCTCTCAAGTCATCTCCTCTCCACCCCCCACTATGACCAAAGGTCTGTTCTTTATGTCTGCATCTCCTTTGCTGCCCTGCAAGTAGGCTCATCAATAGATTTATGAATCTATTCATATATATTCATATATATGTATATGAATTTATAGATTCATATATATGCACTAATATATGGTATTTGTCTTTCTCTTTCTGATTTACTCCACTCTGTACAGTAGGCTCTAGGTTCACCAACCTCATTAGAGTTGACTCAAATGCAATCCTTTTTATAAGCAAGTAATATTCCATTGCTAATACAACATTATTAATCAACTATACTCCAATATAAAATAAAAACTTTAAAAAATTCATCCTTTAAAAAATCATCTTCTAAATTTCAGTTTTGTCATCTGTGAAATAAGAACAAAACATATAATGTATATTACAGTAACAATATAAATTGTTATGAAGATTAGGTGAGCTGATATGCTAGAAACTCTTGTCACAGTGCTTAGCATATTGTAGGCAAAGATGTTCAGCAAATCTTGGCTCTGACTCTTACTGTTATAAATTTATTTTATTTTTACTTACATTGTAAATAACTCTGAAATAGATACCCACACAGATAATCCTTTAACCATAATTCTGATTACTTCTTTATGATAACTTCCGAGAAGGAGAGTTACTTAGATTCAAGCGTATGAACATATTGGATAATCCTGATTTTTAAAATTATCCAGAAAAGGCAATTCTACAGCTTGTCTTGTTTAACTACCCCTTTGAGCTCTGAAAATTAAATTCTTAAATATTATTTGATAGATTACAAACCTAACTAAGGTTTATGTAAAAATCTAGTGCTTTTTAAAATCTAGAAAAATTTTTTAAACCGAGTGATTTTTTTTTTAATTTTATTTTTTATTTTTTTTTTAATTTTAAAATCTTTAATTCTTACATGTGTTCCCAAACATGAAACCCCCTCCCACCTCCCTCCCCATAACATCTCTGTGGGTGATCCCCATGCACCAGCCCCAAGCATGCTGTATCCTGCGTCAGACATAGACTGGCGGTTCAATTCTTACATGATAGTATACATGATAGAATGCCATTCTCCCAAATCATCCCGCCCTCTCCCTCTCTCTCTGAGTCCAAAAGTCCGTTATACACAGCTGTGTCTTTTTTCCTGTCTTGCATACAGGGTCGTCATTGCCATCTTTCTAAATTCCATATATATGTGTTAGTATACTGTATTGGTGTTTTTCTTTCTGGCTTACTTCACTCTGTATAATCGGCTCCAGTTTCATCCATCTCATCAGAACTGATTCAAATGAATTCTTTTTAACGGCTGAGTAATACTCCATTGTGTACATGTACCACAGCTTTCTTATCCATTCATCTGTTGATGGACATCTAGGTTGTTTCCATGTCCTGGCTATTATAAACAGTGCTGCGATGAACATTGGGGTACATGTGTCTCTTTCAATTCTGGTTTCCTCGGTGTGTATACCCAGCAGTGGGATTGCTGGGTCATAAGGTAGTTCTATTTGCAATTTTTTAAGGAATCTCCACACTGTTCTCCATAGTGGCTGTACTAGTTTGCATTCCCACCAACAGTGTAGGAGGGTTCCCTTTTCTCCACACCCTCTCCAGCATTTATTGCTTGCAGATTTTTGGATCGCAGCCATTCTGACTGGTGTGAAGTGGTACCTCATTGTGGTTTTGATTTGCATTTCTCTGATAATGAGTGATGTAGAGCATCTTTTCATGTGTTTGTTAGCCATCCGTATGTCTTCTTTGGAGAAATGTCTATTTAGTTCTTTGGCCCATTTTTTGATTGGGTCGTTTATTTTTCTGGAATTGAGCTGCATAAGTTGCTTGTATATTTTTGAGATTAGTTGTTTGTCAGTTGCTTCATTTGCTATTATTTTCTCCCATTCAGAAGGCTGTCTTTTCACCTTGCGTATATTTTCCTTTGTTGTGCAGAAGCTTTTAATTTTAATTAGATCCCATTTGTTTATTTTTGCTTTTATTTCCAGAATTCTGGGAGGTGGATCATAGAGGATCCTGCTGTGATTTATGTCTGAGAGTGTTTTGCCACTAGATTTTAATGCTAGTGATAGGTCATTAGCAACAAAAAGAATATAGGACAGAAACTTTCCCAGTTTATGGTAAGCTCTAACAGTCACAGAAGGGAAACTGTGTTTAGGAGGTCACACCCTGGCTTCCTGTAATCCTTTAGCCACACTCTCCCCTTGGCATTCCTTCCTAGCACCTGCCACTTTAAATCCCCCACTTTGCATTGCCATTGAGCTCTGAGATTCCTTCCTTATCTTTGACCTTTTTATTTAAGGATGTGACTTTCAGCTAACCTTTGGCCTATGGGTCAGGAGTTAAGCTGTCCATTCTCCTGGCTCCTTTCATCCTTTAGCTTCTTAAGGACAAAGCCAGTTGTGTATAACTTACATATGTTTGTGTCATCTCAAGCCATCCAATTCTTAGGTGGTGAAACCTCATCAGGCAGGTGCTGCAAAGGCCTTGTTGAATGGAAATTCTGAGAAACAAACTTTTAGAAAGAGCTTTAGACTTTGGATTTCTCAGGGAAATTCAGCTTGTTCAAGATGCAAAGTTGCATCATTTTCTTTCCTTTTTTTTCAGTTGCACAGTGAGGCTTGTGGGATCTTAGTTCTTCGACCAGGAATGGAACCCAGGCCATTACACAGTGAAAAGCTAAGTACTAACCACTGGAGTGCTGCTGAATTCCTTCAAGTTCCATTTCAATGTTATCTTTTAAGAGAGGCTAGAGAAATATTCTTAATGGAGCCAGTCTTGATCTAGTTTTCTCATTCTGAAAGTAAAGTCACTGGCATGGTTGTTGTGAGGATTCAGTGTTATAAATGGTTACTGCCCTCAAGGAGATCTTGTTGCTGGGGACAGAACATACACAAGATGTCTGTAATACAGGGAAGAGGAAGCAAGGATCTTGAAGCAATAAGAGTATTCTACAAAAGAAGAGATTATATTGAGTGGTGGAAATCTAGGAGGACTTCACGTAAGATGGTGTTTAAGATGAGTCAAGCTTCCTGAAAGAGTGGTATCTAAGATCAGTCATGAAGGATTTTAGAAAATGGAATTTAGTGCAAGAAGAGAGACTCACAAGAGTAAAGCTGGAGGTATCAAAGAGTGGAGAGTGTTTGGGGACCATCAAGTGAAGCAGTTTCCTTAGCATGTCTGATACATTCAGGCAATTGTGAAAAGAAGGGTACACTGAGCCAGACTACAGAAGGCCTGGTTTGCTGGGATACAGTATCTGTCTCAGTCTGGTGGACGAGACACTGAAGGTTTGATAGCTGGGGATGACTGTGATTTGAGAAGGACAATTAGGAAGCTGTGTGAAAGTGAAGGAAAAGGAGGCACTAATCACGGAATGCTATATTTTTTTTAGACTAGAATCAACAGAAGGAGTGAGGTTCAAAGCCAGGACAGTTGCTGTGAGGATGGAGAGATGGAGGGCATGCTTAGTAAATTGGTGAAATATTTTCTAAAAAGGAAAAAAATAACAATTTCTTTTCTTAAATAATTTATTTTCAATAAATTAATAGTTAAATAGCAAATTAGAATCAATGATTAAAAACTCACAAAACATCAACAAATAAAATCTTTGGTTGGTACCGCTAATCACATTCTACAAAGCACATTGATCCAATTTCAATTAAAAAGCATATGAAGAAGATCACCAAACAGTATCGCAAAGAGATGAGCCTAATAATAAGATACTTGTCCATTTCCAATCCTAAAATGCTTCATGGCTGAATAGACGGGATGCTGGGTCAGGAGATCTTGCACTATGTCCTGGGTTTCCACTAATTGTCCATGTGACCGCTAGAAAGTTACTTCAAAACCCTCTGGACTGTTTTTTCCTCTGTAAAGTGAGGAGTAGAACAAGCCAATCTAATGATTTATATAAATAAAAGGACTTGTTATACCTGGTTTCTGGAAGCTTTCAGTGGCGTCCATAGCAGAACAAGTAATAGAGAAGCATAGATGATATAATTGGTCTAAATTTTTCTGTTGGGTTCAAATGATCCATAAAGAGATGTACCATCAGTGAACTATAATTCATTTGAACCATAAATTCTTACTACTCCAGTCACCAAGCTGTAAATACAGGCCAGCAAGGAAAGCTGTGGAGTGATTTTAGAATTAGCTTCCAGTCTCATGTGTACCTTGCCAAGCTTCTGATACACAGGTACCTACAATTCCTTTTGACAGTCACTTTAACCTAATACAACTTGACAGACCAAGACTCAACTTGCAAAAGAAATAATTTAAGAGATAAATTACATTAAGTAATATATTAAATGTTTACTCACTTATCATAGGAATTTCCTTTAGAGTTTCTTTTAAAAACTGTTCCCCTCATTTAATTTAATGATACTCAGTCTCCTCATGACTTATCAATGGCACTCAGTTACATTTCAGTGGAAAGGCCCCCTGTGCACAGCAGACAAGGCCCCAACAGCAGAGAAGTGCACTCACTCTGAGAAGAGCAGTAAAATCCTATGTTCACACAAAAAGGTCTTCTGTGCCTGCCTCGGCTACAGTTCAAATGAAGCTACTAATGGCTCAGTGCTAAAGAATCCACTGGCAATGCAGGAGACAGACCCAGTTTCAATCCCTGGGCTGAGAAGATCCCCTGGAGGAGGACATAGCAATCCACTCCAGTATTTTTGCTGATAAAACCCCATGGACAGAGAAACCTGATGGGCTATGGTCCATGGGATCATAAAGAGTCGGATATGACTGACACACAGCACAGTACAAAAATACTGTCAAAAGTGTTAATGTGATTAAATGCCAGATGAGAGAATAAGCAATCTTACTCAACTTACAACTGTCACCAGAGTTTTGAGATGTGATATCACGTGGTAGTTTGGGGACAAATTTAAGTCCACATAAGCTCATGAGAACAATAAAAGCTCATGAGAAAGAAATGCAAATTTGGGGGAATCCCCTGGTTTCTGTGTTTATGTGTTTGCCTGGACTACTTTGAGTCTGTGGGGATGTTTATTGAATGCTGTTTAAAGAAAGGACCTACACACAAGAATGCACTGTTTTTTAAAAAAAAATTATTTTATTATTCTCATTACTTATTTTTATTTTTTGTCCATGCTACACAGCATGCTCTTTTTTTTTTCTTTCATTTTTTTGGGCTCCAAAATCACTGCAGATGGTGACTGCAGCCATGAAATGGAAAGATGCTTGCTAGACAGCATATTAAAAAGCAGAGACATTACTTTGTCAACAAAGGTCTGTCTAGTCAAAGTTATGGTTTTTCCAGTGGTCATGTATGGATTTGCAAGTTGGGCTATAAAGAAAGCTGAGTGCCAAAGAACTGATGCTTTTGAACTGTGGTGTTGGAGAAGACTCTTGAGAGTCTCTTGGACTTCAAGGAGATCCAAGCAGTCAATCCTAAAGGAAATCAGTCCTGAATATTCATTGGAAGGACTGATGCTTCAGTTGAGGCTCCAATATTTTGATGCTCCAATCCACCTGATGCGAAGAACTGACTCATTGGAAAAGACTCTGATGGTGGGAAAGGTTGAGAGCAGGAGGAAAAGGGGATGACACAGGATGAGATGGTTGGACGGCATCACCTACTTGATGGACATGAGTTTGAGTAAGCTCTGGGAGTTACAGATGGATAGGGAAGCCTAGAGTGCTGCAATCCATGGGGTCACAAAGAGCCAGACATTACTGAGTGACTGAATTAACTAACATGGCATGTGGGATCTTAGTACCCTGACCAGGAATCCCACAACCCCTGCATTGGAAGTGCAGAGTCTTAACTTCTGGACCACCAGGGAAGTCCTAAATGCATTGTTTTAATAAATGCATTGTGCCGTAAGTGTGAATGCTGTGTAGAGTTTAATGACATTATGAACTTGCTGTTTTGATAATGAGATTCTGAGGATGACTCATCCAGATTTCTTCTGATCACCAAACCAAAGAGGTTCATTTCAGCCTTCCATAAATTGAATATTCTTTCTAGAGTGGGCAGAAAATTTAAATTCCTCTATTGTGTATATATAATCTCAAACCCATCAATTTCCTACCTATAGTTCAGAAGGTTTTAAAACCAATGTTCTGTCAAGAATTTGGGGAAAATAAGACATTCCAGAGATGAGACAATCAAATGACATTATTTGTATTCTGGGCTTAACTATGGGATTCATTTTTGAATCCAAGCGTCATCATGGTGGCATACGGTGTGAGTTCTGCCAGATCCACGCCTTTCATTCTTTTGTGGGCACCACCCCTCCCAGTGCAAAACTGAGCTAATGTTCCTCAGCAGGGAAAACAAATCACATATCCATCAATTCATTAGAGTCTGGTATTACACTCCTATTATCTACTCTAAATCTTTTGTTAAGCTCTCTGTTAAATGAGCTGTTAAATGGTAATATCTAGATTTTCACCATTCTATTTGAATTTCACAGGTCTTAAATCATCAAGAACTCATGCTGAATTGAAAGTTTTCAATACCTGACATGTGAAACTAAAGGATTAGGGAAACTATTTTAGTACTTCTTTTCATAAGAAAACCATGAACTCTCACAAATTATCATGTCCTTTCCTCTCATAGGTATAATCTGCCATTTGGCTTTAGCGATAACACATATACTCGTGGTCCAATGCAAGTGACACCTCACATTTCCATAGAGATAGAGGATGCAGAGCTCTCCTGCACATATCTGCTGCCTTCTTGTGGTCCTCATGTGTCAGAAGGGTCTTTTATCCACAGATTCCCCACAAGTCTCCAGGCTGGTTTCTGCAAGAGCTATCTTTTCATTTGTCTTATGCTGTTCACCCTTGATCACATATGCCTCATTTTTCAGAACAAACTTTAATATATGTTTGGAGGGTAGCATTTTCTACTCATCGATCTGCGATCCATTTCAAGGAAACTCTTCTTACAACTGAAAACATATTACATAAAGCAGTGATTTTCAAACCAGTTTTTTTAGTCTAAGGGTCTTTTTTTCCCCCCAAATAACATCGTATGCAGGAACCTGGATTTATAAAATCAACAGATACAGGCTGCTCTGCCTGAAGCCCCCGGGGAAGGAGATGTGTGGCCACCTCCCTCTGGCCTTCTTTTAGCATTCTGCAGCTGACCATGAGACACCTCCTATGAAGCTTGAGTTCACGCCTCACAAATTATTCACCATGCTGACTCTAGTACTTGCAAAAAGGCTGTTGACAGCTAGTGACTTCTGAACCAGTGCTGCCTGGGGTCACAACAGCCAGAGCCCCACTCTTACGGAATGTGGTGGCTTGAGCCAGATGATGGAACCTGGTAGTCACCAAGCAGAGTCCTGTCTGGCAGGTGGGGTCCTTGGGGGAAAAGGCCCAGAATGCTTCCTGGAGCGGCCACTCCTGTTTGCTGTAGGCTCTGCTCTCCCAAGACCTTCACCAGGAAGTTGATGTACCTCATGGCCAGGCGAAGCGTTTCATTTTTGCTCAGCTTCTTGTCCGGAGGGTGAGTGGGGATGAGCTTCCTCAGCTTGGCAAAGGCACTGTTGACCTTCTGCTGCCTCCACCGCTCCCTGGTGTTGGTGGAGATCTTTCTGGTCATGTTGGAGTTCCTGAGACAAGAAAGAGAAAGGGCCCTGAGGGCCAACACCTTGTCAGAGGCCTGCTGGGCAGCCCATGTCCTGCCAGGAGCTTAGGTTGTTCATCTTTTCCACCCAGATCTTAGGGGATGTGCTGCCTCATTTCCAGGTGTTGTGGATCTTCCTGCGACAAGAGAAGAAAATGCGGCAGAAGAAAGGGCAGCGTGAGAACGCCTCCTGTCAGCTTTTCTCTCCCTGCTTGTTTCGAAGCCTCCAGGTAAAATGGTGGTTTTATCCTAATACTCCCGTTACTTCTTTTATAACCAACTCTTCCTAAGTGTTCAGAATCAGGCACGGCGCAGGACTGAGTACACGGGAGAATAAAATACGTATTTGTTAATAGGGAGTTGAATTTAGATTCTTTAAAAGGGGGGAGGGGGCTGTGATCCTAGATTCCATTTACAACATAACATTAGGAATGAAGAAGGTGACAGCACAGCTCTTCTGGCTGGTGGACTTTATCTGTAGGATTGGGCGCACTGTGTAAGAGCTAAAATGTCTAGACCAGACCACAGTCAGAGGAGGAGGAACAGGGTGAGGAAGAATCTTGAAGTCCAGTTGTATGAAGAATAGCAATGGGGTTATTTAGCATACCAAACAAAGAAAAGGAGTAGGTGAAGGGCGACAATTTGATATGGATGCTGCGGAAGATAACCAGGCTCCCCAAGGTTGAATTTGGATGATCTTTCCAACCGTAGGCGAGGTGATTGTTATCACGTATTGCCAATCCTAATCATGCCATTTTTTCCTCTGAGAGGCACAGGCCCCTTTGTTCAGGTGGCTTGGATTAACATACATCAATGGCAATGTTTATGGCACATCAGGAAATAAGCCAAAACCCAGCACCAGACATTTGGTACCCTTGGCTCATGGCTACCAGTTTGCCACCTGCTCCAGTCTCAGCAACCTGGGCAGAGGGTCCCTTCCTGTTCCCCACACCACCACCTCCCCCCACCAAAAGAGTAGTAAATATTCCCAATTCCATACCTTTGCATTTTCTGTCCCATGAGTTCCCTCTTCACTGTTTTCTTGCCTATTTCTACACAATCTTTAAAGAGCAGATTAAATCCTCCTTTCCATTCCTACAAACCCTTCCAGGCCATCCCAGAGCCTCCCATATCCTTCCCTTGCTGAACCCCTGCAGCCACTGGTGGTAGACAAAGGCTATTAGGAGAATCAAATAAGCTTAATATTTGTAAATCACTTTCAACAGTGCCTGACACACAGTAATGGCTATAAAAGTGTTGAGGAATAAATACAACAAAAATATGTTTATAAATAAAAATGACTTGTGAAATACTGAATTGTGAATACTGGGGGGAAGGTAATATCTTGTTTTTCTATAACCAAGTGTGGTTATACAACCTCTTGGCTCTTGCTACCTTTGTTCCTTTATTTTAACCCTTCCCGTAGACCTGCTCTGTGCTAGGCCCCGTGCTATGAGCTGGGCTTGTGGACTTGGCTGGGATGGGATACTTGTGCTCAAGGAGCTTATTGGATGGCCTGATGGAGAAGGCAGCACATACAGAAACATTTAAGAATCACAGGACAAGGTCCCACACACTAAGGGCCAAATCCAGAGAGACACTTGCTGACTAGAGAAAAGTGTCAAGGGATCATGTCAAGACCAAAATGATCAGGTCAACGCTGCTGAGCTTTTCTCTAAATTCTACCTTTCTTCTACTTTTATTTGGGCTTTTCTGGGGATATGAGGGGCTTCCCCTGTGGCTCATTGGTAAAGAATCTGCCTGCAGTGCAAGAGATGTAGGAAACTTAGATTTGATCTCTGGGTCGGAAAGATCCCCTGGAGGAGGGGATGGCAATCCACTCCAGTATTCTTGTCTGGAGAATCCCATGGACAGAAGAGCCTGGTGGGCTGTAGTCCATAGGGTCGCAAAGAATCGGAAATGACTGAGTGAGCACACACGCACACACAAGGATATGAGTCTGTAGGTAAACACTGAGTATCTGACATAGGTTACATAAAAGCAACATATAGAATACCAGGAAGTTGGTAGGTGCCTCTCAAAATGCCAGCTTCCTTCCACAACGTTTGTGTTAATGGCCCACCATTGCAGGAAGGAGTTGGAGGGTTACAAATTGGCACCTGTGGCATGAAAGGGTGGGCCCATTTTATTTGAAAAGGACCTAAAGAAGTGATTTGTTGAAGCCCTAGTGACTCATGAGAAAGCAGATCCTTTTCTAACTTAATAAACACTTGGAACTTCTCCTCCAGAACTTTTCTTCTATTCCAGTGGCCCTTGACTTGGACTGCTTATTGGATTCACCCAGACTGTACCCCAGGCCAATTAAATAAAAATTTCTGGGGGCATTGGTGTTTTTTAAAACTCCCCAGGTGGATCAGCTTGGTCCTCCAGGAAGCAGATGTCAAGCTGGAGTTGGATGTACAACTAGCAGTTTATTGGGAGTTAAGGCCTGTGAAAGATGAAAAAAGAAAAGAAAGACTTGGGCCAAGAATGTCTTCAGACTGCAATGCACATCTGACACTTGCAAAATCAAAGCAGGGAAGCTGCAGGACTGGACAGAAGAGCCTCAGGCTGCAGTACAGAGCTGGAAAAGTGGCAGCCAACCCAACAGGGAGATCTGGGGCAGAAAGTGCCTGTAAAGGAGACGCTATGGGGCAAGAATCGCCAGGTCCTGGCAGCGCTGCCACGCTCACTCATAGGCTGGGAGCTACCTGAAGAATGGAGGCCCAGTCCTGAGTCCAGTCAGCACTGCTACTGATGGCTGTCAGCTAACTGCGCTCCCTGCAGCTGAACTGCAAGTGTCTTCCTGAAGCGAGGTCCCATCAGTGCCCCCCTCACATGATCTCCCTGTGCAGCCTACGCTAAGAACATTGCCTTGCTCTCCAAACAGAAGCTCTGAAACCCAGCAAAACTATGTTTAAGAAGGAAGCAGTATTTAGGGGATTAAGAGTGACAAACTGTTAATATTACTTAGACTATCAGCTAGAAGGATATATGCCCCTAGGACATTTCCCCATGCAGGTTCTTGTTGACCTTCCTGCTTCTGCCTGGGTAGGAGAGGCCAGTGCTGTGCTGAGAAACCAGTGGTGAGCAGAATCATGGCAGCTCAAGTTTAGTGGCTGATCTCAGGCACCCTCCGGCTTCCCCCATCAGCCACTTAGGTTTACTTCCTCTATCTCTGTAGAGACACCCTGGTTGGATCCATGATCCAATACAGTCACACGTACTCCAAACTTTACTATCAACAATTACTGACCCTATGCGCCAGACACTGTACTGGCTGCTGGACACTGAGGAGCCCTCTGCCCTATGACACAGATGGGAAGCCCAGGGTCTGTAAGATCAGAGAAACAGCACCTAACTCAGGCAATCCAGGGGACTTCCAATCTGAAGGGGGTGATACCCAAGGCCTCTTTCTGTGCTGAAATGCCACAATGCCCTGCCTTTGCCTTTTATCTACCTAAAGTGAAAGTGAACATTGCTCAGTCATATCTGACTCTTTGTGACCCCATGGACTATACAGTCCATGGAATTCTCCGGGCCAGAATACTAGAGTGGGTAGCCTATCCTTTCTCCAGGGGGTCTTCTCAACCCAGGGATCAAACTTAGGTCTCTCACACTGCAGGTGGATCCTTTACCAGCTAAGTCACCAGGAAAGTCCAAGAATACTGGAGTGGGTAGCCAATCCCTTCTCCAGTGGATCTTTCCAACCCAGGAATTGAACCAGGGTCTAACCTGGCCTTTATATCTACAATGAGCATTGTCGGACCTGTATCTAACTATACCTACAATATGAAAGTATGAACCTAAATCAAGGGAATTTTTAAGACTATCCAGTTGTGCTCACATTGAAACTGGCTGCTTTGCAGCCAGGACTATAGGAGTAAAGTTACTTTTAAGCTTCTCTTGTCAAAAGAGGCTTTAGCTTATTCACTAGTCCCATGGGAGGGTCATTTTCAAGCTGGGAAGAAAAGATTAGCCAGGATAAACTAACTGATGTTCTCTTCTGAGAAAGCTCCATCCTATTGTGAGAAGCAGAAACAGGGAGGAGAGAAGGCAGGCTTCTGAAATGCAGTCTTGCTATTCTAGGAGGTGCTTAATAATTACTTGTTGATTTATCCTCAAGTGTGTTACTCTCCTTCTCCACATTGGGAAATAAAAATCAGTGATTCAACAAGCTGGAAAAACTCAAAGTAGAGGTCACTGGAAAATTATTAAAGTATTTATTAAATCAAAGGAAAATGGCATTTAGTGTTTTTCCTGTTGCAAGTACTGACTGCTGCAAATCTTGATTCAGAGTACTTTAAGAGCTTAAAAAATACTCCAGATGCCACAGAATCAGAGAGCATCAGACAGATGTTGAAACAGAGGTGCAGTTCTTTGTCCCAGGTCACACAGCCCAATGTGGCAGAGCCTGTGTCCCAAGCCTGAGTCACCACTGACGCCAGCTGAGTCAGGGCCAGGGAAGCCCAGGGACAGATTTCATCTCAGAACAATTATTTCAAATATATAAAGGGAAAAGTCTTCTCAGACTATTAAGTTAAAAGGCATGAATTGAAATACATGGACACATAAAATAACCAGTTATACTTTATAGGTATGAGAATAATTCTAAAATGCAAAATAATAAAACCTATGCTTCACTTTTAACACATTAAATAATTAGATTTGTCACCATCATTTCTAACTAGTGATTGGTAAGTGGTTTTTTCAGAAGATCAGCAACATCTGTAACAAGAGTTGAAGGTGCCTATGATTTTTATTGATGACAAAGGCATCAGCACTGCTACCACCACTGTATTTATTCATAATAAACTACATAAACATTCATAAATAAAGGAAATGCTCAATTTAGTTGAAAGGTTAGTAGATAAAAGGATGTAATTTAGAATCTCCTGAGTTTTATCCACACACCCCTGGGTGGGTAGGTGTCATGGGCCAAAGGTTAAGAATGCCTGAATAGGAGGAATGTCACAGTAAATTGAATAGGAATATAGATGAGCACAAACTTCGTTACCACAGAAGGTAACAGGTTACTGGAGAAAAGAACAACATGATGCCCCCTGAGAAGGTGACCACTACCTGTAACAGGTGCTGCTGCTTTTTTGTGTGGATGTTTTCTGGACATGGAGCCTAGGTCAACCAGAAAGGCAGCAGCACAGATGTACAGACAGCTAACGTTCCCACGGTGGACTGTGCCAGGCATTCAGGCTCACACTGCTCTCTTCTCATAAGATGTTAATTTCTCTTTCTGGCATTTGGTCCTGTATATTTCTCTCTTCTTTCATCTCTCTTTGAAAAGTAAGTGAAAACATGGTACAGAAGGAGGGTAATGAAGGGTGGTTTATACAGTTGGGTTTGGGGAAGGTGCCTAACCTCAAACACCAGGCACAGGTTTGCCTTTAGAAGTTGCTATAGAAGTAACACAGGCTAACTTAAAGGGGGGGTAGGGGTGGGTGGGGAATCAAGCAGTACCGCGAGTGATAAAGCAAAAAAAAGTCCCCCTCCCTTATCCATCTACCTATTCAAACTCATTCTCCTGCAGCAGCCAGTTTGGTGTGTCTTTATATAATATATCCTCTCTATATATTTTAAAAAATCACCATACGTGCTATTATGCAATTACTTTTCTCACCAGACAGCTCTGCATGTTGATGTTCCAAACAAGTACATTTACTGTGAATGTGGATGTTTGGGTGGGCTCCCGGTGCACTGGGAGGGCCACCTGTTTCAAAACAGCGCTCTACACCTGCCTTCCCAGCTCACGCCCACCCGACCCAACCTGCTGCCCTTGACCGCTTCACTTCCCAGCTTTCCCCTTTCTCTTTTTCTAACCCTTGCTCCCCCTTGCCTGCAGCGCCTGCCCTGCGACTTAAGTTCAGGCATTCTGGAGAAACATCTAAAGTTTCGCACCTGCCAGGTTTCCAGGAGTCGCTCACCCCAGCTCAGAAGCTGTCAAGACGGCCCTCGGAGATGCTCCTGGGTGTCCGGGACATCACATATCAAGGCTCAGCAGCCCCGGCGACACGCGCTAGGTACCCGCTAGGCTTCCCCGGAGCTGCACCACGGCCCCTGCTCCGCGGAAGTCCCCACGTCTTCTCACCGAGTCGCCTTGGTGGCTGCCACCAAGTCACCTCCACACCCCTGCCCGCCGCGGCGAGTGCGGCTCGGACTGGGGAACTGCGCCCGAGACTCGCTGGCGCCCAAACCCAGCAGCGCCCCCAACCCTCTTGGAGCTCACGCACCTCCTCTCCGAGCAGGGAGCCCGCGCCGCAGTTGTCGCCCTCGCCTGGGCGCTGCCCCTTCGCCACCGCCTTTATAGGCATCGCCTTTTGTCTAGGGACCCACGGGGCCCCTTCCCCGCCCTAGACTCCCGCAGGTCCCTCCCATACCCACCCTCCACCCCTACATCCCCGCTTCCCGGGACCAGTCTCCCTGTGCCCTAGAACAGAGCAGAGGCGGAAGAAGCCCCAGCTTTGTGTAACGGTTGGGGCACGAGGGGGTCCTGACACTCACCCGGACTACAGCATACCCCGGAGGGCGGAATGCAACTTACCAACCCTTTTCTACAGTGTCTACAAACCTCCGGAAGTGCGTGCCCCGAGGTCAACTCATCAACTCATCGGATGTCAATCATTTAAGCCCCAGTGAGTCTCCCAACTGTAGTTCAAGAACCACTTACTTCAAAATCATGGGTGAGGGAAGGTATAGACTTCAACACCCACAGCCAAGACCACCAGATCAGGTTTCCTGGGGATAGGGTTAAAAATCTGCCTTTTTACCAAGTGTCCCAGGAGATTAACACACACGGAGAAGTTTAACAGTCACTGCACTGGACAGATTCCCAGATTTATTCATCCCATGTTCCAGAGTGCCTCCTCCTTGGTCTTACTGCTTCTGTACTTTCCTCTTTCCATCAATTCTCCAGCATCGCCCAGAATGATCCTTTGAAAACCCAAGTCAGGTTCCTGTTGCTTCTCACTCAAAACCCTCCTCTGGCTCCCCATTTCACTCAGAATTAAGCTGAAGTCTTAACATTGGCTCCCAGATACCTTTTACCTGACTTGTCTGTTCCTTCTCTGCCTGAGAAGAAGCTGAAGAAGTGTACTCAGCTCTAGCCACTCTGACATCTGTAGTTTCATGAACATTCCAGGCACCCTCCTGCCTCAGGGCCTCTGCATGGTCTGTTTCCACTGTTTGCAACACTCTTCTCTCAAAATCCAAATAGTTCCCTCCCTCACCTCCTTTGATTCATTCAGAAATTATTAATACTGAGTGTCTACTATAAGCCAGTACCTGTTACAGGCACTGGGATTCAAACAAAACAGACACAAATTTCTGCCCTCAAGGAGCTGACATTCTTCAGGTCTTTGCTCAAATGTCACCTTCTCAATGAAGATTCTCTGACCACAAGATCTAAAACTGCACCTTCACACACACAAGGCTCTGTCTGCATCTTCCTACCCTGCTTTATTTTTCTCCTTAGTATTCACTGCTATGTAGTAATATTTTACTTCTTTGTTTTGTCTGTCTCTCCAGTCCCACTGAATAGGCATTCTTCAAATGCTGGTTAATAAATCAAACTTCTAGGTATCACACTCCCTGAAGGTACCAGCATAGGACTTGGCACAATAAATTCACAGAGGCATTAATGCTTAGTGGGTAAGAGCAAAGGACTCTGGATTTGCATTACCCAGGTTGAAATCCCCTATCTATCCACTTATATGACCATAGGCAAATCATGTAACTTCTCCCTACCTCAATTTCCTCATCTGTAAAACGGGGACAATAATAGGGTCATGAGGACTAGATGAAGAAGACTATTGGGAGTCCCTTGGACTGCAAGGAGATCCAGCCAGTCCATTCTGAAGGAGATCAACCCAGGGATTTCTTTGGAAGGAATGATGCTAAAGCTGAAACTCCAGTACTTTGGCCACCTCATGCGAAGAGTTGACTCATTGGAAAAGACTCTGATGCTGGAAGGGATTGGGGGCAGGAGCAGAAGGGGACGACCGAGGATGAGATGGCTGGATGGCATCACAGACTCGATGGACGTGAGTCTGAGTGAACTCTGGGAGATGGTGATGAACAGGGAGGCTGGGCGTGCTGCGATTCATGGGGTCGCAAAGAGTCGGACACGACTGAGCGACTGAACTGAACTGAACTGAGGACTAAATGAGAAAAAAAAAACAGGTAAAGAATTTAGCATTGGGCCTAGCACACAGTCAGACTAATGCAAATTTTACTCTGATAAATCGCATTATTGTTACAACTACTGGCTCCCTCCCCTTCCTTGTGAGAGGATTGTTATGTGACTGGCAGTGCTTCCCTGTAGGTAATTTAGGTAAAGAGACAGCTTGCTCCCTTCCAGGCTTGACCATGTGACTTACATCAGACAATGGAATGTGAATGGACTTGACTTGGTTGTAATGGATTAGAAGCTTTAAGAGTGATTGCTGATTGAGCTCAGTCATGAGAAAGTCATGTTGAGGGTTGCTCTCTGAAGAAACAAACCCATAGCCAACTCCAGCCTTCATAATATGAGACAGGAATAAATCTTTGCTGTTGTAAGCCACTGAGATTTGGGGGTTGTTTGCCTCCCTCTTCAAAAAAAATGAATACAGTTCTTATTATAAATAAGAAAGCTATTGCCCAAATTGCTAGGTTCTCAGAGGGCAGGGAAGTTAAGAAAATTATACATCTGCCTTCAAGGAGTTAGTTCACAGTCTTTGGGAGGAAGAGGACATGACAAACATGACCAAATACAAGGCAGAGAGTCCTGAGTGCCAGAGAGTATGAAATTGGAGGTAGGGAGGCAAAGATTCTAGCTGGAGGATCAGTAATTGATCGTGGGAAGGATGACATTTAAACTAGGCCTTGAGGCAGGGCTGCCTCTGACATTGGTGGACCCAGGACAAGGGTACAAATGGAGACTCCTGACCCATCCCCATCCCTTTCTCTTCCCACCTCAAGCTGTCCTGCTCTGTGAGGGGCCTGGTATCTAACGTGGACTCCCAGTCCACATGGACCTAAGAAAAAGGCCCGTGTTCAGTTCAGTTCAGTTCAGTCGCTCAGTTGTGTCCAACTCTTTGCGACCCCATGAATCGCAGCACGCCAGGCCTCCCTGTTCATCACCATCTCCCAGAGTTCACTCAGACTCACGTCCATGTAGGTTCTGACAATGGACTCAAGGCCATTTGAGCAGAAATGCTGCGGTTCTGGATACAGAGTGTGATCTAAATTCAGGGGTCCCTGATACCCTAAGCATGGTCTAGAATGTGGGAAACGGGCAGGTACATGGTGGGCACAGGAGTAGGCCCAGAGCAAGGCAGGGCCATCTAAAGCACAAAACCCAAGGCAGGGGCCTGGGCCGCCCAGGTACAAGAGTGGGAGATGCTGGGTAGGAATCACACATGCAGGAGTGGAGGAGAGGGCAGTCCATGTGAAGACAACTGTGTGCCTCCAACGTAAGAGTGATATGTTTAGGTTTACAGGTTCTGAGGCTTATTCTGGCATCAGAGGATGGACTGGAGGGTGGGTTGGAGAAAATGAATTGGTCAGTGATGCACAGGCTCAAAGGGGCCTTTGGGAACATACTCTGGTGTTTGCAGTGAGCAGCCCTGATTTGTCCTTTCTGCTGCCTGTCTCTGTGTACCATTGAGGAGAACTGCTTTCTCACAGGGCCTCTTGGTGCCCATGCTTTTCCACCCTACTACAGTCCTGATAGAGTACATGTTAGAATTTAAACCAAGAACCTACATTATCCTTCCTCTCAGCCAAAGCCTGCGAGGTAATATATTCTTAATGGCACATTCTACAGTTATAAAGAAGTGTACGGAGAAGGCAATGGCACCCTACTCCGGTACTCTTGCCTGGAGAATCCCATAGACGGAGGAGCCTGGTGGGCTGCAGTCCATGGGGTCATTAAGAGTCGAACATGACTAAGCGACTTCACTTTCACTTTTCACTTTTATGCATTGGAGAAGGAAATGGCAACCCACTCCAATGTTCTTGCCTGGAGAATCCCAGGGACAGGGGAGCCTGCTGGGCTGCCGTCTATGGGGTTGCACAGAGTCGGACACGACTGAAGCGATTTAGCAGCAGCAGCAGCAGGGCTTCCCTGGTAGCTCAGCTGGTAAAGAATCTGTCTGCAATGCAGAAGACCCCAGTTTGATCCTTGGGTTGGGAAGATCTCCTGGAGAAGGGATAGGCTACCCACTCCAGTATTCTTGGGCTTCCCTGGTGGCTCAGACAGTGAAGAATCTGCCTGCAATGTGGAAAACCTGCGTTTGATCCCTGGATTGGGAAGATCCCCTGGAGGAGGGTGTGGCAACCCAATCCAGTAGTCTTACCTGGAGAAACCCCATGGACAGAGGAGTCTGGCAGGCTACAGTCCAAGGGGTCACAAAGAGCTGGACACGACTGAGCGACTAAGCAAAGCACAGCACAGTAACTAGGAAGCAAGACTGGAAATACGTGAAGCTAAGGGAAACAACAATAATTGTAAAACAGGATCTGTGTGCAAGTGGACCAGGATCGAGAGACAGGACAAAGGGAAAGATAAGGACTGCAAAGAATGGAGCACAGAGGTGCCAGCACAGTGCAACCGAGGTCAACATTTGGTTTCTTCTCCGAAGTTTCTTCCATGTTATTGCTGGTTTTATAATTTTTAAAATGGGGAAAGCATTTTGGTGCAGCATTCCACTAGCAGTGATTCTTCGGCGTGCTGTGCTGTCTTTCCTGCTGGTCCCACAGTGTGGAGAGTTTAGGGGCAAGCTCTTGCAGGGGAAGGGGTTGAAGTAGGAATTTACATAATCCGATTATTGGGGGATTAGGTTTGGGCAGCTAAACGCCTCTGTGTGCTTGAGCTAAGACCCTTACTATTCATGGCTCTCACCGCCCCCTGGAGAGACTGCACCTGCGGGAGGGAGGTGGGGACAGGGTCCTGGGGAGGGACGAGGGGGCTGGGGAGGGAACTAGGTCGTTAGGAGGGCTCCAGCTTTGTTAGCCTTTCTGATTCTGCTGACTTAATTGATCTGTCTGGATTAGCCTGTGATGCTGGATCTCTAGTCCTGTGTGCTGGGGTTGTCAGCTTCAGGAAAGACCAAACTGAGGTGTTCAGAAGGGATTCTGGTTAGCCCAGGTGATTGTGGGCTAAGGTCATTTTGGCTCAAGGTCAAGCATCAGCTCTATCCAGTCTTAAAACTCTCTTCTTCCCTGCTCATCTTAACCTCCTTCCCAGTTCCTAATTCTGCATTATCCAGGCCCCAACGCATCCATCTTTTTCTCCATTTATGCAGTTATACATCCAGCTCTCCTTCCATGCATTTATTGTTAAGCTTCCATCAGTTTATTCATCACATGAATTAGCTGGTTCTTGACAGTTAATAGAATTTACTAGTCAATCCTAGATAGGTTTTGTTCCTTCAAGTGTACTACCTTTCAAGTTAATTTTGGTACTTTGACATAGAAAACTTTGACATTTTCACATTCATTAATAAAGTGTTACATACAGTTATTCAAAGTTTTTAAAACTATCTCGACATTTACTTTATCACCTTTCTCATTCCTTATACATTTATGACTTCTCTGTTATTAGCTTTGCAGAGCTTGTCCATTTTTCTTTTAAAAAACTACCTCTATGGTTCATCATTTTTCTCATTTTCTAATGTATTAATTTATACTATCTTTTAAATTTTTTGGACTTTCTAGGTTCCATCTTCTTTCAAAAATTGGTGTAACTGGTTTATAACACTATATAAGCTTCATGTGTACAATAATATATTTCAACTTCTGTTCAGTTCAGTCCAGTTCAGTCGCTCAGTCGTGTCTGACTCTTTGTGACCTCATGGACTGCAGCACGCCAGGTTTCCCTGGATACTACCAAAAGTAGAGAGTGCTCACCATCAAAAGCTGTTTCCCTCTGTCACAATACAGTGGCCCCTCTTTAGCTATTGTGCCCCATCTCCACCCCTTTCCCTCCTAGTAAGAACTACTCCATTTTCTACATCTAAGTTTTACTTTTTTAAAGTATTCCACGAGTAAAATCATACTGTATTTGTCTTTCTCCCTTTGACTTATTTCACTTTCTACTATATCTTTGTTACATCAGCTCTTTTTCATTTGCCTGTGTTTATTTTGTCCCTTCTCTACCTTCCATTCTTAGACTGTCCATTAATTTACATTCTTTTTAAAAAGAACAGCACTTCA
This sequence comes from Capricornis sumatraensis, assembly GCF_032405125.1. NCBI lineage: Eukaryota > Metazoa > Chordata > Mammalia > Artiodactyla > Bovidae > Capricornis > Capricornis sumatraensis. The sequence continues at coordinate 104,418,783 of NC_091074.1, read as the reverse complement.
GGCTATGAATTTTCTTCTGATACGTCTTTGATGTCATCCTGCATTTCCACTCGAGTATCTTTGCCGTTAACCTCTAACACAGGTTGTTTAAGTTTTCTTTTGAAGAGGTTTTTTTTGTTGTTGTTTAATTTCCTTATTGTGGTATTTTTTTGGTAAACACCTGCTATTAATTTCTAATTTTCTTGCAGTGTAGTCAAAGATATATCTTGTATTATTTTTGCTTTAGGATATTTACTGAGAGTTTCTCTCTGGTAAAACATGATCAGCTTCCATAAATGACCCATAGGTAACAGAAAAGGAGGTATACCCTCTGTTTGAAAAATAAAATTTTTTATATATATCCACTAAATTGATCTTCTCTATTCATGGGAGTTTGGGTCTATTTGATCTGTTAGAATTATGTGAATATCTTCCTCTACTGTTTTGTGTCTGTTTCCTTCCTTTTGGTTTTTCCAGGAGTATTTGCTTTAGATTTTTATACCCTGAAATACAAGGCATTTCATACATAAAGACTCATGGAAGTTTTATTGACTTAAGAGAACTGTGCCCTGTGTCAACACAAAATGATCTTCTTTGCCTTGCTTCTTGTCATGAATTCCATTTTGTTTTATGATACTACAACTCGTGTTTTTAAATTTGCATTTTCCAAATAAACTGTTCTTTTACAATTAAATTTGTCAGTATGAGGGTGTTACTTTTGGTCATAGGTTTTATTTTTCTGTGACATTTTATTTGGGAAATTTAGGTTCCTTTGAGTCCTTTGGTTTCTTAAAGGAGCCCCCATCTCCATTTTGGATTCTTTAAAACAAGTTTCATTCCAGTTTATTTGCTTTCAATGAATGAACATAAGACAGTGATGACTCATTCTCCAAATGGTTGCCTCCAGCCTGCCCCACTCTCCATCAGAAGTCACATAACTTGTTTCTGTAAAGTGAATGCTTCTAAGGCCAAGGAAGGAGTTTCTTTAATGATTGTTTAAGGAAATGAGAAGAACATTCTGGTTGCTGTGTGGAGGGGGCCAAGAAATGATGTGGGGAGACTAGGAGGCTGTGATAGGGATACAGCCAAGAGGATGATGGATTGACAAAGGGGGTGGCATCAAGCACCAACTCCAGGCCACACACTGAATTCTTTATCCCTTATGTAGCACTAAGTACTAGGTGTCATGCTAGGCATTTTACCCAATTTTCTCATTCTTTATGAAATAGATGGGGAAACAGTGGAAACAGTGGCTGACTTTATTTTTCTGGGCTCCAAAATCACTGCAGATGGTGACTGCAGCCATGAAATTAAAAGATGCTTACTCCTTGGAAGGAAAGTTATGACCAACCTAGACAGCACATTGAAAAGCAGAGACATTACTTGGTCAACAAAGGTCCGTCTAGTCAAGGCTGTGGCTTTTCCAGTGGTCATGTATAGATGTGAGCGTTGGACTATAAAGAAAGCTGAGCGCCGAAGAATTGATGCTTTTGAACTGTGGTGTTGGAGAAGACTCTTGAGAGTCCCTTGGCCTGCAAGGAGATCCAACTAAGTCCATCCTAAAGGAGATTATTGGTAGGACTGGGTGTTCATTGGAAGGACTGATGTTGAAGCTGAAACTCCAATACTTTGGCCACCTGATGCGAAGAGCTAACTCATTGGAAAAGATTGTGATGCTGTGAAAGATTGAGGGCAGGAGGAAAAGGGGATGACAGAGGATGAGATGGTTGGATGGCATCACTGACTCAATGGACATGGGTTTGGGTGGACTCTGGGAATTGGTGATGGACAGGGAGGCCTGGCGTGCTGCGGTTCATGGGGTCACAAAGAGTCAGACACGACTGAGCGACTGAACTGAACTGAATGAAAAACTAAATATTTTCATTATAAACTTACATTAACAACAAGTTGTTATCCTAGACAAAACAAAATATTGTGAAAATGAAAGTCACTTAGTCATGTCTCTTTGCGACCCCATGGACTGTAGCTCATCAGGCTCCTTTGTCCATGGAATTCTCCAGGCAAGAATACTGGAGTGGGTTGCCATTTCCTTTTTCAGGGGATCTTCCCAACCCAGGGATTGAACCTGGGTCTCTTGCATTACAGGCAGACTCTTTACTGTCTGAGCCACCAACAAAATATTGCTCCCACACAATTTAGCTCCAAATAAATTTAGTATTTCCCTAAATACTAAAATGTATGCCCAAACAAGTCTTCACATTTAATGTCACTCCATTCACAGGACCCACAGGACAACTGATTGATGAGCACCCCTCCTCTGAGACTCTTCCTGCCACCCCTCCTCTAACATCCCCCAAATAGAAAAATAACAGAGCAAGTAGCTAGCTCCTCTATGATGAAAGTGGGTGACGTGGGAAACCAGGGTATGTGGAAGGGAGAAATACACTGACATGGCCCATTGGGAAGGGTGAGAGCTTTGGTCTTCTCTCCCAAGAAAAGAGAGATTTGGCTTTTCATCATCATTTTGGGACTTCCCTGAGATTATTCCCTAGACGTGACAGAAAAGTGAAGATGCTAGAATCTTTAGACCAGAGTCCCTAAGGTACACAGGTTTTGTAGCCCTGGACATACTTATAGATAGAACAACAGAGGAAAAAAAATGATACTGATTAGGAGAAAACAAACCTGCTGAACCAGGTTTCCCCTGTAGCACACAGTGACTTTCCTTGACAAAGGAGGAGAAATAACATTACACTGTAAACACAATTACCCTTACTTGGAAGCTTGCCACAGCCTGTTACCAAGCATCCTGCATCTAGGAATCAGCAAATGACGATCCTCAACTGGATCCACACGTGAGGAGCCCTGTTTGAATAAAGCGGGTAGGGGTGGGGAGAGTGATCTATCCACAATCCGGAATCAGATTTTCAAAGGCTCCCTGCACTGTTGTTTAACACTGTTCAACTGCCTCGTTGATGCCCTTTCTTCTTGTCTCCCCTCTTTTCTATCTGCTAACCCAGTGCCTTGCCTGGGATGAGCACAATGATGAGGTTACTGGTTTGGATTTAAGTAGAGGAATTTTTAAATTTGTTTAAAGGCTCACTGATGAGCAGAGAGTTTAAAGACTCTCAATTAAACTGGCCACTTGCTTAAGAAATCAAAAGTTGGTCAAATTGGAAAAAAATACTCTTCTGAGCCTGTTTTCTATAAAATGGGGGTGATAAATATTCACTGATATGCAGTAGACTAAGTGGGAAAAATTACTGAGGAATACCAAGTGGAAAGCAGTCTGGCATAGAAGCTGAGAAGCCCTTCATTAGGCTTTGGAGGCAGACTGGAATTTGAATTTCTGCTCCAACACCAGCTGCCATACTGGGCAGGTTACTTAACTCCTCCCAGTCTCAATTTTCTCAGCTGTAAAGTGGAAATAATATCAACTTCATGGGTTATTGCAAGATTCAGTGTTCTAATGTATGTAAAGTTAATGCTTGGGAATAAATGCTAAAGTATAGCTGATCAATAAACAATCATTTTTACTGGAGTAGCCAGTATTTAATCAATATTACCAGAAAACTTTACCCAAAAACTAGACAGGGAATATGAACACGTGTCTCTAATTCCCCCTAATCAAACGGCACTTTTTTTCTTTCATTTGCTCAACCCATTATCTTGGCTGTCACCTCTCTGCTTCCAGTTGCTTTGGATCTTGTGCTACTTACTAAAGAAGCATTTATTTCCTTCCACTAACTGAAGCCAACACTGCAGGGCTGGATGAATGAAGGAGATGTAAGAGGAAGAGAAGGAAAAACTTCTCTTGACCAGCAGGCTCTCTCTTACAGTTAATTTTCACTTTCCAGCTCCCTAGACCCAGGCCCCTTGGTAACCTCCCCCTGGCCTGCCCTAACATTTCGCCACCAAGACACCTGGTGTTGAGGCTGGGTGGGTATTTCATTTTTGTCCAGAGCAAATGTTGACAGTTGCAGCAGAAACCAGGGCACACAACGGCTTCAAGTGAGTGGGCTTTTCTTGCCTTAGTTACCAGTTAGGGGGATGCACACACAGCCCTGAGTGTGCCCAGCTGCGGACACTCTCAAGACCAGGCTGGCTTGGCCTCAACTCTGTAGGCCTGGAGCTGTGAGTGCTTCTATTTCCAGCCAATAAACCCGAGGGCAGTGGGAAAGTAAGGGCAGTGAGGGTGGGCAAAGCCAGGTACTGGAGAAAAGAAAAGGGTGGGAATGTGACCCCCTTTTTTCTCTTTATACTCTCTGGTCTTTGTAAGAGACATGATTCATGAATGGGTCTCCTAGATGAGGATTTAGATGCTCTGTGGGTAGCAGATAAGAGTGCAGCCTTCTTGCAGACAGTAAATTCATTGCATACTCCTCATAAAGTCAATAATGTCAGGCTTATCAGCTGTCCTCATTCCCCACTCAGCCCCTGGGGAACCAGGACTTGAAATAAAGGCCGCAGCTCCAAAGACTGGAGAGTGGAGGTGCAGCACTGGGCTGGGGAGGGGCCTTTGCCCTCCTGGGCTGAATTTTAGGCAGGTGGGGGAAATCTGCCAGGCCTGAACTGCCCAGAGCCCTGAGCTTCCCAGACTGGCAAATCCCACACCAAACCCATACACTGAGGGGATGAAGGAGGTACCCCTGGTCCCCTCAGATCCAGCAGATGTTTCTGGGAGGCTCTCAGGGACTTCTTAGGAAGAGCAATGTCAGTTGTTAGCATAAGCTGTACTCCCAGGACAAGTAGAACACCTCCTCTTTACCCATTGGAAACCAGAGTCTCCAGAAGTCAAGAGAAACTAGGGAGATGAGGGTCAGGCTAAGATCCAGAACTGAACATCTTGACTGCACCCTTCTCCTTTCCTGGCTTCAGTTCCCAGCTCCCACAGCCAGGCCTTACAGTGTTCCCACAGGAGGGCCCATCCTGTCCTGGTTCTAACTGAAGTAGCAGGTATAGAAATGGCTCCAGCCTCTTCCCTACGTCTGTCATATTACCTACACTGTGGTACCCAGGCCTAACTGGGTACCCTGACTTCCCCTGAGCCAAGGATCTCACTATCAAGTCTCCTGCCTCAAGTCATCTAACTGAGCCTTGGCTTTCAAATGCCTGTTCTAACTCCTGGAACCCTCTGGATAAGACCCCACCCTGGTCCCAGCATGCTTCTCTGAGACCTGTACCACTGATCTTGAGCTCCACTTCCTGGAGCAACAGCAACTGCCCCTCAGCTTCGAGATCTCCCCGCCCCTGGACTCCCTGTGTCTTTGCCTGGCACTAGATGGAAATTCCTAGGAGTGACTTCACCTGAGCCCCCGGAGTAGCTTATCCCTACCTGGCAAGGTATCTGTGCTCTGACCCTACAACTGAGAGATCCCAGGGTTCTGGGAATGAGTTTCTGTGAACCTCAATTTTCCCACATCTCTACTCTGGCCTTAAAAGAACTTCATGAATGTTTAGTGAGTCAGTGAATGAACCATAGTCCTAGCACAGAGGCTGTGAGTAGTACTCTAGCCAGGAAGCTTACTGAAGACATCATGCTCTGATTCAAATAACCTTTTCCCATTTTCTCTCATCTAAACTTTACAGCTTACTCCTTGGAAGGAAAGATAAGACTGCATATTAAAAAGCAGAGACATTACTTTGTCAAAAAAGGTCCATCTAGTCAAGGCTATGGTTTTTCCAGTGGTCATGTATGGATGTGAGAGTTTGACTGTGAAGAAAGCTGAGTGCCGAAGAATTGATGCTTCTGAACCGTGGTGTTGGAGAAGACTCTTGAGAGTCCCTTGGACTGCAAGGAGATCCAACAAGTCCATCCTAAAGGAGATCAGTCCTGGGTGTTCATTGGAAGGACTGATGCTGAAGCTGAAATGCCAATACTTTGGCCACCTGATGCAAAGAGTTGACTCATTGGAAAAGACCCTGATGCTGGGAGGGATTGGGGGCAGAAGAAGAAGGGGACAACAGAGGATGAGATGGTGGATGGCATCACCAACTCAATGGACATGAGTTTGGGTAAACTCCGGGAGTTGGTGATGGACAGGGTGGCCTGGCGTGCGCAATTCATGGGATTGCAAAGAGTTGGACACGACTGAGCAACTGAACTGACTGACTGACTGACCAGGAACATGGAATATTTCTCCATCTGTTTATGTCTTTCTTTCATTAGTGTCTTATAATTTTCTGTGTACAGTTCTTTTGTCTCCTTAGGTAAGTTTATTCCTAGATATTTAATTCTTTTTGTTGCAGTGGTGAATGGGATTGATTATTTAATTTCGCTTTCTGATTTTTCATTGTTAGTATATAGAAATGCAAGTGATTTCTGTGTATTGATTTTGTATCCTGCAACTTTGCTAAATTCACTGATTAGCTCTAGTAATTTTCTGATACTATCTTTAGGACTTTCTATGTACAGTATCATGTCATCTGCAAACAGTGAGAGTTTTTTACTTCTTCTTTTCCAGTGTGGATTCTTTTTCTTTTTTTTCTCTGATTGCTGTAGCGAGGACTTCCAGAACTGTGTTGAATAATAGTGGTGAAAGTGTACACACTTGTCTTGTTCCTGATCTTAAGGGAAACGCTTTCAGTTTTTCACCAATGAGAATAATGTTTGCTGTAGGCTTATCATATACGGCCTTTACTACGTTGAGGTAGGTTCCTTCTATGCCCATTTTTTGAAGAGTTTTAATTATAAATGGGTGCTGAATTTTGTCAAAGGCTTTTTCTGCATCTATTGAGATGATCATATAGTTTTTATCTTTCAATTTGTTAATATGGTGTATTACATTTATTGATTTGCATATATTTAAGAATCCTTGCATTCCTGGAATAAACCCAACTTGATCATGGTGTATGAGCTTTTTGATGTGTTGCTGAATTCTGTTTGCTAAAATTTTGTTGAGGATTTTGTCATCTATGCTTATCAGTGATAGTAGCCTGTGGTTTTTTTTGTGTTGTCCTTTTCTGGTTTTGGTATCAGGGTGATGGTGGCCTTGTAGAATGAGTTTGGAAGTGTTCTTTCCTCTGAAATTTTTTGGAAAGAGTTTTAGAAGGATAGGCATTAGCTCTTCATTAAATGCTTGATAGAATTCTCCTGTGAAGCCATCTGGTTCTGGGCTTTTGTTTTTTGGGAGATTTTTTTATCACAGCTTCAATTTCAGTGCTTGTAATTGCATTGTTCATAATTTCTATTTCTCCCTGGTTCAGTCTTCCAAGAATGAATCTGTCCATTTCATCCAGGTTATCCATTTTATTGTCATATAGTTGTTCATAATAGTCTCTTATAATCCTTTATATTTCTGCATTGTCTGTTGTAATCTCTCCTTTTTCATTTCTAGTTTTGTGTATTTGATTCCTCTTTTCTTGATGAGTCTGGCTAAACGTTTGTCAATTTTATCTTCTCAAATAATCAGCTTTTAGTTTTATTAATCTTTGCTATTGTTTCTTTTATTTCTTTTTCATTTATTTCTGCTCAGATCTTTATGATTTCTTTCCTTCTACTAATTTTTTTTTGTTGTTGTTCTTCTTTTTACAGTCATTTTAGCTGTAAAGTTAGGTTGTCTATTCAGTGTTTTTCTCGTTTCTTGCGGTAGGATTGTATTGCTATAAACTTCCCTCTTGGGACTTCTTTCGCTACATCCCATAGGTTTTGAGTTGTCCTGTTTCATTGTCATTTGTTTCTAGAAATTTTTTTATTTCCCTCTTGGTTTCTTCAGTAACCTGTTGGTTATTTAGAAATGTGTTGTTTAATCTCCATGTGTTTGTGATTCTTACAGCTTTTTTTCTTGTAGTTGATATCTAGTCTCATAGCACTGTGGTCAGAGAAGATGCTTGATACGATTTCAATTTTCTTAAATTTACTGAGGTTTGATTTGTTACCCAAAAAGTGGTCTATCCTGGAGAATGTTCCATGTGCACTTGAGAAGATGTATTATTCTGCATTTGGATGGAATGTCCTGACAATATCAATGAGATCCATCTCATCTAATGTATCATTTAAGACTTGTGTTTCCTTATTAATTTTCTGTTTTGATGACTATCCTTTGGTGTGAGTGGGGTGTTAAAGTCTCCTACTATTATCGTGTTACTGTCAATTTCCCCTTTTACGTGTTAGTGTTTGTCTTATGTATTGAGGTGCTCCTATGTTGGGTGCATAGATATTTACAATTGTTATGTCTTCCTCTTGGATTGATCCCTTGATTATTATGTAGTGTCCTTCCTTATCTCGTGTAATCTTCTTTAAGGTCTATTTTGTCTGATATGAGGATTTCTATAGCATTCTTTTGCTTCCCATTTGCATGGAATATATTTTTCTGTCCTCTCACTGTCAGTCTATATGTATCTTGAGTCTGAAGTGGGTTTCTTGTAGACAGCATATATATGGGTCTTGTTTTTGTATCCATTCGGCCACTCTGTGTCTTTTGGTTGGAGCATTTAGTCCATTTACATTTAAAGTAATCATTGATATATATGTTCCTACTGTCACTTTCTTAATTGTTTGGGGTTGATTTTGTAGATCCTTTTTCTTCTCTTGTATTTCTTGACTATTTAAGTCCCTTTAACATTTGTTGTAAAGCTGCTTTGTGGTACTGAATTCTCTTAACTTTTGCTTGTCTGAAAAGCTTTTTATTTCTCCATTAGTTTTGAATGAGATCCTTGCCAGGTACAGTAATCTTGGTTGAAGATTTTTCCCTTTCAGTCCTTTAAATATATCCTGCCATTCCCTTCTGGCCTGCAGAGTTTCTGCTGAAAGATCAGCTGTTAAGCATATGGGGTTTCCCTTGTATGTTACTCCCTTGCTGCTTTTAATATTTTTTCTTTGTATTTGTTAGTTTGATTAGTTTGTGTCTTGTCGCATTTCTCCTTGGGTTTATCCTGTATTGGACTCTTTGTGCCTCTTGGACTTGATTGACTATTTCCTTTTCCATATTGGGGAAATTTTCAACTATAATCTCTTCAAAAATTTTCTCATTCACTTTCTTTTTCACTTCTTCTTCTGGGACCCCTATAATTCTAATGTTGGTGTGTTTGATATTGTCCCAGAGGTCTCTAAGAGTATCCTCAGTTCTTTTCATTCTTTTTTACTTTATTCTGCTTTTCAGAAGTTATTTCTACCAATTTATCTTCCAGCTCACTGATTCATTCTTCTGCTTCAGATATTCTGCTATTAATTCCTTCTAGAGTATTTTTAATTTCAGCAATTGTGTTGTTTGTCTCTGTATGTTTATTCTTTAATTCTTCTAGGTCTTTGTTGATTAATTCTTGCATTTTCTCCATTTTGTGTTCAAGGTTTTTGATATTCTTTACTATCATTATTCTTAATTCTTTTTCAGGGAGTTTGCCTATTTCCTCATTTATTTGGACTTTTGTATTTTTAGTTTGTTCCTTCATTTGTGCAGTATTTCTCTGACTTTTCATTATTTTTTTTTTAACTTATTGTGTTTGAGGTCTCCTTTTCTCAGCCTTCAAGATTGAATTCTTTCTTCCTTTTGGTTTCTGCCCTAAGGTTGGTCCAGTGGTTTGTGTAAGCTTCATACAGGGTGAGACTTGTGCTGAGTTTCTGTTTGTTTGTTTTTCCTCTGATGGGCAAGGCTGAATGAGGTGGTAATTCTGTCTGGTGATTATTTGGTTTGTATTTTTGTTTTTGTTGTTTATATGAGGCATCCTGCACAGGTGCTACTGGTGGTTGGGTGATGCCAGGTCTTGTATTCAAGTGTTTTCCTGTGTGTGAGTTCTCACTATTTGATACTCCCTAGGGCTAATTCTCTGGTAGTCTAGGGTCTTGGAGTCAGTGCTCTCACTCCAAAGGCTCAGGGCTTGATCTCTGGTCAGGAATGAAGATTCCAGAGGTGGTTTTTTAAATGGCATTAAGTGAGATTAAAACAAATATCCAAAAACGAGAAACTAAAGGTGAACCCCAGACAAATGACAGTTACAAAATCAGGCAAATAATAATAATGAAATATACACATATACATATCCACCCATGAGCAAAGTCAAAACAATCCAACAAAAATAAAGTACAATAGATTGACCCAGCAAACAAAGGAAATAAAAAATTATATTTACCAGTTAAGAACAAAACTAAGTACAAAGTGGAAAACAAAACCAAAGAAGGGTACCAAGCGGGAAATAAAGCAATGAAAACAAAATAACAAATATGTTGAGAGGAAAGAAAAGAAAGAAAGAATAGATAAGGAAAGTTAAGTTGAGGTAGATGAAGAAGATTTATATACAGTAAAGTAACTGCAAGGGGAAAAGAACAGGAGGAAAGGCAAGCTAAGGAGTAAATGTAGAAAAAATATAATAGGTTTAAAATAATTAAAAGTTAAAAATATAAAAAAGAGAAAAGAAAAGAAGAAAAAACAGAAGAAAGAAAAAATGAAAAAAAAAAAAAAAGGAAAACACCACAGAACTGCAAAAGCCCAATGTAGATGCAGAGGTTTAGAACAACAAAAAAAATGTGACTGAATATACACATATACATATACACCCATAAGCAAAATCAAAACAGTCCAACAAAAATAAAGTACAATAGACTGACCTGACAAACAAAGGAAACCAAAAATTATATCTACCAGAACAAAACTAACTAAAGCACAAACTGGAAAACAAAACTAAAGCCCGGTGCCAATTGGGGAATAAAGCAAAGAAAATAAAACTAACAAATATGTTGAGAGGAATGGAAAGAAAGAAAAGGAAGAAAGAATATATATGCAAAGTTAAATAGAGGTAGATAAAGAAGATTTATATATATTAAGGATTAACTGCAAGGGGGAAAGAACAGTAGGAAATCCAAAGGAATAAATGTAGAAAAATAATAATAGGTTTAAAAGATTAAAATTTTAAAAAAAGGAGAAAAGAAAAATAAAAAAGGAAAACTCCCCAGAATTGCAAAAGCCCAGTGTAGAGGCAGATGTTTATAACAAAAGTAAAAACTGTGACCGAGGAAAAAAAGTAAAAAAAGAAAAGCTCAAAAGCTTAATTAGACTTCACAGTGCCAATAAAATCAACAACTACAAAGGGGGGTGGGGGGGTGGAGGGGAGAAAAGGAAAAAACTCCAAAAGAATCTACAGAACAAGCCAAAACATAAGAAGAATAAATGTTTTTCTTGAGTCACTGCTGTCAGAGTTTTTTCACTCGCTGGGAGTCATAGTCCACCTCACCTTCCTAGGATGCCCTCCAACACTGTGCTGATCTCTGGACCTGTTGTGGGGGCTCTCAGATTCTAATCTGGTCCTACTCCTCTGTGTTTTGTCTCCAATGTCCACAGCTATCAGAACTAGTGTGTTTTCTTTTGTGGGAGCTCTAAATGACCTTTTATATATTGCATAGACACAGAGTCTGCCTAGTTATCATATAGATTTAATCTGCAGCTTGTACAGCTGGTGGGAAGGTTTTGGGTCTTCTTCTTTAGTCACACTGCCCCTGGGTTTCAATTGTGGTTTTATTTCCACCTCTGCGTGTGGGTTGTCCACTGGAGTTTGCTCCTGAGGCTGCCCTGAAGGACTTGGGTTTGCCCCTGTGAGGGCCAGGTGTGGAGGTGGTGCAGCTGCTTGGATTGCAGGGGTTCTGGCAGCACCAGGTACTTAGGGTAGTTGGCAGGTAGGGCAGCAGGAAATATAGTGCTTTAGAAAGGTATGGCAACCAGTATTGGCGAATACACTCCAGTATTCTTGCCCAGAGAATCCCTCTCCCTGACAGAGAAGCCTGGAAGGCCACACTCTATAGGGTCTCAGTCAGACACTCCCAAAGTGACCCTGGGAACATAGATGCAAGACTTTTTTGCCAGTGGCAGCTCTGCCCCAGTGAGAGTTAGGCATAAAGTTGGCATAGCTGCTTGGCTTGTGGGGACCCTGGCTGTGCCAAGTGTGCAGGGACACAGACTGCCTCTACTGCAGGAGTTATGACCCTATCAGAGTCTTTTTTCGAGCCTCTTGTAGCTAGCGATCAGAAGGCCTCTTTGGCCAGTCTTTCTCTGTAGCTCTGCCCATTCAGGCACTTAAAGAGCTCTCTTGCCTAGGGTCCTCTATTATTTAGCATGTCAGGCACATAGAGGGGGCCCCCCTGGCTGGGGTCCTACTCTGTAGTTTGGCATGTCAGGCACTTAAAGGGGCACCCTGGGTGAGGTCCTACTCTGTAGTTCAGTGCATCCGGAGTTTGATGGGCCAGCCTTTCTATTGTTCAGCTGCCAATGCTGGCGTGTTGGGGGGGAGAGGCTATGGTGATGGCTCCACCCCCTATGCGTGACTGAGCACGGCCTTTCGCCTTGCTTCCACAGCCACCCAGCTTTCCTCCATAGGCATTTCCCACCACAATCTCTTCCCTCACATCCCCTCAATCTGTCTCTCCATAGTCAACAGCAACCCTCACCCTGGGATTGCTCCACAATCCCTATACTCCAGCTCCCAGCCGCTGTGCCTTCCAGGGGATCTATGTCCCTTTCCAGGGTATATATGGCTGTGGCGAGGACTGTCTGATTCTCACTGCATTTAGGCTGCACAGATCAGCTGTTTCACTCTCAGCCTTAAATGTTTCTCCTCTGACTCAGACAATTGCCCTGATGGGATTGGACCCCTGCTTCAGTTCCCCCATTCGCCAAGGTCAGGTCCAATCCTACTAACACTTCTGTTTTCCCCCCTACTTCCTTCGTCCTACCGAGCTTTGCACGGGTCTATATGTTCTTTACTGCTGGTCAGGTACTCCTGTCTGCTCTCAGCTGGTGTTCTGCATGCACTTCTGTGTCTGAAGGTGTATTCCTGATGTTTCCATGGAGAGAGATGTACTCCATGTCCACCTACTCCTCTGCCATCTTGTTCTCCAGTTGAGCATATTTTTATGTCAGTCTCTAATTTCCTTTTTTCTGCTCCATTGATCTATGTGTCTATCCCTTTACCAATACCACTCTGCCTTAGTTTGCTAGGGCTGCCTAACAAAGTGTGACAGACTAGGTGGCTTAAAATAGAAATTGATTTTCTCACAGTTCTGGAGGCTTAGATCAAGGTGTTGGCAGGATTGGTTTCTTCTGAGGGCCTCTCTCCTTGGCTTGTAGATGGCCATCCTCTCCCTAAATCCTCACCTGATCTTCCCTCTGTGCTTGTCTGAATCCTAATCTTTTCTTATAAGGATACCATTCATATTGAATTAGAGTCCAACCATAAAACCTATCTCACCTTAATTTGAGAAGTACTGTACTGGTGGCAAGATTACTATTTTACTAGATTGCTTATGAATGTTAATGGCTATTATTTCTACTACAAGCTTTAAAAATAAACACAAAATATCTCAAGTGATTAGAAAAATTTTATTCATCATCCCAAACAGGATTATATATTACAAATTCTGATCAAAATAATATTAAAGGTGTTTTCAGCAGTACCACAAACTATCTGTACCTGAAGATAAAGTCAAATAGTAAACTAAATGGCAACCCATGCCAGTATTCTTGCCTGGAGAATCCCATGGACAGAGGAGCCTGGCAGGCTACAGTCCACGGGGTCACAAAGTGTTGGGCACGACTTAGCAACTAAACAAAGTATACACTGAAATTTACTCACATTTAAAATATCACTTTGTTTAGAAAAATTAACATTTTTCTGGTTATGATGTAAGACACACAAATAGCTACTTTGATTTTTATTTAACAAACACATGAACCATTCCCCATGCTCCGAATGAGTCATCATGAGTATATAAAATCTTGTAATTTTTTAAATGGTACTTGAGACAGTTTACATTGTTTTATAGAACACAATACAATACTTCTAATTCTCCTCACACTGCCTTTCAACTCTACGGTGAGAGCTGTGCATAAAAACATAGCAGCTTGGGTAGCTCATGGGTTGCAACATAATCTCCACACTGGGTTGGGCTGGGGGATGGCAAGGAAGGCATTCTAAGATATAAGTTCTGAGAATAAAGAAACAGAGATTTCCCTCAAGAAAATTTATACTTGTCTCCTTTATAAGCACAAGTCCCATATAAAAAGTATTATCACTGAATTGCTCTGTCTGACTTATAAACTGTAATTAAGATTCCAGTCTGATGTGGAGCAGCTTAAAATAGCATCACACACCCTGTTGATTCTTGCCTAGTTGAAACAGAAACATAAATTTGAGGGAAGAAGGTGGAAATGATTATTATCAATTCCCCTTTAATAATACTGATATAGGTATCCATGGGCACAGAAAATTAAGTAAAGTAAGTATTCCAAATTCTCTCCCTCTCCAAATCGCTTATACCTGATTTTGGCTGGCCAGAGATTTACTAATAAGGAGGTGAGGGTTTACTTCCAGGAAAAGCTATAATAGTGAGACAGAAGTTCAGGGCAGAGCAAGCACCAAATACAGGGCAGTACAGAGAGTGACCTGCTTGGGACCTAGGAACTAGGTAGCATGTGGAGTAGCAGAAGGAGAGCCTAGAAGACAAGCGCTTGACCAGTAAAGTGAAAAGACCTGCTCAATTTAGAGAAGGGAGCACCATGGTAGTATCTCTGAATTCATAAACCATACAATTCAATGCCTTGTTATAATGAAACATTCTTTTTTTCCTAAGCAAATTTAGTCATGCAATCTTCTGAGTAGGGACTGTGTCCTATCCCAGTGTCTTAGAAAAGGATTTGGAAGTAAGAAACAGAACATTTCTTGAGTACTTACCTAATTCTAGGTCGACACTAGGTACACTTCATTTAAACCTAACTTTAAAAAGTCAGAAATATCCATCATTTCACCAATTCACTCATATGGAAACTGAAGCTATGAGGTTCCCTACCATAAATCCCACATAATCAAGCTGGGACTCAAACTCCCGCATAATTTAAAACTTTGTGCCCTTTTATGCTAACATGCCACTTTCCGTAAGTGACATGTCAGAGGTGACTACCCTTGGTTGCAGGTCAGGAAGCAACAGTTAGAAGTGGACATGGAACAACAGACTGGTTCCAAATAGGAAAAGGAGTATGTCAAGGCTGTATATTGTCACCCTGTTTATTTAACTTATATGCAGAGTACATCTTGAGAAACGCTAGGCTGGAGGAAGCACAAGCTAGAATCAAGATTGCCGGGAGAAATATCAATAACCTCACATATGCAGATGACACCACCCTTATGGCAGAAAGTGAAGAGGAGCTAAAAAACCTCTTGATGAAAGTGAAAGAGGAGAGTGAAAAAGTTGGCTTAAAGCTCAACATTCAGAAAACGAAGATCATGGCATCTGGTCCCATCACTTCATGGGAAATGGATGGGGAAATAGTGGAAACAGTGTCAGACTTTATTTTGGGGGGCTCCAAAATCACTGCAGATGGTGACTGCAGCCATGAAATTAAAAGACGCTTACTCCTTGGAAGGAAAGTTATGATCAACCTAGACAGCATATTAAAAAGCAGAGACGTTACTTTGCCAACAAAGGTCCGTCTAGTCAAGGCTATGGTTTTTCCAGTGGTCATGTATGGATGTGAGAGTTGGACTGTGAAGAAAGCTGAGCGCTGAAAAATTGATGCTTTTGAACTGTGGTGTTGGAGAAGACTCTCAAGAGTCCCTTGGAGTGCAAGGAGATCCAACCAGTCCATTCTAAAGGAGATCAGTCCTGGGTGTTCATTGTAAGGATTGATGTTGAAGCTGAAACTCCAATATTTTGGCCACCTGATGCTGTCTCATTAGAAAAGACCCTGATGCTGGTAAAGATTGAGGGCAGGAGAAGGGCATGACAGAGAATGAGGTAGTTGGATGGCATCACCAACTCAATGGACATGGGTTTGGGTGGACTCCGGGAGTTGGTGATGGACAGGGAGGCCTGGCATGCTACGGTTTATGGGGTCACAAAGAATTGGACACGACTGAGCGACTGAATTGAACTGAGCCTGGGTCTTAGTGACAGAGGAAGAGGAGGAAGAAAGAGAAATAGCTGCTGGGACATTTCTTCAGAGAAATCCTCTTGACTGATCAAAAACTAGAATTTTTCCCAGGCTTTAAAGCTATTACAAATTATGACTATGTGTTAGAAGATGGGAATGTGGCACTTTCTCTGACCAGGTTTTGAGGGAGAAATGTCCCCTGAGGATTTATAACATGGAGAACAAAAGAACTGTTCAGTTTCCAGAAGATGGAACTAGGGACTTACAGACATTGGCAGCCTTAGCCTTGTGACAGTGGGTGAGGGTTTACTGGAGTGTGCGAACTCACTACAAGTGTGTTTCCTAGATACAGCTCTGGTCCCAATCTATAAACCCCTGCTTTCCTATGTAATTTCTTGCTGTCCTATGTGCCATTTGAAGTTTTATAGCCTAAAAGGCTAGAATCCATGGTTTAGGGTCACAAAGAAAAAAGAAATGAGCACAGTCTATTCTCAATTACTTGCATCCATAAGAGAGTATCAATAAAGAGTAAGAGAAAGGTGTCTGCAGAAATTGGCACTTCGTGGACTGTTGCTAATGGTTTCCTGGAGAAGTGGAAGGTACAAGTAGAAACGGGATACATCTTGAGCCTAAGGGAATCAGATGCTCCTGGATATTAAGAATATCATGACCAAAGGCTAATGCCTCCAAACATGAACTATTTCACCGTTTGGAGATAAGGTATGTTTTAGATAAAGTTATGAAGACAGTGTAAGCATTTTGGACAAGAAAGAAACACTTCCCTTTATCACCTCAGGCTCTCAATCTGAGCAGAAAGATATTAAGTGGGGAATGGCAAAAACATCCTGTAAACTTCTCGGTCAAGCATGTTAAGCAGGCATAAAGATTCTGTGCTGTGGGACTTCCCTGGAGGTCCAGTGGTTAAGACTTGGTGCTTCCTGTGCAAGGGCTACAGATTTGATCCCTGGTTGGGGAACAAAGGTCCCACATGCTGAGTGTAAGCGCTAGTCATTCAAGTCTGACTCCTTGCGATCCCATGGACTGTAGCTTGCCAGGCTCCTCTGTCCATGGATTTCTCCAAGCAAAAATAGTGCAGTAGGGCAGCCATTCCCTTCTCCAGCAGATCTTCCTGACACAACCAAAAAAATTTTTTTAATTAAAAAAAAAAAAAGACGCTGTGCTGTGATCAGTGAAACAGGCATGTACTGGGAGTCATGGTACTCTTTGAGTTAAGAGACCCACCTGTTTCTTGCTCAGCTCACACCTTTCTGTGCTTGTTTATTCAGCTATAAAATAAAAGGGTTAAAACGAATGTTGCAGTGAGGCTCCCTCTGGCTCTTAAACTTCAAGGGCAAGCTGATTTTCACATGAGTGCTAATGTGTTTGGGGGTATGGTGGCACACATTCTGCCATCTAGTGGTCATATTTCAGGGTTTGTCCCACTGCTCAGCTTCTCAGGATGGCTCCGTTTGGAGAATCGAGATTTTATTCCAGGATCCAGATGTCAGCAGTTGCAGCAGAGGCGAGAAGGATAAGAGCTCCCTGCTTAGAGAAGGAATGAGTGGCCACCTGGTTGTCAAGTGAGAGACTGTCAATCTTGACTCTCAGGACCTCTCTGGGGACATCCATGGATGTATAACTTCTACCAAGTTAACATAAGAGGTTTTCTCCTGGGAAGGCAGGCAAACTATACATGGAAATGGTCAGATTAGGAAAATTACTGCTGGAATATGCAGGTGAGGAAAGAAAAGTGATCTGATGAGGCGCTGATTAGCGGATCCAAGGTCTCTGGTCACTTAGCAGAGTGCAAGGTTAAGAAGCACAGAATGAAGTATAACTGAATCTATCAGAGCAAGCCTGGCCTTCAGAGTGTAGGGAAGGGCTTTCATTCTGCAAACTTAGGGTAGGATCCAAGATCTGATGCCTGTGAAACCAGAAGACAGTCAAAAAAAAGGTATTTGAGCAGCCAGTTGTGTACAGGGGGATAGATATGGAACCTCTATCAATGTGGACACAAGATAGTTTAGACTCTGAACCCTTCAGGGACAGATAAAAATAACCTAAAAAGAGTGGGTAAGACCCTCCCACCCTGGCGAACAGTGGGAAACCCAGTCTGAAACGGGTAGAAATGTTTAGTGTATGCACTTCTAGATGTTAAGTTTGCGCAAACGTTTCTCACTAAACAAGCTGGATTTTGCCCAGGAACACTAAAATTACCTGTTAAAATTTTTCGATCATGAAAAAGAAAAAGTTAAGGTTCAGCTATTTAGAATTTGCGTATAATTTCTATGGGCTGATTTTCTAGCAAAGAGAAAGTTGATTACAATGACCTGTCATTTGGGGACAAGTTTACTGGTAACCCTAAAAACTTATGTTATTTATGAGTAGACCCAATGACAATGCACTGAAAGTTCATCCTAAGAGAGGAAGGTCATTGGTTATCATGTATCAAAAAGTTTTTGTTATTTTTTAATTTGGAGTGGTGTGGTCATAGGTTGTACATTTTCCCAACTTTGCTTTAGGAAAACTTTCAGCCCATTCTCTCTTCTGGTTTCCATCTATGATATTACTGTTATTCTCTAGTTTTAGAGGAAAATCTGCCAGTTTGGTCCAGAAAGTAGTCCTAAGCAGCCTAAATAAAATGTAAGATGGCTTCCTATCCTGGACAAAGAAAAAATAGCATGCTTCCTGGGCCTGATATCCCTTTACCTGTCACTTAGAATACACAGTCAAAGTGACTCATGAAGAGATGTGGAGACACAGCCATCCCAGCCCACTCAGAGATGTATCTTCAAGGGAGAAAAGAAAGCAGGGGTTTCAGAGTGGGCAGTACTTGATAAAGTTGGGATGTTTCAGTTCTTGCTTCCCCCCAGTATTCAATAGAGAGGACAACTGGGAATGGATGCAAACTTTATAAACACGATGGTCTCGGGTGGGGAACAGCTGCCAGGTTTGCCACTTGTGTGCATTTCAGAGTCCTGATGTAGTATTGGAAGAGGAGAGGGCACAGGCAGGTTTACATACCATGGAAACTGGTTCATAGGCCACAAGTGAAAGATATGGAACTGTAATTGATGAATAAATACAATGAGGAGTACATTTAGAAAAAGTAGAGGTATTTCTATTAATATTTTAGGGTTAACATTAAAATTGGGATTGATAAGGATTATAAATTCATAAAATATTAAGTGACCATGAATCGCTCATATTTTACCTATTGATTGAGAATGAAAGAAGGAAAATAAGTTTTATGAAATCACAGCCCTTTTGAAATCATGTCTGGTAGCATAGTCTCACTTGAATGATTTGTCAAATGAGTACTATCAGGTCAATGAAAATATTCTCACAATGGCTGGAAATTGAAGCATCACACACACATAAGTTTTCTTTTCACTTCAAATATGAAAATAGAAGGTGTATGGAAATTTACATATCTTTGACAAGACTAGAAATAAACTGTCATTTTCTTATATGATGCCCTGTGCTCTAAATCAGTTCCACACCAGGTTGCTTGTAAAAGGAATCGCCTCACATCTTTTCTTGACATCACCTGAAATCTGACCACTTGATTATTAACTCAGCCTCCACAACCTTAAAAGTAGCCCTAACATACAGGCTTAAAGGAGTTAAAATTTTACTGGTATATACCCTTCCTTAATTGCACCTGGTAAGCCCATCTTCCAGTGCAAACATTATTTAACATTTTGAAAGCACTTATAGAACATATCATATTCTATATAAGGAATATTCTTCAAAGGGTGAGGGAGTTTCCCTCAAAGGAACTGGGTTGCTTAACAAAGGGAGGGGGAAAAGAGGCAGGCATCTGTCTCACTCATGTCTGCCTCGTCACTGTAACCTAGTTCACCTGGCACATGGAGACTCTAATAAATGTCAGATGAGAGAATTGTATCAGATGGCTCAGGAGTTAGGACTCTCTGTATCTTCAAACTTCTCATATTTCTTTGGTTCCTACTTATGTTTGACATGTATCTTTTTAAACAGTCATCTCCCTTTTGTGTAGGAGGGGAATTCTATTAATACCATTTCGACCTACTGTCTCAGTACAATTGGATAACTTCATCCCACTCAGAAACAGGCCAGACTCCATTGGGCGACACGTTCGGGGGAGAACGCTTCCAGTCCCATGTCTTTATAGGAATCTTCCAGGTCTTACCATAGTTGGCTTCGATGTATTCGACGGTTTCACAGGGAACACGAAACTTTGTGTCTACAAACTCAGTCCAGCACAGTGTAAACTTGGGAAACAGGTACCTGTGGCAAAACAGGCAATGTGGAGAGGAGTTAGGCTCCAACAGTGGAAGTTTAGCTAAGGAACCCACAGCTAGTGTACTCTGGGCCAAAGGACAGTCCTCTTCCACTAAACAGCTTTGGGGAACAGATACAGGGGACATTTTGTTGTTAATTGTCTAGCATCTCCTTCCTTTCTAATGTTAACTGTATCCCAATTTCACTCCCCTAGTCCCAGTCCCTATGGTCCAAAAGTGGCTGACTCCACTCCTAGGCTCCAGAGATGGGCAAAAAAGACTCAGACCTAACCAGTAAATTATAGTCATTAGGTCAGGGAAGGGAATTTATACAAATTAGGCAAATGGAAGTCAGTCTTGGAATTTCTGTTGGAACTACCGGGGGAAGAAGTGTTCTTGCGCAGAGGTTTCTAAGCTGTGGGATGGAAGCTGAGAACTGCTGGTGGCCAGCTTTGTTGTTAGCAGGGAGAGCCTGTCTGAGACTGCAGTTAAAGCAAAAAGTTGCCAAAAGAAGGAGGCAAATGATAAGAGTCTGGAAAACCCTGGGGAAGTGTTTGGGTTTGGCCGTGACAATTCCTTGAGGTGAAGTCGCTCAGTCGTGTCCGACTCTTTGTGACCCCATAGATTGTAGCCTACCAGGCTCCTCCTTCCATGAGATTTTCCAGGCAAGAGTACTGGAGTGGGTTGCCATTTCCTTCTCCAGAGGATCTTCTCAACCCAGGGATCGAACCTGGGTCTCCCACATTGTAGGCAGACGCTTTACCGTCTGAGCCACTAGGGAAGCCCTAAATATATAAATATTCTTTTTAAATACATTTCTAGTATTTGAAATTCATATACATCGAGGGAGGTACATATAGCAAGTGAGAGAGGAAACAAAACCTTCCTAGTTAGCCAGAGAACCTAAATCAATCCTGGCAATATATGACATTTTCCAACAACAGCATCACAAATACTTGTATTTTTGTGACAGGTCAAGTTAATTTCTCTGTCCTGGGTTTCACTGTGGTCCTAAATGGCTTTTGATAACACTAGAGAGCTAAAGAAGAAATTCCCAGGCTCAGTCAGAGTATTTCTTAAACTCTTTTTCTAACTTGTACAGTACTGAGAATTTCATACCACAATATGTGAACAAGGTAAGACCCAATATATATTGGCCTTTTAAGCAAAGCTTCACCCCACCCCCTCCTCAGATGCAGGAATAGAGATCCTATGCTTGGATGTTCTGTATTTCAACAATAATTCGCTAAAAAAAAAAACAGTTATACAAACCACCTTCTTCCTGCTCTGCCTTTTATCACCTGCCCTTTTTAATTTCTATTCTCAGTCTCAAACTTTTTTCTTATTTTTAATAGGTTGCACATCATTAAATCTCTATCAAATTCAAACTGCTACTAAAAGAACCCAACTAAAGAACACTAAAATAAGCAGCATCCGTGTAAGGTGATGCTTCCTTCACAGCATGGACTTTTCAGGGAAGAAGACAGGCATGACTCTAAGATGCTCTCCCAGGCTTCTTCCTTGCTTCCATTCCTCACAAGAACCCACCCTCCTCTCCCCTTTTTTCCCTTTCTTTCTTTCATCTCAAATGCAAAAGAATCTCTCTAAGCTAGCCCAAGGAATATGTTATAATGAATTTAACTCAACTCATAGCAGAATTATTTCAATTAGTAAGTTTTGTTACTAAAACACATTTCTTAAAGGTATTTTGGATCAGTGAAAAGCTCTATATTACAAAGGGAACTAGCAGGTTTGTTAGATTTAAGTTTATATAGTTTATATTATAGACTGTGTTGTTGCTTTCTGAGAAATATTTCTGTGTTGTTGCTTTCTGGGAAATATTTCTTTCCTTCACAACATGGCAAGAACCTTTAGTAATAAGATTTGAAGTAGCAATACCAGAGATGAAAGAAATGTAAAATATCAGAGGATTAAATAAAAAAGGAACAGAGAAAAAACAGATTCAAAGTGTAATCATATTATAGAAAAAGGGATCTAACGGGGATGTTCTTCAAGGAAAGGTCAGTTCTCATATATTTTGCTTCTCAATATCATGTTTTACTACCAGATGAACTTAAAGCCACAGATGAAAATGACAGGCTGAGCAATTCTAAAGAAAGCAACAAGTCCCTGCTACCCAAAGCAATAGGTGCTGGCAGTTAATAGACAATCCCAGCTGGCTTCTATGAAAAGAAGGCCACAGCAAATTTCAGTGCTGAGGAAGAAATAGGATACAGCATAGTTCCACCATCTGCTGGTCCCAATTTTACTCTGCACACTCATATTCATGGAATTGCTTATTTTGCCATGAGATATAACCATCCATCATCAGCCTCTACCGTCCGCAATCAGATGCTGGTCAGCAGAATGTCCACCTGTCGCATCTTATCAAGTTGACACACTGAAGTTGAAATGAGAGAGAAATCATGGTCTATCTAGTAAAATAGGCCAGGAAACTTCTCTCTCAAATTTTATCCTCTACAGTTTTAGAAAAGAGGTACAAGAATGAAAAGAATGAAAAAACATCCCATTTAGAGTCAGACATGACTGAGTGATTGAACCGAACTGAACTGAAAAGAATGAAAAACCAGGATGACAGGGTGGGTGAGAATACTAAAAATTTTATCAAAGCTTTCATAAAATAAAATGTTCAAACTTTCACTGAACAATGAAAGATTTACAAACAAAAACAAAACATTTAAAATATATAAAGAATCTTAAAATTACTCAAAGACAATTTAACTCAAATGTTTATTTTTGTTCCTAAATAGAAATATCCCTAAAACTGTGGTTTTCTTTTCACCAGATAATTTTTAAGCCTTTCAGCAAAAAGAAAACTCCAGCTTCCTAGGAAAAGAAGGAAGGTAAACAAACCATAAAATGTAAAAACTGACTGTAAAATGGGATTGTGGAGAGGAAGTTGTGGGGGTAGGGTGTTAAGTGACTCAGAACAGCACACTCTGTCCAGGTTACCAGTGAATAATAACTAAGACTATAATATAGTCAATGTTATTTTAGCTTTTAAAGCCCAGATTAAGTTCTCCTAAGCAGTTTTTACTTTAAAGCTCTGAGATAGGATCCAAAATGTGAACACATTTAATTCAGACTAAGCAAGCCCCAATCAGAACGTAAGTTCAAGGGATCTTATCACACACAAAAAAAATCCATTTATTTTCTATTTCATACCGCTTTTACTTCATTTTAGTTTTGCAAAAAACAGTAGTTAGAATTTAGTTGGAATAGATCATTTTTTCCCTCACAGACATCCTTAAAATCTGTAAAACTACTTATTGGTGGCTGGATAAACTAATTTCATCAATTGTACAAACTATAAACATAATAGCTAAGTGACAAACACTGTTTTTACTGTTGTTAGTTAGCTAGGCTAAGTGAGAATCTATTACAACCGAATCTGACCTTTTTAAACTTAAGTTTGCATTAAACTCTAGAGTTGGAATAGCAAAGCCATTTTTTAAAGAATTTCTTGCAAAACAACACTAGCGTATTCTCATTACCAATTCTGTCTCCACTTTTAACTCTTAATGTCTTTTTCTTGTGTAATTGCAGTGTCTAAGCCCTCTAGCATACTGCTTAATAAAAGCAGAGACAGCACACATTCTTAGGTTTTATTTTTTTAAGA
Organism: Capricornis sumatraensis; assembly: GCF_032405125.1. Classification (NCBI taxonomy): domain Eukaryota; kingdom Metazoa; phylum Chordata; class Mammalia; order Artiodactyla; family Bovidae; genus Capricornis; species Capricornis sumatraensis. The sequence goes on along the minus strand of NC_091074.1, from coordinate 104,395,087 downwards.
GAAGGGCTTCTATGTTCAGAAGCCCTTCTCTTAAAATCAGGAAGAAAAAAAAACCTACAGCCTGTTATACAAAGTGAAGTAAGTCAGAAAGAAACAAATATTGTGTATTAACGCATATATGTAGAATCTAGAAAAATTGTACTGATGAACCTATTTGGAGGGAAGGAATGGAGACAGAGATGTAGGGAACAGACTTGCAGACACAATGGGGGAAGGAGAGGGTGGGAGGAATGGAGGAAGTAGCCAAAGGCATATATACACTATCATGTAAAATAGATAGCTGGTGAGAAGTTGCTATGTAACTCAAGGAGCCCAGCCTGGCACTCTATGATGACCAAGAGAGGTGGGGTGATGGGAGCTGGAAGGCTCAAGAGGGAGGGGATACATGTATAATTATGGCTAATTCACATTGTTGTAGGACAGAAACCAACACAGTACTGTAAAGCAATTTCCCTCAAATTAAAAACTAAATTTAATTAAAATTAATTAATGATTAAGAAAAGGACAAGCGCTTCTGAAGTTTCACCATTAAAAATGATTGCTCACTTTAGGTCTTTGGTATATTCCCTTTACCAGGTTTAAAGAAATTTCAGATCCCTTTTACTCTAAGTTTACTAAAAGGTCTTTTGTTACTGTTAATTATGAAATATATCAAATGTCTTTAATGTCATCTATTAAAATAATCCTGTACTTTTTAATTCCTTTAATCTTCAAGTGTTGAGAATTACACTAATACACACACACTACAAAATTCTATTCTTTTGCATTTCATTTAGAATATTTTCCTCTGTGTTCACTAAGACAGTAATTTCCCTTGGAATTTTTTTGGTACTGTTCAAGTTCAGTTTTCCTATTAGTCAAAATGAATGCATTAAAGTAAGTTTCTTTTTCCCCCCAAATGAATTACTTAATATAGGGAATAATCTATACTATGAAGGCATTGTAAAAGTTTCCTATAGATTTTCTAAGTCTTTGGTAGGGAAAAGAAAAGAAAAGGAGGATTTTTAATTAGCAATTCAATTTCATTAATGAGTATAAGTTATTTAGGTGTTCTTGAGTTGATATTGCTATTATTTCCAGAAAGTTTTATCATTTTCCACATTTTACCTAATTATCACACTTGAGACTTGTCTTCAGTTCAGTTCAGTCGCTCAGTCGTGAATGACTCTGAAACCCCATGAATCGCGGCATGCCAGGCCTCCCTGTCCATCACCATCTCCCGGAGTTCACTCAAACTCACATCCATCGAGTGGCCATCCAGCCATCTCATCCTCTGTCATCCCCTTCTCCTCCTGCCCTCAATCCCTCCCAGCATCAGAGTCTTTTCCAATGAGTTAACTCTTCACATGAGGTGGCCTAAGTACTGGAGTTTCAGCCTTTAGTATCATTCCTTCCAAAGAACACCCAGGGCTGATCTCCTTTAGAATGGACTGGTTGGATCTCCTTGCAGTCCAAGGGACTCTCAAGAGTCTTCTCCAACACCACAGTTCAAAAGCATCAATTCTTCAGCGCTCGGGTTTCTTCACAGTCCAACTCTCACATCCATACATGACTACTGGAAAAACCATAGCCTTGACTAAATGGACCTTTGTTGGCAAAGTAATGCCTCTGCTTTTGAATATGCTATCTAGGTTGATCATAACTTTTCTTCCAAGCAGTAAGCATCTTTTAATTACATGGTTTCAATCACCATCTGCAGTGATTTTGGAGCCCCCCAAAATAAAGTCTGACACTGTCTCCACCGTTTCCCCATCTATTTCCCATGAAGTGATGGGACCAGATGCCATGATCTTCGTTTTCTGAATGTTGAGCTTTAAGCCAACTTTTTCACTCTCCTCTTTCACTTTCATCAAGAGGCTTTTTAGTTCCTCTTCACTTTCTGCCATAAGGGCGGTGTTATCTGCATAGCGAGGTTATTGATATTTCTCTTGGCAATCTTGATTCCAGCCTGTGCTTCCTCCAGCCCAGCATTTCTCATGCTGTATTCTGCATATAAGTTAAATAAGCAGGGTGACAATATACAGCCTTAATGTACTCCTTTTCTTATTTGGAACCAGTGTGTTGTTCCATGTCCAGTTCTAACTGTTGCTTCCTGACCTGCATATAGGGTTCTCAAGAGGCAGGTCAGGTGGTCTCGTAGTCCCATCTCTTTCAGAATTTTCCAGTTTCTTGCGATCCACACAAAGGCTTTGGCATAGTCAATGAAGCAGAAATAGATGTTTTTCTGGAACTCTCTTGCTTTTTCCATGATCCAGCAGATGTTGGCAATTTGATCTCTGGTTCCTCTGCCTTTTCTAAAACCAGCTTGAACATCTGGAAGTGCATGGTTCACGTACTGCTGAAGCCTGGCTTGGAGAATTTTCAGCATTACTTTACTAGCGTGTGAGATGAGTGCAATTGTGCAGTAGTTTGAGCATTCTTTGGCATTGCCTTTCTTTGGGATTGAAATGAAAACTGACCTTTTCCAGTCCCGTGGCCACTGCTGAGTTTTCCAAATTTGCTGGCATATTGAGTGCAGCACTTTCACAGCATCATCTTTCAGGATTTGAAATAGCTCAATTGGAATTCCATCACCTCCACTAGCTTTGTTCGTAGTGATGCTTCCTAAGGCCCACTTGACTTCACATTCCAGGATGTCTGGCTCTAGGTGAGTGATGATACCATCGTGATTATCTTGGTCATGAAGATCTTTTTTGCACAGTTCCTCTGTGTATTCTTGCCACCTCTTCTTAATATCTTCTGCTTCTCTTAGGTCCATACCATTTCTGTCCTTTATCAAGCCTTTCTTTGCATGAAATGTTCCCTTGGTGTCTCTAATTTTCTTGAAGAGATCTCTAGTCTTTCGCATTCTGTTGTTTTCCTCTATTTCTTTGCATTGATCGCTGAGGAAGACTTTCTTATCTCTCCTTGCTATTCTCTGGAACTCTGCATTCAGATGCTTATATCTTTCCTTTTCTCCTTTGCTTTTCGCTTCTCTTCTTTTCACAGCTATTTGTAAGGCCTCCCCAGACAGCCATTTTGCATTTTTGCATTTCTTTTCCATGGGGATGGTCTTGATCCCTGTCTCCTGTACAGTGTCACCAACCTCCATCCATAGTTCATCAGGCTCTCTATCAGATATAGTCCCTTAAAACTATTTCTCACTTCCACTGTATAATCATAAGGGAGTTGATTTATGTCATACCTGAATGGTCTAGTGTTTTCCCCTAGTTTCTTCAATTTAAGTCTGAATTTGGCAATAAGGAGTTCATGATTTGAGCCACAGTCAGCTCCCGGTCTTGTTTTTGCTGACTGTATAGAACTTCTCCATCTTTGGCCGCAAAGAATATAATCAATCTGATTTTGGTATTGACCATCTGGTGATGTCCATGTGTAGAGTCTTCTCTTGTGTTGTTGGAAGAGGGTGTTTGCTATGTCCAGTGCGTTTTCTTGGCAAAACTCTCTTAGCCTTTGCCCTGCTTCATTCCGTATTCCAAGGCCAAATTTGCATGTTACTCCAGGTGTTTCTTCACTTCCTACTTTTGCATTCCAGTCCCCTATAATGAAAAGGACATCTTTTCTGGGTGTTAGTTCTAAAAGGTCTTGTAGGTCTTCATAGAACCATTCAACTTCAGCTTCTTCACTGTTAACTGGTCGGGGCATAGACTTGTATTACTACCGCTCCTTGGTGAGACTTGTCTTAGTAGTCCACAGATTTTCTTTTCAGTCAGTGTAGCAAAGCTGAGAGTATAAACTCTAAAGCCAGACATCCAGGGTTTGAGTATTGAATATTGTCATTAATTTTAACATTTATAATTTAAGAACTAGCATTTTTATTTGTTGGTCTTTGATACTGTTTTTTTATTTCATTCATTTCTTCTCTAGGTTTCCTTCCTCCACTTTCCTTGGGCTGACTGTGCTGTTCTTTTAATTTCTTCAGTTGGTAACTTTATTTTTTAAAATCTATTCTTTCATACTTACTGTTTTCAAGGCTACAAGGTTACCTCTATCCTTTTAACTGAATTCTACAAGTTTTGATATGTAGTACATTTATCAACTTGTGTAAACGCTCCATTTATAGTGGATAAGAAAGTGTATTCATCATTTGCTGGATGAAGACTTTTATATATCAATACATTAAGTAGGTCAAGCTTGTTGATTTTGTCCATATCTTCAATATTTTGGGGATTCCCTGGTGGCTCAGATGGTAAATAATCTGCCTGCAATGTAGGAGACCTGGGTTCAATCCCTGGGTTGGAAAGATCCTCTGGAGAAAGGAATAGCTACCCATTCCAGTATTCTGGCCTGGAGAATTCTATGGACAGAGTAGCTTGCCAGGCTATAGTCCATGCGTCACAAAGAGTCAGACATGACTTTCACTTCACTTCAATATTTTTACTGACATTTTCTTTGCTTGAATAAGCAGTTTTTAAAATAAAAGTATAACCAAAATCTCCCACCATAATTGTGGACATGTCAAATATTCATAATAATTTCATCAGTTTTCAATTTATATGTTTCAAAGGTATATTGCTACAGTCATTACAGTTACAGTCATAAATATTATTTCTTCTTGGTGGACTATTCCTTTGTAAAATTATGTAGTGGGCCTTTTAATCCTTTAACATTCCCTTCAATAAAATTCTACTTTGTCTGATACTAAAATTACAGTACAATTTTCCTTGGTTAATAATACCTGGGTATATCTTTTCCATCCCCATAATTTTCAAGCTTCCTGTGTGGTTTTGTTTTAATTTTGCTTTTTCCAAGCATGTTATAGCTAAATGGTGTTTTATTTGATGATCTTTATCTTTTTATAGGTTAGCTTAATCTGTGAATATTTACTGTAATAAATTATGTAGTTGGACATATTTTGAACTCTATAGCTAGATTGTCTGATTTCCTGTCCTGGATTCACCAATTATTAGTTGTGTGACCTTGACCAATCTCTTTGCGCTTTACCCTACTAGCAGTACCTCAGAGAGATATTAGCATAGAATGAATATATAAATGTAAAGTGCACAGAATAGTATCCAAAACACATGTAACAATGCCGACTATTTTATGCTTATTTTTACATGTTTTCAGTTTACTATACTTTTTCTTTGTCCCACCTTTCCTACTTTCATTTGGATTGGTAAAGGTTTATAAATTATCTTTTGTTCTGCTTGTGTGGAAGTTTTAAATAATACTTCTATCCAGTAGGAATTAATGTCTGTAATATTTACTGTTTATTTTTCAGCAAATGTAACAGTATAAAATTTTCTAATAAAGACTAAATATATGCAGAATCTTTATACTCTTCCTTTACATGGGACTTAGTATACTTATTCCTTGAAAACATAACAAATCTCCTTCTCAACTTATTTTTAACATACTGTCTTCTTTTTGTAAACCAGACAAGAGCTAACAAATTTACTGAGATGTTTGATCCATTTCTGTGGCCACCATTATTCCATATATATCAACTCTTCCTTCTGGGTTCTTAAATAGAGTTTTAATGTACATCTGTAAAAAATAAACTTTCTTAGTCTTTGTACATATCCAAATGCGTTTATCTTGACCTCCCTCTTGAGTACTAGTTTTAAGTGTACATAACATTCTTACTTGAGAGTTATTTCTCCTCAACTTTTGGAAGATGTTACTCCATTATCTTCTGTACTCTATTGTTGCTGAGGTATATCTGCTTTTCTTCTGTGAGCAATCTATTGTCTCTGGTAACCTGTAAATTTTTTTGATTTGGGTATTATTGTTTCTTTAAGAAGCATCCAGATGTAGATTTATTATTTATCCTGCTTCAGTTCAGTTCAGTCACTCAGTCGTGTCTGACTCTTTGCCACCCCATGAACTGCAGCATGCCAGGCCTCCCTGTCCATCAACAACTCCCAGAGTCCACCCAAACCCATGTCCATCGAGTCAGTGATGCCATCCAACCATCTCATCCTCTGCCGTCCCCTTTTCCTCCTGCCCTCAATCTTTCCAGCATCATGGTCTTTTCCAATTAGTCAGCTCTTGGCATCAGGTGGCCAAACTATTGGAGTTTCAGCTTTATCATCAGTCCTTCCAAAGAACACCCAGGACTGATCTCCTTTAGGATGGATTGGTTGGATCTCCATGCAGTCCAAGGTGGTCATGTATGGATGTGAGAGCTGGACTATAAAGAAAGCTGAGCACAGAATTGATGCTTTTCAACTGTCGTAATGGAGAAGACTCTTGAGAGTCCCTTGGACTGCAAGGAAATCCAACCAGGAGATCAGCCCTGGGTGTTCACTGGAAGGACTGATGTTGAAGCTGAAACTCCAATACTTTGGCCACCTGATGCGAAGAGCTGACTCATTTGAAAAGACCCTAATGCTGAGAAAGATTGAGGGCAGGAAGAGAAGGGCACAACAGAGGATGAGATGGTTGGATGGCGTCACTGACTCGATGGACATGGGTTTGGGTGTACTCTGGGAGGTGGTGAGGGACAGGGAGGCCTGGCGTGCTGCGGTTCATGGAAACGCAAAGAGTTGGATACAACTGACCAACTGAACTGAACTGACTAGATGGACCTCTGTTGGCAAAGTAATGTCTCTGTTTTTTAATGTGCTGTCTAGGTTGGTCATAACTTTCCTTCCAAGGAGTAAGCGTCTTTTAATTTCATGGCTGCAGTCACCATCTGCAGTGATTTTGGAGCCCCCCAAAATAAAGTCTGACACTGTTTCCACTGTTTCCCCATCTATTTCCCATGAAGTGATGGGACCGGATGCCATGATCTTCGTTTTCTGAATGTTGAGCTTTAAGCCAACTTTTTCACTCTACTCTTTCACTTTCATTAAGTGCTTTTTAGTTCCTCTTTACTTTCTTCCATAAGGGTGGTGTCATCTGCATACGTGAGGTTATTGATATTTCTCTCAGCAATCTTGATTCCAGCTTGTGCTTCCTCCAGCCCAGCGTTTCTCATGATGTACTCTGCATATACGTTAAATAAGCAAGGTGACAATAGACAGCCTTAATGTACTCCTTTTTCTATTTTGAACCAGTTTATTGTTCCATGTCCAGTTATAACTATTTGATCCTGACCTGCATACAGATTTCTCAAGAGGCAGGTCAGGTGGTCTCGTAGTCCTATCTCTTTCAGAATTTTCCACAGTTTATTGTGATCCACACAGTCAAAGGATTTGGCATAGTCAATAAGGCAGAAATAGGTATTTTTCTGAAACTCTCTTGCTTTTTCCATGATCCAGTGGATGTTGGCAATTTGATCTCTGGTTCCTCTGCCTTTTCTAAAACCAGCTTGAACATCTGGAAGTGCATGGTTCATGTACTGCTGAAGCCTGGCTTGGAGAATTTTGAGCATTACTTTACTAGCATGTGAGATGAGTGCAATTGTGCGGTAGTTTGAGCATTCTTTGGCATTGCCTTTCTTTGGGATTGAAATGAAAACTGACCTTTTCCAGTCCCGTGGCCACTGCTGAGTTTTCCAAATTTGCTGGCATATTGAGTGCAGCACTTTCACAGCATCATCTTTCAGGATTTGAAATAGCTCAACTGGAATTCCATCACCTCCACTAGGTTTTGTTCGTAGTGATGCTTCCTAAGGCCCTCTTAACTTCACATTCCAGGATGTCTGGTTCTAGGTGAGTGATCACACCATTGTGATTATCTGGGTTGTGAGGATCTTTTTTGCACAGTTCCTCTGTGTATTCTTGCCACCTCTTCTTAATATCTTCTGCTTCTGTTAGGTCCATTTCTGTCCTTTATTAAGCCCGTCTTATCTCTAATTTTCTGGAAGAGATCTCTAGTCTTTCCCATTCTATTATTTTCCTCTATTTCTTTGTACTCAAGAATGAGGAAGGCTTTCTTTTCTCTCCTTCCTTTTCTTTGGAACTCTGCATTCAAATGGGTATATCTTTCCTTTTCTCCTTTGCTTTTCTCTTCCCTTCTTTTCACAGCTATTTGTAAACCCTCCTCAGACAGCCATTTTGCTTCTTTGCATTTCCTTTTCTTGGGGATGGTCTTGCTCCCTGTCTCCTGTACAATGTCACAGACCTCCGTCCATAGTTCATCAGGTACTCTGTCATTCAGATCTACTCCCTTAAATCTATTTGTCACTTCCACTCTATAATCATAAGGGATATGATTTAGGTCATACCTGAATGGTGTAGTGGTTTTCCCCACTTTCTTCAATTTATCCTGCTCATCTGTCTTTAATATAGAAATTCTTTTTAAATACTGCTTTTTCATTATTTACTCCATTCTCTTTTAGCTCAGCTATGTGTTTTAGATATATCCATCAGTAATATTTAGAGCAAAGGGAATATGACAAAGTGAGAATTACTCTGCCACATTAATCATGTCATTAGCATCGATTCTGCCCATAGTTTTCTAAACACTTCTATGAATCAACTGTTGAAAACCAAAGTTACAGCATGCTGACTAGTATTTTTTGAACCATCTCTTCCACTAAACTCCTCACAATCCCGCCACAGATAATACCGAAGCAAAAGACGTAATAGAGATATGGTTAACAAACTTTTCATAGACTGTGCTAGAATATAGTCTTTCTGAGGTTTTTATTGATTCCATACACCAATCCTGTCCCAAACTTCTAACATATAATGAATATATATATAGCATATATATATTTATAAGATAAAATTCTACCCATTGAACCTTGTGTATTCCACTGTGAATTGAGTGATCCCATCTATTCTATTGGCAAACTCTCCTATGCAATCTCCATAGGACAGAACTAAACTAGAGAACTAGAAGAAATTTATATCACCAATGAGTAGACAAATTAAAGCTTGTATCATTTAACAGCTGAATGCACATGCCTAACAACCATATCAAAAACTATTCATTTAAAGCATGCACAAAACTTTTCTTTCAGGTCACAGGACAGAGCTGCTGGACATTTTTATTTCTACTGCATAACTTTCAAAAACTGTATCTTTAGCTCATTAACAAGTAATTAGACTCCAGCTGTGCTTGCTTTGTCTCAGACAATTTGTATACTATTCCTTTTCGATATAACAGATAATGAAAAAAGGAGATTAAGTTATGATTTCAAATTTCATACTAAACATATAAAAGGCTTATTTTGATCTCAGCTTATCCAATTTGTCCAAGCTGATGCAAAAGGCTCCAAGTTTATCATTGCAATTAGGTCTGCCTTGATCAAATTCATGATTTCTGGTCCCAGATATCCTCTTGTTTCAACCTGTGATCTTGGGCGCTTTTCTCTTAGCATAAATTTTCTAAGTCATAGATTTTTTTGTTTTTCAATGTTTTAAATCAGTTTTTCAAGGTGCAATTTACACATAATGAAAAGTACCCATTTCAGATTTTGACAGATATATATACACCTGGGTTACCACTAAAATAATCAAGATATAAAACATTTCTACCACCCTGGTTCCCTAAAGCGCTCTGCTTCTGTGGCAGGCATACGGTCAATCCACCCTGGCCCCTGGTGATCAATGACCTTTTTATATTCTTGACTGCTTTTGCCTGCTTTTTGCCTGCTTTACAATCTCAAATAAATGCAGGTACATAGTACATATTCTGCCTATCTGACTTCTTCCACTTAACACAAGGTTTTGGAGATTCATCCACGTTACTGCATGTATCAGTAGTTGGTTCCTCTCTGTTGCTAAGCAGAATTCCATTGTTTGAACATACCATAACTTGTCTATTTGGTCACCAAAAGATGGGCATTTGGGTTGTTTTTATTTTTTGGCTACCATGAATAAAACTGCTATGAACTCTTTAAAATTTTAATGAAAATTTGTTTTCATTTCTATCAGAATACTACCTTATAGAGTCTCTTATATATTCAAACAACAAAATATGTCTTAAAAACAAAATTTATTTCACATAAGTAAAAAGCTGACTATTCATTATGAGGTAATCGTCTCTTAAAAAAAAAAAACAAATGAAGAACTGCCCCTTCAATATAGCGTATAAGAAATACGATTACCGTATAATATGCATTCAGTGTCCCCGCCCTTGATGGTTTGGAGATTAATTAAGGAGGCCTAAATATAGTCTAAATGTAAAATATGAAGGTATAAACAGAGTTGGAAATATGACATCATTTTTAGTAAAGCTAATGTTTTAAATGCATTCATTTAAAGAATTATTCAAATCTGTCTTTTTAGCTTCACAGCTGTAAGTACTCAAAAGAGAATGTGTTTTTTGAGAGCTAAAACTATGGAAGCATAGTTATCAATCTATGGAGCTGAGAGAGCCTATGAGTGGGGAGTCAACAATCAATACCACTTTTACTTCTTTTGAAGCTGTGACTGAAAATAACAGGGAACAACTTCATGGCTTTGATTCTCCAAAGGTGCTAGGTTGGATCAAGTCATCAATCCAGGGTCACCCTTACATCTTAAGGCAACACTACAGACTGTGTTTAAGAGGATTTGATATTAGTTTCCAGTAATGCTCAGGTCTCACTCAGCTTGATAGATTTATCAGGATTGATTTTACCTATAACTCAGAAAGGACAGATAAATCAGCTAAAGTACCCAAATACACCATAAGAGAGGTAAACAGAAAAGAAAAATCTATGGAAATTCAAAGGAAGAGGAGATTTATTTCCATTTAGAGGAACTGAGGAGCAACTTCTAAATGAAGGCAACTCAATACCCTCGCATAGCAGAATTGGGACATGGAATGATGTCTAATAACCTGGTACTACTAGTGATATACTTAAAATCTTGGACCAAAATCAAGTTTCAAAATGCTGAGGTCTAAATGCAATGTGGGATCTTGGATTAGATCCCAGAGCAGAAAAAGGACATTAGCAGAAAAACTGGTGAAGAACAGATAACATTTAGTTAACTGTAATGCACCAAGACTGGTTTCATAGTTTTGACAAAAGTACCATGGTAACAATATGTTAACATTAAGGTAAACTGGGTAACTGTATCCAGAAACTCATTATATTATCTTTTCTGTGAATCTAAAATTATCACAAAATTAGCTGTCTATTTTTTTAAAAATAGGGGAAAAAAAGGCAGGGAGAATAAAGCATGCTGACAAGGACGACTGAGGAGGCCTGTAGATCTGCAAAGTGCCTTAAAAGAGTCAAAGGATAAAACAAAACACTGAGGGTAAAATCTTGTATGTTTACTGTTACCAGAAGATTGCCCAATTACCCCTCTAGTTCTCAAACAGCACAATCAAACGATAATAATAATTCCACTTCTGGGAATCTATTCACAGAAACAATCCCTAGTAAAACTTTCACTTAATGTACAAAGATGCTCACGGAATTTTTTAGTAATAAAAAATGGAAACAATCTGAATATAAAAATAGTTCACTATTATTAGACCCTTCTCCATATTCCTCCCAAGTCTATCTAACAAACTTCTCTATACTTTATGCCACATTTCCTTGTCATTAATTCTAGATAGAGTTGATCTGTATCTCAACTATACATGACACCTATTTAAATCATGTTCTGCCAATAGAGTACTTTAATATCTGTTTCACGGTCTAGACTATGAGATTCTTGAGAGCAGAAACTAAGTTATATTTACATCAGAATCCTTGGCACATAGCAGTTAGCAAATAAATTCTTCAGAAATAAAATGTTAAATTATATAGCAGTCACACTTGGATAAGCCTTGTCCCACAGAGGACAAATCCAGTTTTTTTGAAGATCTATACAGTAAGCAGAAGCTGCATATAACAGAAGGTCTAAGGAACCCACAACTAGCCCTGGGGTAGTAAATTTTCTATCAGTGGACACAGAGGTAGCTGTAATATTCTGACAATGTCAATAAACAGAAGGGCTCTTTTCACAGAGGGAGTATTAACAATATGACTGAGATTGTGGTGACAGTGTATTGTATGCGGGTTGGAATATAGGCTCTAAAGTGATATGGCCCAAGTCTGAGTCTTAGCTCTGCCTTAATTTCCTCATCCATAAAATGAGGCTGACAGTAAACCTCCCTTATAAATTTGTGGTGAGGGTTAAATGAGATGATGCATATAAAAGCTTGGCATAGTGCCTAGAACACAGTAAATATTCAATAGAAGTTAAATTTTGTTATTACCATTATTATTGCCTCTTAAACTTCTGGCCTTCACTTACATTAGTTGATTCAGATGTGAAGGAAAGAAATAATCCAGAGGAATCTGGGCATCTATAAGAACTGTAAAGCTGTGGAATGAAACTTTCACAGCTGGAGGCAAGGTTAATATATTTATTCATCACCTTTTATCACTGGTGATTGGAACTTGGAGAATAAAAATAAATATTAAAAATCTAGACAATATTTAAGAAGAGAATTTAGATTTTAGGTGAAAGTACAGGCTTAGACTAAGAACTAAAGATGGAAGAAATATGAGACCTGGGAAAAAAATGCTTACCCAGAGTAACTAATACAAGTTAACACTGGTTGAAAGTCCTATGCTTTTACCAGTGCAACATGAGTAGTAATAGTAAAAGAATAATAATATGGTAATTACAGTTGCAGCTGTGGCTAATACTTATACAGTACTTCCTATATGCCAGGTACTGTTCTAAATGCATTACTACACATATTAACTCATTTAACCTATTAACTCTTGGACTGAAGCATGTGGGCTTAAGAATCCAACAGGTCTTAAGTTAAATCTTGGCCCTATCACTAATGGCCAGAGAACCTTCAGCAAGTTACTTCACTTTTCTGAGCTTTAGATTCCTCATATCTAACTGGAAGTGAGAATATCTAACCCACAGGGAACATGTGAGGATGATCTGAGAGTAAATCATAAAACACCTATCATTGTGCCTGATATATAGGTAGATACCCTGGTAGCTATAACTTTATCATTTGCTATCAATATTGTAATCATAATTCAATCTTATGACCAAAACATCATTCTGAAGGCATGCAGAACAAAGTTTTAAAAGGGGGAACCTTTTGCTTCCTTCCTGAGTTCCTCTTCAACTTCATACAAAACTGTGAAAGTGAAAGTGTTAATTGCTCAGTCACATCTGACTTTTTATAACCCCATGGATTGTAGCCCGCCAGGCTCCCCTGTCCATGGAATTCTCTAGGCAAGAATATTGGAGTGGGTAGCCATTCTCTTCTTCAGGGGATCTTCCCAACCCAGGTCTCCTGTATTGCAGGCAGATTCTTAACCCTCTGAACCATTAAAAAACGGTAAGTATTCTACTATCATTAAGTTTTTTCTCAGAATAAACTACACATGAATAAAAAGTAGATTATAAAAAGACCCTTAGACTAGCTTTAAAGATTTTTCCCTCTAGGAATAGTAGTGGTGATAATTCTACAGTTTCTTACAGTAAATAGTGCTGAAAAGAATGAAAATGGCATACGGCTGAGGGAATCTTCCAAAGAAACTACTCTTCACAACCATCCCCTGTTCTTTTCTCTGCCTTTTAAGGTCGCAGTAACATGATAGAAAATCTGGGACTCAAACCATCTGTCCAGGCAGTTCTATCACTGTTCATTTCTCTCATTAAATAATCAGAACAATTCACACTTCCCAAACAGTGCTACCATAAAGAGCAGTTAAAGCAGAATGAAAGAAGCTTTTTCTAGCCAGAGATGTAGTGGTTAGAAATGCACAGTTCTTTTGAGGTTTGACATGGGATCATGCCAGTGGGAACAAAGAAATCCAAGCTTTAGAAGAAAAATTAAGAATAACAGGATTATAATACAAGCTCCAGAAACAAAAGGTGACATTCTCATGAGGTCTCTAAGAACAGATGTGGCAGTTTAATATGGAGATAACTATACAGGTTTCTGATTTATAAATTTCTTATAAGACTAAGAAGAAGAATAGTTTTCTTTACTACTACTGAGAGTATTAATAATAGCAACTAATAACTTCTTAGCACGCAAGATATGTTTAATTCTCTTCAAAACCCTTTTTGTGGATTAACTCAGCTCTTAAAACCATTCTATGTAGCAATTTCTATTATTATTCTCATTTGACATTTGAGGAAATTCAGGACCAGGGAGGTTAAATAACTAGCTGGTAAAATGGAGAGCTGGGATTCAAAAGCAAACAGACTGGCTCCATGCCTTTAATTTCTATGGTATATTATCTCACAGTTTTTTTTTTTTTTTTAAGTCTGGAAATTATACATTAAGTTTGGCATCTGTATTATATTTTAATAAACAAACTAGCTAAATGTCAAAAAAACACCTCCGTATTCACCTAGCCACAGTGAGAGTGTCAACTACATATTTATTAACTTACTAAGTATTTCTGTCTTATAATCAGAGCTTACTTAGCATGAAGGCATTTGTTGTCATGAAGCAAAATAATATTTTATAATATATAGGCTCCAGGAACACACTCCAGGATCATGTCAATTTGGGGATACTTTATGACTTCGAGAAAAAAGGTTTGGATTATTCTCAAATCTCCAGAACAAGGTTAATACATGGAGACTCCTTGCCTTCAAATAAAGATTCAAATAAAGTATGTAATGTCTATGTATCCAGGAGAAACCAGTCTGAGTTTGGAATTATTCTTCTGTGCTACAGAACATTCTCCAATGTGCCCAGTGGCTCAAGTTTATTCAGTGATAGAAGCCCTAATCTCAGCTAGTTGGTGAGGTAAATCTATGCTCCTGGTCATAAGAACCAGTAAGAATGACATAAGAACCATAAGAATGACAGCAGTCACACTAGCAATCATAATATTAACAACATTAAATAATTATAACAAAGGTAACCACCACTTACTGATAGTAAGGGCTAAGTATCACTCTAAGTGCTTCATACTGCCAGGTGTATTAGGGAGGCAGTAGGGGGTAGTGATCAAAAGTATGAACTCCAGAGACAGGCTGCTGCCTGACTTATTTGCTGTGATGTTGAACAAACGACTTAAATTCTCAGTGCCTCCCAGACTATCTATGGTTGTTACGAGGATTAGATGAGTTAACACATGAAAAATGTTCCCATCAGTGCCTGACCCACAGTAGTATGAGGAGATTAATGTTCAAAAAAGCTAAAGGCTACAATTAGTTAGGGTGAAGCTGACATTTTCCAGGTCTGCCTGACTCCGGAGCCCACATTCTTTGGGTTCAGGTTCACATTCATTCTCTCTCTCTCAGAACTGTCAACAAGCGAACTGCATCATAAAGGGTATATACACAGTTACTCTACATTTTTGTCTCTTAATAATCAAGGAGTTTGACTACAGTAGCATTAAAAAAAAATGCTCAAAATGCCAGTCTAATATATTGTAGTCCATCAATTAATTCAGAATTGAGATACTTTCCCCCTACAATTTTCTATCTGAACCAGGTGTCTTAAAAAAGATTATAATTAGCAGTGCTTTCCTTTCTTGTTAGCACATACAATAATGGTACATCTTACAATGCATATCACCTTACATTTGAGGAAACGTGGTAGCTGTTAACTACCGTATTATCCTTTAAATGTATTCTTTAAAGTATCCTTTAAAGAATGGGCCTCAGTCTATGCTAAAGGCACATTCCAGAGCTTGCCCAGCATTCATGACCTCAGTTCCAGCCAATCCCAATCTCCTCACTTAAACTTCACTTCACCTTAACTATCTCCTTCTTACTGATCCTTACCCATTCTCATTAAATTATCAAGTTCCAACAGCTCTAACAGCCAATTGGTTTTTTGGCTCAGAATCTGGGCCTAATTTTCTGTTCCTTATTTTGGCTTTCCCTTTCTGATGACTCAAGGACTTCCAATCACAATGACTTTTTGGAGTGACAAACCCAGGGGCACTTCCTCAGTCCTGATAGGTATCCTCACTTCTCAAGTGTAACTGGGAAACTCTTTGGGAAGCTGAGAAGTATCAGCTAAACAGTGGAGCCTTGATGGTCATTCCCCATCCCACCCCATTTTCAGTTACTTCCTTACTTCTACCTTCTGCAGTTATTTCTAAAGCCCCCTTTGTAAGAACTTATCTGATTCATACTTAAACTTTTTTCCTGTTTTGGCCTGAGTGCCTCCATTCCACATATGGTCAGTCTCTTCATAGAAGAAAAAAATGTCAAGTTTTACATCATCTTTTCCTTGGAAAGACAATTCCAAGCTGTCTTCTACCTAGGGAGAAGATGAAAACCTTTACAGACTGAAACAAAGGAATTAACATTTTTTTAAATCAAAAGAAAAAAAGATTCTTATGTTTTATATAGAGAGAATATAGGTCTTAACTGTTTTTCAAGCTGGAGCATCTCTGAAAGTAGCACACAATCATTAGATTTCTTTCTTAAATGTACATAAAATAATGTTGCTTTTTACAACTGAAGACAACTCAGAATAAATGATTTATAGTAGTTAAAGGATCACTCTGCAAAACATCCTGTTCCAGAGCTCCTTTCTCACTAAAAAAGAAAAGTAATCAAATAAAAATTATTCCCTTTTATAACCAAGTAAAACTATCAAGAAGTCATTATAATCAATAACTAAGTACTTATGTAAAGGTAGTATAGAAACCCATATATCACTGCATTATATATATGAAAAAAGAAGAAATAAAAGTACAAAGGATTCTGAGAGCATTTCCCTAAGAAACTTATCCTACAAACTTATCCTCCAAGTTCCCATTGGACTTGGTATACTTGTCTGTTGTAGCACTAACCACTTAATTGTTTACGCATTTGTTTTCTCTCAGTTAGACAGTGGGCTCCTCAAGGATAAGGACTGTACTTTATTCACCTTTGCCATCCATGCAGAGCACAGTGCCAGGCAGAGACTGGGTGTTAAGGAAATGTTAAGTCATTTGCTGAATGATTAGAGTTCTATTGCTTTGACTTTGACCTCAAGAAGATACTTTATTAAATTTTTAAATAAACTAGAATGATTATGATGAGGGAAGTAATTTTCCACAAACAGAACATACTCCTTGCTTTCCAGGACAACACTTCCCTGGGAACAAGCACATTAAGAGTAAGGTGATTGCCAGGGATCATAGGCTTAGGCTATATGAATTAAATTATCTAAAAGGAGATTTCATCTAAGCCACAATGACCTGTGAGAAAATTGCTATGACCTAGGACATGTGAAATAAATAAGAAACCCAAGTAATGTTTGAAATGATTCTGTATTTTGAGTCCTTAGCAATAACTGGAATGTTTTGAGGTGATAATAATATGATGTCTATGTGAACAAAAAAATAAATGACACTTCAGGTAGGGTAGGTGGGATTCTTACTTATTATATTAATTAATTATTATGTTATGTTGTTCCCTAATGTAATGGCAATAAATTCTTCTTTAAGAGTCCAAGATCCTTTTCACTTTCTTGTGGTCAATAAAAAGCCAGATTTTCTAGTTTTCCTTAAATAGTGCAGAAGTCACAAGTGGTAATAATTTTCTGCTGAACTCATTCTGGCCAATACTGAATGATAAAATGCTATATGAAATATCTCTGAGTTGCTTAATATAAACTTTACTTTTGAAACATGTTACTAATGAAGTGAAGCATTTTTATTACTGACCTTCCCAAATTTGTGTTTGAGTGGGAGTCCTGCATCTTGAAATGCTGAAATAATATCAGATTTGTAATCCTGTATAAAAATTCCTAGGTCAACATCTTTACTATATGGAATAATGCTGCATTGCCGATACCATCCTAAAAAAAAAGAAAAAAAAAAGGAATAAGAAAACTTTTTTAAAAACTTAAGTTTGGAAATAATTAGTAATTATTAGAATGGACAGTCTTTGTACAATGTATTTTGTTTTACAGGATTAGATTTAGTGTGCTTTATCAGAATTTTATAATTAGATCCCAACTTAATATTTATGATCATAGGAGCCAATTGTTGAAGAGTATTTCTTTTATTCCGTCCTTCCTTCACTTGCTCTGAACACTCAGCCACCTCAAGACTTTTCATGATGTACTTTAATTTCTGAATAAATTATTAGCTTTAATAACATTAACTGAGCCATTCATTTAAAACACTGTTACTTCTTAAAATGTTTACTCATAAATCTATGATGAAGGTTGCGTTTAAGATATGCTAAAAACATAATTTAATTCTTTTGCTTAATTAATATTCCTTTCCTAAGCAGTAATTTGTAGAACTTAATAACTCTGAATGTGTGATGGGCCATATAAAAAAAGAGAGCAGTATCAACCTCAATTTTCACATATCATCCAAAGATATGTCTACATATTTACTATGTATCTATCTATAAGTTAGGTGTTATTATACTTTTAAAAGGAAAACACTTTATACCTTAATATTACTAAGGGCACTGGGTTTTCCCTTAATATCCTGCTACTCCTTCCATTCAAAGTATTCAAAAAGTAAACAAATGTCTACAATTACCTTTGGGAAATACTGCTTGGAATTCTAAACTTTAATTTCAGTTTTAACACAGATCTTTAGAAGCCAAGCACAGGAGGATCTCACATCCAGTTTAAGAAAAATCTATAATCCACATCTATCAAAAAGTCACAAATTATTAAAAATGAAAATTATTAAAATAGAAAAATATGGAAGGCACTTTAAATATCACCTAATCCAACTTCTCTCATTTTATAAATGCTCTTATGGGGCTAAGAACTCAAAAGATATCATGAGAAATGATTACGAAGAATTTTGGTAACAGTCCACAAAACAATCTTGCTTCAAAAAGTTAAACCTTAGAGCATATACCACATAAACGAGATGTACTCTTTTTTGTGCAAGGCAAGGGGCGGAGGTGGCTTACTCTAGCTGTAAACTCCTTGACAGGAAGAATCATGTAAATTTTCCACAAAGCTTAAATGACAAGATAACAATATATCCCTGTTTATACCTGTTATACCATAATTACTAACAGCACTCCTTTCATTCTAAAAATGTCTCAAATTAAATAAATTATACGGTAACCCTCTAAAAGCAGAAGCAGAATTAACTTTTGTACAAATAGTTATAACTAACAGGGAACAAAAACAGCTATAATCAGCTATCATTATAAACAAGAAAGAATTCAAAAAATTTTACGATTCTAAATAATTTTACATTCCAAAGAAGTTTGATCTAATGAATAGTGGAAAGAGATTTGGAAATCTTTCTTGGATTCTATACTTTCCCATCTCAGAATAAGCAGAATGTGGTAAGACAATGATGTCCAATCAGTGATACCATCATGATGTGGAAAAGATTTGTGAAAGACCTTATAACATTCCCTTCATTGTTTCTCTTAAAAAAACTTGCTCTTAAGAAACTTTTGGTGCAATGCAAGTTGTCTGTATTGTTTGTATGTAAAGAAACAGAATACAGTTTCTTTTTAAAGAGAATAACAACCTATGGGTAGAAATAATAAAATGCTAATCTAAAGATTACCTGAGGTTCACATGTAGTCTACATGTTCTGATATAAATTTTACACACATTATTTTGGGAAACACAACATGGTTTTCCTAATTTTGTTTTATGATTTTGAAGTTATTTCTTAAATAAATCCTTGCTCCATGCACTATGTTTATTCTGTCTATAAATATGACACTTCAAATACCACCGATGTTTTGTCATCTCAGGCAGTCATCCCTAAAGCCAAAAAGGATGAAATGTCAAAAAGACAAATTATAAGCAAGAAGAATTTTACCTAGACAAGTCCCACTGCTCAGCCAGAACCGTACTCCCAACTTCTTTAATGTTTTGGCTGCTAGTTGCAACAATTCCTTTGCCCGCTTCTGAAAGGTCATAGCTTCCACAGTGTTATCATCAAGGTAGTGCTACAGATATAACAAATAGTAAGCTACTATAGCCATTTCTAAGTTCCCAGAAATATTTCTGTGACATCCAAATTAAACTTGAAAACTAACTCCATATTATAATTTTTCTAGTATAAAAATCAGGTTTCAGAATTCCTTGTTAGTCACACATTAAAATAAGACTATAAAGAGCAGATTCTAGCAGAGCCAAATTAAAGGAGGAAGGAATATAATCAGGATTCCCAAGGGGTGAGTTTTTTTTTTTTTACTTTATTTTACTTTACAATACTGTATTAGTTTTGCCATACATCAACATGAATCCGCCACGGGTATACACGTGTTCCCAATCCTGAACCCCCTCCCACTTCCCTCCCCATACCATCTCTCTGGTGAGTTTTATATGTTCTAGTTTTACAGGAAAAGAAGGCTAATTAAGAGGGTTACAGGCATATCTGAAGTACAATGCGTTCAATGATATTTTCATCATTCTCTAGTATAAATGCTCTTTAGGACTGAATAGTATAGTAGAAAGAACATGGGATTTTTGAAGCAGACTGTGTTCAAGTCTAATCTCACTTCATTTTAGCTGTGACCCTGGGCATATCACTTCAGGAGAAAATAAGCTCTATGAGGAAAGGGACTTCATTTTGTTTATCACTGTATCTCCAATGTCTAAAATAGTGCCTGAATGAATGAGAGAATGAAAGAACAAACCTCTCTCAGATATAATTTTCTCATCAGTAATTAAAGGATAATAATTATAGTCTGCAAGAGAACTGTGAAAATTTAACGAGCTAATGGATGACAGACAAATGTCTCACAAATTTTAAAATTCTATACAAATACTAGTCATTTATCTATAGTCTCTTCACTTTTCTTCATTTTTAGGGAGTTCTGGAACTGAAGAAAGAACTATAAGTTCTTCACTAATGCTTCACTACCTACAGGACAAAATCTAAATTTCTTAGCATGACAAACAAGGTCACTTGTCTGTCACTTATCTCCACCCTCATATTTCACTCGCCAAATATGCCACAATTTTTCAAGCCTCTGTGTCTTCATAACATGTTTCCTTTGTTTGAAATGCCCTTGACTAATAAAATCTTGAATGTTTCAGTTCCACCCTCTGAAAAACAATCTCTGATTTTCCTAGGAATACACATATATTTATTCTTCCAGGACTCCTCTTCAGTTCAACATTAGAGAGCAAAAAATTATGTTTGCTACTAGATATGTAGACACAGACCAATGAAATAATCTGTTCAATGAGCTCATAAATTACCATTTTTATAAACTTTTACTATAATTATTATACTTAATTCATTTTTTATTTTTGGATATAAAAAGACCAAGGGCTTCTTTATTAAATGAATTATAATTTACATACAATATTATATTAGCTTCAGGTACTGAACACAGTGATTTGAAATTTTCATAGAGGTGTAGAAGACAGTGATTCAATATTTTCATACATTACAAAATGATCATCATTACTCTAGTTTCCATCTGTCACCATACAGAGCTATTACAGTATTACTGACTATATTCCTTATTTGGTATATTACACACCCCATGACTAGAAGTTTGTATCTCTTAATCCCCTTCACCTATTTTGCCCATTCTCACTTATCATATTTCATTCTAACTGCTGATTCTATTTATATTTCCTCCAATAGGCTGTAAAAATGATTCCTTGAGGGTAGGTACTGAATCTCTCCATCAGTGTATATGCAAGAGTCGGACAGGACTGAGCGACTTCACTTTAACCTTTCACTTTCATGCATTGGAGAAGGAAATGGCAACCCACTCCAGTGTTCTTGCCTGGAGAATCCCAGGGACTGGGGAGCCTGGTGGGCTGCCATCTATGGGGTCGCACAGAGTCGGACACGACTGAAGTGACTTAGCAGCAGCAGCATATAATATGTGACTAACACATACTGATGAATGGGTAAATAAATAAATGATTGATTAAGCCCCTCCCATGCCAACAATATCCTAAAATATCATGGCATTCTTTTACAACAGGAGGAAATATAGTTCCTACAAGGACCATATATTTCAAGCAAAAAGTATTCCTATGAAAAAAGAGGGATTGCGGAAGGTAAGTTACATTCTCCAGAATACGTATATGGGATCTCTTCAATATGAAAGTATATGGGATCTCTTTAATATGAAAACATCCTCAGAGCCATAATGCTGTTAGGACATACGACTGGAATGAGAGATGCATGCTCTTACCCCTGCTGCAGAGAGAAAAGCCTAGAGCCAGGAGTTTACAGACTCAGAATTTAGTCCATGCTCAGCCAATAATGACCGTGACTTATATCTCAAGACCTCATATCTTACATTTTGAGACCTTAGTTTTCTTAAAGGTTAATGGTGAATCTTGGCTTATTTCACAGAGTAACTGAAAGGATCAAATTAAATAATATAAATGAAAACTTTATGTTCTACAAAAATATTACTCTGATAGTTATGTCCCATTAAGGCTGCCCCTGCATGGACATACTCCCATCTCTGTGACACACCTTTAATACCATGACACTCCCAGAAATTTTATTCGTTAGAACTGACCCTCATATGTGTTAAAATATAAACATGTATATACCTATACACCCTTTACATGTGTTATGGACTTTAAAAATTATAGTTATACATAGGGCTTTCCTGGTGGCTCAGATGGTATGAAGTCTGCCTACAGTGCAGGAGACCTGGGTTTGATCCCTGGGCTGGGAAGAGCTGGAGAAGGGAGTGGCAACCCACTCCAGTATTCTTGCCTGGAGAATCTCATGGACAGAGGAGTCTGGCAGGCTATGGACCATGGGGTCACAAAGAGTTGGACACAACTGAGCAAACATACTTTTTTTTCCATTTAAATTGTCTCATGTAAATCTTGGGATTATCATATGTTTAGAAAAAGACTGAATCCTAATTTAAATACCATGTCATATTTGATCTTTCCTGTTCAGGCAACCTTTCCCCAAATCTTTCCCCAAAATATAGATTAAAAATAACAAGATAACAGAAGGTGCCCCCTCATTTCATAGATGAGGAAACTAAGGCTCAGAAATTTGCCCCAGGTCTCAGAGCAATGTAGTAGAAGAGGATATGAATATAGCTTTCTAGATATTCCTGAACTAGGGGTCTAGATATTTCCATATCCTCTATGGTTTTTTTCACTGGAACTCAACACACTGGAGCGCACCAATTATTTTTTGACAGCTGCTGCTGAGACAAAATCAAATGCAGAAAAATATGTATTATCCTATGCTTCTTGGTAGATTGAGAAAATAGTTGAAGTAAATAAAGGAAGTCAGGAGACACTTTCCTCTGTTCTCTTTCCCTTCCTGGACTCTTCTAAACTAGAACCATCACATGAGGCAGAGCAAGAAAGTGAACAGTGGTGGCCTGGCATGGGTATCGGGGCCTGAGCAGGTGATGTGGGCATCCACATGGAGCAAATCAAAATCAAGAAGCATCTGACAGGATGAAGTGAAAGCACGGAATCACTTGTGTGTTATTCTTACTAAAGGTGTATAACATCAATGTTTAACATGAGGAAAAACCATACAAACCCCAAACAAGGGACAGTTTATAAAATATCTGGCCTGTAATCTTCAAAAGTATCAAAGTCATAAATGTTAAAAAGTGATTGTGAAACTGTTCCCGATCTAAGGAAACTTTATAAAGAGACAGAAAATAAAAGCAACATGTGATTCTGAACTAGATCCGTTTATTATAATGGTAATTACTAGGATAATTAGCAAAACTTGAATGAGGATTAAATGGTAATAATCTTTATGTTATTTTCTGATTTTTGTATTAAGATATTAGGAGAATGTTCTTGTTTTTAAGAAATAATAAATTATTTGAGGTTGTGAGGAAGATATCAACAAATAACTCCCAATGGTTAAGGAAAAGGAATTATTTATATTGCATCTGTAACTTTTCTGAAAGTTTGAAAACGTTTCCAAAATTACTATTTTAAAAAAGGAAAGTTAGAAGGCTGCTCTATGAGATCTAGTAGATTAGCTCATTACTTTTTTTTTTTAAAACACCAGGCATTGTATTTAAGACTGTTTGGCGCCATCAAGTGTTCAAAGTTATGTATGTTCACTTTAATTTGAAAACTGACCTTCCTGGTTCTAACATTAGAAATTAAGTCAATTCTAAAGGAAATCAACCCTGAATATTCATTGGAAGGACTGATGCTGAAGCTGAAACTCCAATACTTTGGCCACCTGATGCAAAGAACCAACTCATTTGAAAAGACCCTAATGCTGGGAAAGACTCAAGGCGGTAGGAGAAGGGGACGACAGAGGATGAGATGGTTGGATGGCATCACCAATGTGACAGACATGAGTTTGAGTAGGCTCCGGGAGCTGACAGGGAAGCCTGGCGTGCTGCAGTCCATGGGGTGGCAAAGAGTCGGACACGACTGAGTGACTAAACTGAACTGATACTCATGATTTCTCAATAGTTTGAAACATTTTACATTTTACACTGCCTTCTCACAAAGATCAATAAAATGAGTATGGGCAAATGCTTGCCAAGTAAATGGAACAGCCCCAATAAGTGTTCTAGAAAAAAAAAGAAAAAAACAACCATTTGATTCTGAGCACCTTATTCTTTATGCATTTTCCTACCACTATAGGATCTTCTCTTTGTGTCAGGTATTGTGCTAGATGCTGGGGCTACAAAGGTGAGTAAAATAAGATGCCTGCTATCAAAAAGTTCACACCATCTTACAGGTGGACAGGACAGACATTCACAATTAATTGTGATAATTGCTAAGACAGAGGTGGCAATCAGAACAAACTGAGACAGAAGCAGTGAATGGATGGTGAAATTCAGGCATCAGTCTGCTTCTCTTCTGCTTCCTCATACTCTGTGGTAGGGACGTGAAGGGCAGCACTTGCCCACTGACACTGGCCCAGCTATACATGCAGTTTTCCAGCTTCTCATTCATGAGGCTTCAGCCACAAATCTACAGATTTAAAGGAACAGGGCTAGGAAGGCCCACTCTAGCTGTCAAGTCTAGGCCTTGGGTGCCAGCACAACCTATCAGAAAAAAAAACCCTTGCATTTTTGGGTTCTGGGAATTTGGCTGGTGATGATACAGCTGGTACTTCTTTTTCTCATTCCCTTTTCAGTCCTTGGATACACAGCTTTCTAGGAAGGGAACCCAGAAAATAAAATAAAATAAAACTTTGCCCAGAAAAATAAAGGGCATGAGGAAAAACTAGAGTACCAAAACCCCACCATAGATCTGACTGCTTTCATTGTACCTCTGTTTCATGTCATTTCCTAGAGCTGAACTTTCATGTCCTTTAAAATCATCTTTATATCCCCAGGGTCAGGAGAGTTCCTGGGAAGCCGGCTTTTAATAAATGTTTATTGAACTGAAAGTTAAAACAACAGAATAAAGTAAAGTTCAAAAGCACTTGGTCTTTGTGTAGCATTTATCTTGAAAAACCTTCATAAACACAAAAAATTCATATTCAGTGCCAACCCTCTGAGAAAAACTGTATTTTCTATGAAGTAGGTATTCTACATGGTTTGATCCTACTTGGATTGCATTAAGAACAGAATGTACCATCTTTATAAAATTTGTGGGCAATCCTAATAAAAGCAGAGGCCAGTGCTAAACCTGTCAATGTCTATCCAAATAAAATAAGGTCTCCGTAAATATCAAACCATTCAACTGGGGAAGAAATTGTTCCTTAAGGTTAATGTTTAATCTACTTAAAAAATTTAAACAATCTAGAAGGAAACAGACAAATCAGAAAAGATGTTTTCTTATCTAAGTCTCTTTTTACCATAAGTCCCTTTACCCTCCCCCCCACCTCAACTGATAAATACTAAAAATAAACATATTTCCTTTAAATTGTAAAGTACAATATTTGGTTATCTCTAACCTGAAAGAATGCTCGAGCTTCTTTATACCTACACTCAATAAATCTAGAGTGTGGTATTTCTTCTAGAAAGTGCATTGGATCTTTTGGAATGAGAACATCTAATCCATCAACAGTGATTTGTTGTAACTCTGGCCTGAAAACAAAAATTAAGACTTATTACAAGGACTTAAATTCAGAACACTGGCAGCCTCTTCAAAGTACATTCAATACAACATAAGCAAAATAGCTAAAGATCAAGCATATAAGGTATCATTTTTAAATATCTACTCTTTTAGCAACTGTCAAATATATAATACAGCAATGTTAATTAACTATAGTGATCATGCTATATATTATATCCCAAGAACTTATCTCATAACTGGAAGTTTTTACATTCTGAACACTTTTACTTGTAAGTATATATCCACAAACATACTTTATCCTGTGTCTGATCTCTTTATAAATATAATAAGATTTGTATTCTTTTATGCCTCACTTCTGTCACTCAGCATTGTAGGATTCATCTCTGTTGCTACATAGAGCATGAGTTAAGAGCTTCTTCATTTCCCTGCCCCATGGTTCTTCATTGTGTAAACACATCACATTTTGTTTGGGGCACTGAGAACAATGTTGTTATGAACATTCTGATATATATTTCCTGGAGTATATGTACATGAGTTGCTTCTTGTTGAATATTTACATTTCAAAACTGATTTGCATGAAATACATTTTAGGTTTTTTAATAAATGTGAAAAAGAGAAAAAGAATTCATGACTGAACAAGGTAGGTTTCACGTATTCCCTTTAGATCCTGAATTTACCTGTCAAAAGCTCCAGGATAACGACCAAACTGTAACTTTCGAAAAGGAACAAACTTCCTGTCGATGTGTCCTTTCAGCCGTAGATGGCCATGCCAGAGGTAGTTGCCACTCCTCTCATGAAAGACCACCAAGTGGATGGCATGACTGGTCAATTTGCAGATGTAGTGCAGGGGGATTTCAGTCCCAGAAAGTGAGTCTATCCAATCCAGCCGGGGGTCCTTGCTCTCGACCTTTAGGCACTGAAATCCCATATTTTCAGCTATCCGAAACCAGCCTTCCTAAAACAAAAGAAACATTTAAATATTTTCAATATTTGAATATTTAAAATAAATACTAGTAACAAAATTAAAGTTACTCTTACACTGAATTAAGTCTTCTGTATTATTGTCCTAACCTGCTCTTTGCCTGAAGATTAAAAAACGAAGGTGGGGAAGGAAAGGTGGTGGTCGGAGAATTAAGGAAAGCATCAAAAAGAGAAACCAAAGAGCATGGAAGACATGTTCAAAAACTCTCTTTATGAAAATCAATACAAATTTCTCCCTTGGAATGAGAATGTCCATTCACTATAGTGTTCTCTGGTTAGCATCTCCAAAGTAAACGTTAACGTAAGGACTTAAAATTAAACCTGTGATTCTCAACTTAACTTCTAATAATCTTCAAAAGTGCTTCATAAGAGCAGGGTTTCTCATCTCATAGTTATATCCCAATGCCTTAAACTGCTACTAAAATAGAAGTCTATCATAATATACATCATTAGAAAACAGACTAAGATACACTATAAAGCAAAGTACATTTCAAACAGTTATTAGTTATAGTATAACTTTAACCTATAGAGTAGATTTTTAATCCTAACAACCAGTGCTACAGATGGTTAAACAGTAGTAATTATTAAGAACACCTCACATTTGAACAGAAATGTACAGTTTTTAAAGAACTTTTATAAACATTACTGTATTTACATATAACATCTATGGCTTCCCTGATAGCTCAGTTGGTAAAGAATCCGCCTGCAATGCAGGAGACCACGGTTCGATTCCTGGGTCAGGAAGTTCCCCTGACAGGATAGGCTACCCACTCCAGTATTCCTAGGCTTTCCTTATGGCTCAGGTGGTAAAGAATCCACATGCAATGCAGGTTCGATCTGGGTTTGATCGCTGGGTTGGGAAGATCCCCCAGAGAAGAGAAAGGCTACCCACTCCAGTATTCTGGCCTGGAGAATTCCATGGACTGTACAGTCCATGGGGTTCAGTCCATGGGGTTGCAAAGAGTCAGACATGACTGAGCGACTTTCACTCACTGGTTGAATTCATGACATTGATCTTAAAGAGTAAGCAGCACAGATATTGTAGATAAAGAAAGAGACTCACAGAAGTCCAAAGAGACAAAATTAGCAAGAGGCAAAGCTACTGCCAGCATTTAGATCTTATGTAACCAAATACAAAGTTCTTTCTACTCTACACCACCACCTCTTTAAGTCTATATTTATATAATGTGTATGAAGCTTATTCACATTAATTATTTCATCTAATGTCCATAGAAACTATGTGAGGTCAACAGGGAAGATATTACACCTAATCTACAGTTAAGGAAAATAAAGTTCTAAGTAGTAATATCAGGCATTAAAGTTATTAAAGGTTGGAACTAAGTCTAAAAAGTGATCATTCTGGTACAGAATGCTAACCAGTATCAATTACAATTGCCTTCCCCTTTCTGGATATAGAGTGAAATTGTGTTTTGGTCAAAGGAATGCAGATGGAAACACCAAATACCACTTCTAAGCCTGGCCTTACAATGTCCCACAAGATCATCTCTGCTTTTTCTCTTTTATCTGCATGTAGAGAAACAAAGAACTATGGGATAGGGAAGCCACACAAATGAAACATCCTGCATCCTGGGGCACTGCTTATAGGAAAAGTCATCCAGGAATACTCTTGACCAAGAATATTCACACTGGATTTTGTCTTGAGACAATTACTCCTTTTTTTGCACTAAGTCAATGAGATTTTAGGGTTGTTTTTAGCAGCAATTAATGTAACTTACCCTGTCTAAACTGTGGAAAATTCTGAAAGAGATGGGAATACCAGACCACCTGACCTGCCTCTTGAGAAACCTGTATACAGGTCAGGAAGCAACAGTTAGAACTGGACATGGAACAACAGACTGGTTCCAAATAGGAAAAGGAGTACATCATGGCTGTATACTGTCACCCTGCTTATTTAAATTATATGCAGAGTACCTCATGAGAAACGCTGGGCTGGAGGAAGCACAAGCTGGAATCAAGATTGCCAGGAGAAATATCAATAACCTCAGATATGCAGATGACACCACCTTTATGGCAGAAAGTGAAGAAGAACTAAAGAGCCTCTTGATGAAAGTGAAAGAGAGTGAAAAATTTGGCTTAAAACTCAACATTCAGAAAACTAAGATCATGGCATCTGGTCCCATCATTTCATGGTAAATAGATGGGGAAACAGTGGAAACAGTGGCTGACTTTATGTTTGGGGGCTCCAAAATCACTGTAGATGGTGATTGCAGCCATGAAATTAAATGACGCTTACTCCTTGGAAGGAAAGTTATGATCAACCTAGACAGCATATTAAAAAGCAGAGACATTACTTTGCCAACAGAGGTCTGTCTAGTCAAGGCTATGGTTTTCTAGTAGTCATGTATGGATGTGAGACTTGGTCTATAAAGAAAGCTGAACACCGAAGAATTGATGCTTTTGAACTGCGGTGTTAGAGAAGACTCTTGAGAGTCCCTTGGACTGCAAGAAGATCCAACCAGTCCATCCTAAAGGAGATCAGTCCTGGGTGTTCACTGGAAGGATTGATGTTGAAGCTGAAACTCCAATACTTTGGCCACCTGATGTGAAGAGCTGACTTATTTGAAAAGACCCTGATGCTGGGAAAAATTGAGGGTAGGAGGAAATAGTGACAACAGAGGATGAGATGGTGGATGGCATCACTGACACAACGGACATGGGTTTGAATGGACTCCAGGAGTTGGTGATGGACAGGGAGGCCTGGTGTGCTGTGGTTCATGGGGTCGCAAAGAGTCCATCACCAACTCCAGGAATCTACTGTACAGGATGAAATAAAAACATTATAAATTGGTAAATTTACGAAAAATTTAAAAGCCCAGACAGAACTTGAAGAGGAATCAGACCTCCAGTGTGAGGAGACAGACAAAACAGGAAGAACTATGAAATGGCTTGCCTTTTCATAATCATGACAGAGGAGAGTCAAGAACAAAGAAGTTGCTCTGATCAAACACAGCAAAGGCCTAACCCAAGGCTATACTGCACAAATCTACTTCCAGTTATGGGCTTTCCAGGTGGCTGAGTGGTAAAGAATCCACCTGCTAATGCAGATGTGGGTTCAATAACTGGGATCAGTAAGATTCCCTGGAGAAGGAAATGGCAACCCACTCTAGTATTCTTGCTCGGGAAATCTCACAGACAGAGGAGCCTTGTGTTTTGTTATTTATAGCTGAAAATATTCTTGATATAATTTATGCCTTTATAAAAAATTTTAAATATTTTACAGTTTAAATTGGTTTAATCTTACATTGTTTTACAAAAGGCACATTCCATTACCTGAAAGCAAATCATCTTACCTCATTCTTCCATAGTTGATACTGTAGTGCAAATGTAGTAAAGTCTCTTGGAACACAGAAAAACTTGCATTCTGAAGTGGAGGAGGCATGAGAAGTATTCTTGACTTGTTCAAAGTTTTTATTAATCAATTCCAGAATCAAAGGATCAATAAGGAACACGGGTACATTTTGACTGGATGTTAGCATAATAAATTTTTTAACTGCACGCTGTTTGAGAGGAAAAGAATTCCCTTAATTCTTCTAAACCAATACAATAATCTATCTCATTAAATTTTATTCATTAATTTTATAAGAATACATATAGAGTACTTATTCAATACATACCAGGATTACTATTTTGCTAACATTAAAAAACCCACAAATAAATAATACACCGTACCTGCTCTTAAGAAGTTCATGGTCTACTGAGGACGATGTACAAATATTTACAATATAAGGTAAGTACAGAACAGTAATCAACTAATTAACTGCACATCAAAAGGATATCGAAATCTTCACAGAGGAAGCAGTATCTGAGATGACAACTCTGGACTTACAAATTATTCCGTTGGTAGTAGCCAAATCTTTTCAAGCAAAAGTTGAAGAGGAAATACCAGGTCTTTCAATTTTAAAAAATTAGTCATGTCAACATTTTCAAAATCAAAAATCAATTGTATGTGGAACTTTTCTTCATATTTGAAATACTGCTTAATAATATTGCCAAGCAAAATACAAACTAAAATACACTGTCTGCTTGACCATTCCTGTATACAGTCTGACTTTCTAATAATACTGTAATACTGATATTTTAAAATACAATTCTGCTGAGCAGTAAGCAGAACATTCTACTGCAAAAAATAAATTTTGAAATCAGAATGGAAACCGAATAATCACACTTAGGAGTAAACAATATCTAAGAGTAGCCAAGATAAACAGAATAAATAACATACATTGTTGCTTAAAAGCCTACATTTATGAAAGCAATAATGACTTCAAAGGGATGTATGCCCATCAAAAAAGATGTTTCATGGAATTTAGGAGAAATGACTACTCACAGAAATCTGAAGAAACTTATAAAAACATATACAAGATAATAAACAGATTCGAATATCAGGAATTATAAAGATAAAAAAGTGAGACAAATGTATGAATCAGTCTCTTATCCTTTGTTTTTACTGTAGGGTATTATGCAAATACCAAGAATATAATAATCTCTGCTCCAGAGGAGTTTATTATCTCTTAGTGGGAGAGACAATGAAGTAAAAAGTTAGAATAAACAATGCTATGCCCCAAAATTCAATAACTTAGAGGAAATGGATAAATTCCTTTAAAAACACAATTAACAAAACTACCAGAAGATGAAACAGGAAATCTGACTTGCCTTATAACTATTAACGAAATTGAATTTGTTGTATTAAAAAAAGTCTTGCCATCAAAACAAGAAAAAACTCTAGACTAAGATGGTTCACTGGCGAATTCTATCGAAGATTTAAGGAAGAAATAATGCCAATTATACAAAAACTGTTTCAGAACTGAGCAGGAAGAAACACTTCAAACTCATTTTGAGGTCAGTATAATCCTAATACCAAAACCTGACAAAGACATTACAGAGAAAGAAAGAAAAGTATATACCACTGTCCCTCATGAACACAGATGCAGTGACATTTAATAGGATACTAAAAAATTAATTCTTGTAGTTAGAAAAAGAGAAAATGTTATGACCAAGTATAGTTTATCCCAGGAATGAAAGGCAGCACTTGAAAATTAATCAATCATATTAATAGAATAAAGGGAGGAAACCTCTATGACAATTTCAACACAAAAAAAATTTGACAAAATTCAATTCCTATTTCATAATAAAAACCTCTCAGCAAACCAGGAATAGGACACTTGTTCAATTTGATAGAATATGAACCAAAAAATCTATTACTGAGTTGCAGGAGTTCTTTATTTATCCTTGATATCAATCTTTTGTCAGACACATGTTTTGCAAATATTTTTTATATTTTCTTGGTTCAATTCTGCTTTTCACATATTTATTCATTTGGGGAAGCACCACAACTCAATGAATGAGGATTTTGGAAGCAAGCAGTTAGAATCTAGAATCAGTCACTTATTAGCCAACCAACCTTAATCTTATTAAGTGAACTGAGGACAAATTAACATCATCAAGTCTGCATAAGGACTAAATGTGATACTCCATATAAAGCACCTGGCACAGTGTCTTCCCCTTGCCCTCTATCACCTACTCCCACTTCCCACCAAGCCAGCTATTAAAACTGCCATAATTTAACAAATACTTATTAAGTATATAAGTGAATGAATTAAATGAACTTGGCAATTGAAGAATTTCTCAACTGTCATACATACCCACTGTGTGCCATCAAATCCAATTCGGCTTTCTTTGGATTTTGATAAACTAGATCCATTCTAGGAAGATAACAAAAAAAAAGTTAGTAAATGCAAAGCCCAGCACTTAACATTACATTTAGGGCAGGTATAAGGTTTAACCTATGTAACTGGCTAATAATCATTAAAAAGCATAATCTAAATACACATAGTCATGAACTAAGAATTCTACAATTATACAACTACCCAAGATGGACAACACTGAGACTGCTATAATTTATCAAACAGGCATATATGGTCAACATCTCAGAATCTATTAACTTCCATCAAATAATAGTAAACTCTTTGCTATCTCTTTAGAATTACTGTATTTATAAGATCTTTAGAAGCTACTAGATTCTAAATCATTGTCTCTTTATCTTTATGCCTAAAGGTTTATAATAAAGGTAAGTTATAACACTACACTTTCTGTTAGGCACTATATTAAAATCGACTTTGTACTAAACTAAGTCTAACATTTTATCAAAATTATTTATCACTGAACTCTCTCCAATGAGTGATGAAATGTTTGGAAAAATGACAATTTTCACATAATTCTATCAGAAAATTTCAACATCACTGAAACTGTGCACCTCTGACTTTTAGTGTGTTATTATAATAATTTAACTGCTATTCTGAATTGCTTCTTATCATACCCATGAAGAGGAGAATTTCAAAGAAATATTTCTGCAAGGATTTAAAAAACTGATTAATTTTAGGTACTGCAAAAGGAAAGTATGTTAGGAAGATATACAGCTAAAATGAAGTTTAATAATGAGAAAGAAGGAAAAAAAGTTACCTTTGCTGATAAATAGTGCTTGTAGTAGTACAACTGAAATAGCAGAAATGCAGAACTTGTCAAAGTTAAAAGCACCAAAATCACGTTCTTACTGATTCTACTCATCAGTCTGCAGTGCTCACTTGGTTGTCTTTGGAAAGTAACCCAGTTGGTTTCATCTTTTGGGATAAAAAGATAATCTTGTTTTCTGTGAACAATATTTCTGAAGAGACCAAAAAAAAGCCTATATTTAATTTTTTACCTTTATTAATCATGAAAAAGTTACCTAAAGTTCAACAGAACATTCTTTGATTTGGTAATGTCCTATTTTAAAGAAATCATCAGATATAAGACCAAAGCTGGAAGAACAAAAATGTTTATCATGGCATTCTTTACAACTGCAAACTCAAGTGGGATATCCATAAAAACTGACCAACAGAGATGAGAGGGATTCTCCCCCAGGGTTTCTGATTTAGTAGAACTGGGGTGAGGCCTCTGAGTTTGCAATTCTGATGCATTCTCAGGTGATGCTGATGCACATACTAAGAACCACTGCCAAAGAAAAAATAAATTTTTGGTCAAGGAACATCACCTGTGTAACAGCTCTGTTGTCTAATGTGATGTAGGTTGTGGTCAGTTTTTATAAATATCCCATATACATTTTCAGTTTTGGGCAAGTGTAAAAAAAGTCATGATAAAAAATTTTGTTCTTTCACATGTACACACTGCTTTGTTTACTTCTTTTTGGCTGCACTGGGTCTTCATTGCTGCACACGGGCTTTCTCTAGTTGCGAAGAGCAGGGGTTGCTCTCTGGCTGCGACGTGTGGGCTTCTCAGGTGCAGTGGCTCCTCTCATGCAGTACAGGCTCTAGGTGCATGGGCTCGGTAGTTGCAACTTGCTGACTCTAGGGTGTGCAGGCTTCAGTAGTTATGGCACAGGGGCTCATTAGTTGTGGCTTGCAGGTTCCAGAACGTGACCTCAGTAGTCGTGGTGCACAGGCTTAGCTGCTCTGTGACATGTGGAATCTTCTTGGATCAGGGACTGAACCCATGTCCCCTACGTCACCAGGGAATTCCTCAAAGTTTCTGTTCATCTTTGGTCCCATCTGACTATTCCTTTAGAACAAGTAATTTAATACAGTTCTATTTCTTCTTACCTCCTCTTCACTGTTCGATTTTGGTCACACACACTGCATTTGGTTCTTCAAATGTCTATCTTTATTCCTTTAACTATATACTGCTGCTAAGTCGCTTCAGTTGTGTCTGACTCTGTGCGACCCCACAGACGGCAGCCCACCAGGCTTCCCCGTCCCTGGGATTCTCCAGGCAAGAACACTGGAGTGGGTTGCCATTTCCTTCTCCAATGCAGGAAACTAAAAAGTGAACGTGAAGTCGCTCAGTCGTTTCCGACTCTTAGTGACCCCATGGACTGCGGCCTAACAGGCTCCTCCGTCCATGGATTTTCCAGGCAAGAGTACTGGAGTGGGGTGCCATTGCCTTCTCCGTTAACTATGTACTAATACTTCTATTATTTCATGCGTAAACTGTGTCTTTAGTTCTCCAGCTAAAAAATAAGAGAGAATCTATTAACACTTTCTACATCTCTCCTTTTAATCCTGATTTTTATTAGTTCACTTTGCTATAGTTCTCTTTTATTCTGTAATACAAATCTGTTTTTAAAATCTTATTCCTACTATGTTTCCCTCCCTGTCCTTTCACTGTGTCATCTCTGTTCATCTATTAGATGGCTGATATTCATGTTCTCCTTAGAATATGGGCATTATTTACCTTGAGTTGTTGTTCAAAACAGGTTCTTGCATTGTTCAAAAACAGGTGTCAACTAATAGTTTAGCTCTGCGGTTACACCCTCTTTCCTCTGATGACTTACAGGACTTGTACCACTGTTCTGCAATACTAAATACTCCTTTCACAGTATGTGATCCTTTCCCTGGCACTACAGGCAAGATGATCTTTTTAATGGATGAGCAAAGAACACATTCCTTAGTTTTGAAATACAATTTTTTAAAAACTAGGTTATGTAATGATGTTAATGATTGTTAGTAGTTTTTCTTCATTATGTGCTCTTCCAATCTGTAGAATCAAGATTTCTTTCTCTGCAACAGGTTTTCTTATGTGTTTTAAATACTTTTCTGTTCTAATGTTGAATTTCTATTTCCAGAACTACAATTAAGCGTTTGTTTCATCTCTTTTCATTCCCGTTTCACTTTGCTCAACTTTCAAAAGCCTGTCGTCATAGCCCTTACTGAGTTTTCAACAATATTAATTCTCCTTTCTGTTTCCTGTGTGGCTTTTTATTCCTGATTTTATTTTTCTTTCTTGAGTTCTGCCAAATTATGACTCATTATTTACCACTGTCTTACTATTTCTTCCTAGCCAGTTAGCTTTTTCTATTATTTTAAAGAAGTGGCTGTGTTGTGCTTCGTGACTCAGTCGTGTCCAACTCTGTGCAACCCCCTGGACTGTAGCCTGCCAGTCTCCTCTGCCCATGGGATTCTCCAGGTAAGAATACTGGAGTGGGTTGCCATGCCCTCCTCCAGGGGATCTTCCCAACCCAGGGATCAAACCCAGGTCTCCCACATTGCAAGCGATTCTTTACCAGCTGAGCTACCAAGGACCCCCTTAAAGAAGTAGTTGTCTCCTTAAATTTGTTATGCCACTACAGTTTTCTCATGGGCCTTCATCACACGTTTTTCCATTTCTTTTTGCTTTTCTTTCTGTAACACTTGTGTACATATTGTACTCATTTTCTTTTTATCACTGTTTATCTTGTATGACATGAGCTTCACCCAGGCCAATTATTTGCAAGAGGATTGTAGGAGGAAGAATTAAGGCTGTGTTCTGGACTAGAAGGTAGTCTCTCTAGCCTACAAGAGAGCTCTTTATGACACAGGGTGTCCTGTGCATGCGTGTGTAAGAGAGAGACAATGTATGTGAGAACAAGGAAGAGAAAGATGTTTAGCCATTATTTCTTGCCTCATCAAAAGAGCGCTTCCTGCAAAGATCGTGTATCTGTGTGCTTTCTCATTTGTTCTTCCTTTCCTGCTAGAATATGTTGCCAGACATTCCAAGGAAGCTTCTCCTACTGCTTTTCTATGCACCCTGACACCACTGTAAACAGATCTGTCTTTCATTGCTCTGTCAGTTCTACCTGAGATCTCTTTCTGTCAGAATGCTCTTTTAATCTCTTCCTGCTTACATTTCACAAACAGTTCTCAAATATTTCAATTTGGGACACAGGACTCTAGTCCTACTGAAGATGTAACTATAACTGACCCTTGAGCAATGCAGGGGTTAGGGATGTCAACATTTTATGCAGCTAAAAATCTGCATATAACTTATAGTTGGTCCTCCATATACAAACGTTCCTTTGTATCTGCGTTTCCTTCATATATGTGGTTTGCATCTGTGGATTCAACTATCCAGGGGTCATATAATACTGTAGTATTTACTATGAAAAAAATCCACATGTAGTAATTCAAACTTGTGTTGTTCAAAGGTCAACTATACATCTCTGTCTCTCATTTTCCTTGCTGTGAAAGTGAAATCGCTCAGTCGTATCTGACTCTGCAATCCCATGGACTATAGTCTACCAGGCTTCTCTGTCCATGGGATTTTCCAGGCAAGAGTACTGGAGTGGGTTGCCATTTCCTTCTCCAGGGGATCTTCCTGACCCAGGGATCAAACCCAGGTCTCCTGCATTGCAGGCAGATGCTTTACCCTCTGAGCCACCAGGGAAGAAGAGGGCACAAATGTTTTCACTCTGCCATCTTTAAAGCAGAATTCGTAGGATTTTGAAACAATCTAAATGGGCTTCCAGAGTGAAAGCCTATATATAGCAAACATCCAATGATGTTACATAAAGCCAACAAACTACTTAAGAGGAATATCACCAGTGATGTGAGTAATCTACTTGATTTATAGATAATGCATCAAGCAAAGATAACTGAAGAAATCATGATCATATTCTATCTCCTAAAACTGTAAAAATTAGCAACATCAAACAACATTAATAATGGTATTAGTTCTGCTGTCAGCTAAAACCTCCTAAAATAAAGATAGTCAAATATGTACTGTGATAAGGATATCTCACAAGATAATAAAAAGAACAGCCTTTATTTTCAGTATTTCAGCTCAGCTTTTTGTAATTGTGTTAAAAAGTACATCAATGTATTGTACTCTGATTCCTAAAATCTAAAGTAACACTTGCAGTGTGCTATAGTCCAGTCTTTCCTGTGCTTGAATTAACAAATGGGAAGAAAACATAAAAGACCTACATAAACCACTACAGAAAAATATAGTCAAAATTAATATCTTGTTCTCTTTTTGGACATAACTCTAACCTACTATTAATTCTTACATGAACTAAATCTACAAAATATATCATTAATCACAACTACATTTATATTATCAAGATGATATCCAATTAACTTTATTTCATTATTTATTTTCTGTAAATGCCAAACCAATTCAACTAACTGCAAAGATATGATTATTAGCCCATCAAAACATTCCTTTTCGCTAGCACTATCTCTTCATTAGGAATGGAATTACCATTTTAAAATGACTAATGTTATACTTAAGAGGCCAAAGCTTACTGAGTTTACCTCTAAAATATCTCTTGTACCAACTTCCTCTTCTTTCTTCACTGTCATTCTAATTTAAACTCTAATTGTATAAATGTCTTAATTCTAATTGATGTCCCAGGCTCCACTTTCTGCCTACTCATAATCTTACACTGACAGACATACCAAGCTGCTGATAAATGAATCAAATTACATCATCAAAATTTTTCAATGGTTCCTTACCACCTACAAGTAAAGCTCAAGTTTCACATAAATTTGACCCATGAACAACATGGATTTGAACTACACAGGCCCACTTACACACAGATTTTTTTTCAATAATAAACACTACAGTATTACACGATCTGCTGTTGACTTAATTTGTAGATATGGAACTGCAGACATGGAGGGCTGACTCTATTACATGTAGATTTTTGACAGTGTAAAGGATGGTGCCTACCATCCAATTCTACAAGAATCAAGTCTTTAGCCAATGCAGTTGCTAACCTATAATATATGTGAAAGGAATTCAGGGTGAAGGGCAGGATGAAGCACTCTGTCCTCTGGGAAAACAGGCCTTTAGATAGTTGGAAATATTTCAGGAGAACAGTTTATGAAGCTGGACTCTTACATATTCCCATATTTAGAAAAGCACTAAAATCATTAACTGAGATACATGTTCCTTGAGACTAGAAGTAAACTTCTACAGAGATGTGTGCACAAGTGCACATACCTCTTTGCAAAATTATGTATCTACTGACCTCCCCTATCTACTTCCTCTTCTAAGAAATTACTCAGAACTATCTGAGACTGTCTCCCAAATAAAACTGAAACTCACAGCTCTCACAATGTGTGTTTTTATTTCAGTTGACAGAGGTTTGGCACCGCCAACTTCACTGTTCAAGGGTCAAATACAGAAGCATTCAAGGGCATTCACAATCTAACTGAACACAAGGCAAATTTTCTAGACTTTCTCCCACTTCACATACTGCCCAAGTATTCCTGGAATACACACGACACTTTGCTATCTCTTTGCTTTTGTTCATTCCCTCTTGTCTGAAGTATTCTTACCTATTTCCAGGGAACCAGTTCTATACCTCTTTACACAGCTCTTCTCAATGACCTTCCTTTATGAAGTCTTTCATGCTCTTCCAAGTCAGAAGCAATCTCTTCCAGCTATAAATTCCTAGTCTTACCTTCCTGCAAGGAATAAATATTTACTGTCTACCTTAAAAGGGAGAGATGCCAACAAAATGCTAAGCCCTGCAGAGAAAATAAGTAAAATACTGTTCCCTATCTTCAAAGATTTTAGAGATGAGTATATAAGGGTTTTTAAAAGAATGGTGATTGATGGTGGTTAAGGGTAAGAAGTCCTAAAGAACAGCATGGGAAGTATTTTCCAAAACACACAACCACCATCCTTACCACCTTCACATCTATTAAGAAACACTATTCTGGTTTGTGTTAGACTGTATTAGAGATAAATATAGAGACACTATCAAGAGTGTAATGGCTATGAAGAAATAAGTACAGGCTACTATGGAGCACCAAGAGAGGAAACTAACCCTAAGGCTTTTACTATTTTCTATTTTGAATTACAGTTATTAAAATACATGAATTACCTCCCCTATCACACTAAAAATGATTGA
Organism: Capricornis sumatraensis; assembly: GCF_032405125.1. Taxonomy (NCBI): domain Eukaryota; kingdom Metazoa; phylum Chordata; class Mammalia; order Artiodactyla; family Bovidae; genus Capricornis; species Capricornis sumatraensis. Next base: position 104,355,750 of record NC_091074.1, on the reverse strand, counting down.
ATTAATATCCAGAAATATTAAGTATGCTGCTGCTGCTGCTGCTAAGTCGCTTCAGTCGTGTCCAACTCTGTGCGACCCCATAGACGGCAGCCCATCAGGCTCCTCTGTCCTTTGGGATTCTCCAGGCAAGAACACTGGAGTGGGTTGTCATTTCCTTCTCCAATGCATGAAAGTCAAAAGTGAAAGTGAAATCGCTCAGTTGTGTCTGACCTTCAGCGACCCCATGGACTGCAGCCCTCCAGGCTCCTCCGTCTGTGGGATTTTCCATATATTCAAATAACTGCACAATGTTCAAGAGAACACAAAACTATTTTTTTTAAGTTTTATTTTTAAAAGTTCTCTGTCCTACAGGAACTTTTATAATAAAACAATATAAAATATGAAAAAGTGAATTTTTAGAGTTTAATGCCCATACTTAGTTCTAACTCCTGAACAGTAAACATTTAAAAATAACATATGGAGAAATACAGCATCTAACCAAAAGAAAAATATTATTTGTGTATACATTTCTCTTTACATGTGACATTTTAGATATTAAAAATGCTGGGGAGGACAAGTAATGTATTTTCACTTATACTTAGGTAAAGCTTCAAAAAGAAAGCAGTATATCATGTCTAATGGAAAAGAACAACACTACACAGATAGTAAATTTAAATGATGGGATGGTGGAGGGAGATAGAAAATGTTTTTAAAAAATGTAATGGGGAGTTTAAGGGGAGTTATGAAGTTTAAGTACCTAAGTATCTTCAAGTTCTAATGGAAATATGCAAAGGCTAATATATAAGTAACCGCCTGTAATGCAGGATACCCCGGTTTGACTCCTGGGTCGGGAAGATCCACTGGAGAAGGGATAGGCTACACACTCCAGTGTTCTTGGGCTTCCCCTGTGGCTCAGCTGGTAAAGAATCCACCTGCAATGAGGCAGACCTGGGTTTGATCCCTGGATTGGGAAGATTCCCTCAGAGAAGGGAAAGGTGACCCACTCCAGTATTCTGGCCTGGAGACTATATAGTCCATGAGGTCACAGAGTCAAAGACGACTGAGCAACTTTCACACTACAGCACAGAATTAGCCTTAGATGACTTGGAAACAGGCTCTAACTAGTGCATGAACTACAATTTGGCAATTAAGAAGAAAGGAATGGGCAGATCTGCTTCCCAATTGAACCTTTAATGGGTTATGGATGTCAGTTACCAGTCCTATCAGTCTCTGAGCCTGGGGTAACTAGAGACCAAGACTGTCACCTCCAGCCAAGAACAAACACATTCTTTTACCCTTTCTTTTGTCCTTTATTATCAATTTGTATCAAGGCATGAGAAAGCCTGGGAAAAACTAGTGGTAAGATGACAGCCGCACACAAATCTGAAGGAAAGATGTATAGGATAGGAAGCTCAAGACAGTTCTCAGGCTCCTACTACAACCAAGAGCAGCATTTCATATTCTTTCAGCTTCCCATTGCCATTTCACATTATCACTTGTTCTTTGATGGTAATAGCACAAAAAATTTTGGCATCTGCCTTAATGTAACACCCGTCCTCCACTACTCTTTTGAGGATTATTTTGATAGGGATTTGTTTGAAAGAATGTCAAGCTGTCTGACTTTTTTATTACACTTCTACCCACTAGTGGCTTCTGGATCACCTCTCTTGATATCAGAGGCCCTTGAACAAGAAATGACCAGCCCTAGCAGTGCAGTTACATTCGCAGATGACGTATGTTAGCCTGGTGCCCTCAATGCTGCTACACCCAATTTACTCAGGAACACTGAGGAATGCGAGGAAGGCATAGTGGGTGACAGAATTGAGATTCAAATATGTCCTGCACTGCAAAATAAAACAGGAGGCTAAATTAGAGAAGAAAGAGGGTAGTGTAAACAATCAAAGCCATTGTTTTGAAATAAGGTAGCAAACTGGAAGACATAAAGAGAAAATGCTTCTGAAGATGTATTCAGAGAGAAGATGGGAAAAAAAAGTCAACATTTTCAGCTATTCTAAGCCAAAAACACCCCAGTAGCAACAGATGCTATCCATCTTACTCAAATACTGCTGGTCCTTTCTATATATACTGTTCTTTTTCTTTCATTGCTAACTTTGCAAGACGGTCAGTAACCTGGAAGCAAAGGTTAGACTGTAAGGGTTTAAGAAGTCTCTTCATCTGCTTACCACTCACTCCTTAACGCTTTGCAATATAATCGCTCTCAAAATGCTGACATTTGAAGATTAAAAAATTAGTCTCTCCATTTGATGCTCCAGAAAAATCCAAATTACACAGCAACTCCTTCTGAAATGACTATGGAGTAGTGAGCTTTTAGAGAACATCTGAAATGAAAGACCTAGATAAGAAAGAAAATGAAGACAGGAGGGGACTGATTTATGAGGAGAAAGTAAAAGGGTGAAGGAAGTGGCATTGCCTACTGTTCTGTGTTTGATATGAAATCTGGATGGACGTTCTCTTTACATTTGCTGTTCCTAATCATTTAATTAGATATACTTCCCGTGTCTACTGACTGATTACTACTTACAAATATTTCACCAGACTGCTGGTGATGTCCTCTTAAACTTCATTGTTCACCTTCAAGCCAGATTTTTTCATGACTTGCCCCTCTATTCTGTTAATGGTATCCCTATTTTCTCAATTATTTATCTTTAAAACAGTTTTTACAGTTCTAATTCCTTATCTAAAGAGTCAACAAACTATACATTCTTCTCAGTGCCTCTAAAAGCTGTCATTTCTTTCCCATTTCCAGTATAGTTAGCCAACTTTTAAGGCCTTATTAACTCTGCCTAAACAGAAAGCCTCCTACATGAATACAGATAGTCCCTGACTTATGGTTTGACTTACAGTTTTTGACTTTACAGTGGGGGAAAAGTGACAAGCATTCAGTAGAAACTGTGTTTGAATTTTGATTTTTTTCCCGCAGCTAGCAATAAGTGCCACATAATCTCTCACGACGCTGGGCAGTGGCAGCGTGCGACACAATTCCCAACTAACCATGTGATCACAAGGTAAATAACTGACACTTAAGACCATTCTGCTTTTCATCTGTAGTACTCAATAAATTGTATGAAATATTTAATACTTTAAAAAACCACTCTGCTTTTCATTTCTAGTATTCAATAAATTATATGAAATATTTAATACTTTATTATAAAAGAGGCTTCATATTAGATGATTATGCCCATCTGTGAAGGCCAACATATGTATCCTCAAGACATTTAAAGTAAGCTAGGCTAGAGAAGGCAATGGCACCCCACTCCAGTACCCTTGCCTGGAAAATCCCATGGACGGAGAAGCCTGGTGGGCCGCAGTCCGTGGGGTCGCTAAGAGTCGGACACGACTGAGCGACTTCACTTTCACTTTTCATTTTCATGCATTGGAGAAGGAAATGGCAACCCACTCCGGTGTTCTTGCCTGGAGAATCCCAGGGACAGGGGAGCCTGGTGGGCTGCCGTCTAGGGGTCACACAGAGTTGACACAACTGAAGTGACTGAGCAGCAGGCTAGGCTGTGATGTTCAGCAGGCTAGGTACATTAAACGCATTTTCAATTTATGATGAGTTTATCAAATTGAGGAAGAACTGTACTCTACTACTAGGCTTTCCTTGAAATGCCATCTTAGGGACCAAAGTGGTCATTTCTACAGTGACACTTTGTGTCACTTTCCCTTGCTTTAAGGACTTCCTCGGCTAACTGAGTACTAATCCCCTAAGTGAGCCCATTGATACAGCACCTTCTTACCTTGGTGCATTTGTCTATGCTATTCCTTCTGTGTGTAACAGTTTCTCCCCAACACCCTGCCTCTCTCACTGTCTTTTGAGTAGTTAAGACCATAGGCTCTGAAGACAGACTACTATATCCAAATCCTGCTCTGCCACTTGCAGCTTATTATACATATGTTCTTAGGCAGGTTACTAATCTCTCTGTGCCTCCATCTTAAAAAATATGGATCTATAAATTTACTTAATTCACAGGGCTGTTCTGTCAGATTAAGACATGTAAAGCACTGAAGAGTACCTAGAACATGATAAATTCTAACATGATAAATGCTAGCAATAAAACTTGTAGACAAAAAACTAGCATACCTTTAGTCTACTAGTCATTCCCTTTGCTGTCCAATAACTAAAGGTCCCCTCATTTACATCCACACAGCACTTGTATTATTTCTGTAGTCAGTCTTAATCAGTTACAGTTCCTTGAGACAGGAGGCTGTCATGTTTCCATATTCCTCAGTATTTCATATTCTATATTCTTCCACTGTAGAATTCAAACACATAGACTGTAAAAGATTTATGATGGATTTCCATTACCCCAGAAAAGCTGTGTCCCCAGAACAGTACAAAAGTATTTGAGATAAGTGGTGAATGCAAGTACCAGCAGGTGAAGAGTGACAGCCAGAGTCTGTCACACAGACCAGTCTGGTTTGTCCCCTCATTCATTTTTTCCATTAAGTTCACAAATATTACTGGGTTCTATGTACACCCTACAGACACCAGGCAACCTGTGAGTTGTTCCCTGCTATAAGACTCTGCTAAGTCGCTTCAGTCGTGTCCGACTCCGTGCAACCCCATAGATGGCAGCGCACCAGGCTTCCCTGTCCCTCCGTACCTGGGATTCTCCAGGCAAGAACACTGGAGTGGGTTGCCATTTCCTTCTCCAACGCGTGAAAGTGAAAAGTGAAAGTGAAGTCGCTCAGTCATGTCCGACTCTTAGCGACCCCATGGACTGCAGCCTACCAGGCTCCTCCGTCCATGGGATTTTCCAGGCAAGGGTACTGGAGTGGGGTGCCATTGCCTTCTCCAACTCTATAGTATAAACAAAAGATTATGGTTATTGCAAAGGCAGCAGAAAGTTGATGAACCAAGGATTTCTTTTGACCCAAACATAGTTTACATATGTCATTTTCATGGGTCATTTAAGAGCTATCTTAGTAGCATACACACCAGAGTAACAACAGTGGTTGTCTTTGGGTTGGGAGGACTGTAGGTGTTTTTCTTTTTCCTTTTTATTTATCCTATGTGAATATCAACTGATTTTGTAATGAGAAGAAAAAAATGACCAAGTTTTCCAAAAAACTTAAAAAAATTCTCTCATTCTATGGCTCAATTAACAAATACTACAGCCCCTACAACATCACAAGCTTTCATTATTTCAATATCTCCCAATTTCTGGAGTAACAGAATAGCATTAAACCAAGTTATATGTAACTGGGTAAAGTCTTTCCCCCAAGAATGCAAGTACTTAACTGCTTGGTTGAGGATGTTTGGGTCCTGATCTCAGTAAAACTATAAAGCTAACAGGATCAAACATATGACTCAGCATGCATCAAGTACTTAGTACAATATGTAAGTGTGAATATATGTACGTACATAAAATCTAGATGTATGTTCACCAATATATCAATAATGGTCATTTCTAAGTATGGAGATTGGTGTGATTTTTACATTGTTATGTTTTTCTACACTGTCCTGATATTTTTATAATGAACACATATTATTTTCATAAAGACAACAAAATTATTAATAAAGTAGATAATAAGTAGTAGTAATAGCTTAATCTTTGCTACTTAAAAGCATGGTCCTCAGACCAACAAATCAACATCACGTTGGAGCGTGTCAAAAATTCTTAGGCCCTACTACAGGCCCCGTGATTCAGAATCTATATTTAATCTACACTTTAAGATCCTTGGGTGATTCATATGTGCATTAAAATTTGAAAAGCACTGATTTAGACACTACGGCCTTTACATGCAGGGACAACAGGAACAACATCTGCCTTTTTCATTATACATTCCAGGCATGAAACATAAGTATTTGTTGAATAAATAAGCATGTAAATGATATTACTTCTGAATAGACATCAGAATGACAGTGGAGACTGTATCTATCTGAATTATTTATTTTCTGCCAGAGTTCCCAGAAATGGTTGCTTAATATTTACTGTAAATACTGTTAAATTATTTTAGTAAAATGTTGACCCCCAAAATGTAGTCCTATTTCTCTAGTCTCCTATCTACGCACACATCCTATAGTGACTCTTTACAGTCTCTCCCTCAAAGCAAACTCATTTTCAAGATTTTAACTAACATCTCTAGAGAGAAACCTTACTACTTAACTTTCTTAAACTCCAGCTATCTAAATATTTAACTCTATGTCCTACACCTCAAATTTAACCCTTTTATTCTCCATCAACTATCTCCCTGCCCTCTTCAGAAGAGAACAGTTCTCCATTGTCACAGACTCACATTTTACAAGTTTTAGAGAAGAGAGACCACTAAGTCTAACAACATTATTTTACAGAAGAGAATAGGATCTAGAATTCAATGACAGCCCAAGAGGCTAGTTATTGGCAACACAAAACTACAGTCTGCACCACCATACTCCCAATACATTATCACATTCTAGAATTTTGATAGAATTCTCATTTTTATCAACAGCACTTAAATTCACTTTTTAGAAACACAGGTTCAAAATATCAATCACTTAGATCCAAAAAATCAAGTTCTGTGTATTGTTGACATTTCTCTCATTCCTTTTTTCTTTTTAGAACACACTGCACTTTCTTTTCAGTTGAAGTTCCTTCAACATGTAGTGCCATCCTCCCGAAGTCCTCTATCCTCCCAGAGGCTTATTCCTGCTGCCTCTACCTTTATCTATGGTGCTTAATAGAGATGGTTCTGGATGACTCAAACTCTATTCATCCTCAAAGTACAGCCCAATCCCAGACATCTTTTTCCCCAATTTCTAATGCACTGCTCCATCACTCACTTTTGTATTTGTTCACAGTTCAGTTCAGTCCAGTCGCTCAGTCATGTCCGACTCTTTGCGACTCCATGAATTGCAGCACACCAGGCCTCCCTGTCCAACTCCCGGAGTTCACCCAACTCATGTGCATCGAACCGGTGATGCCATCCAGCCATCTCATCCTCTGTCGTCCCCTTTTCCTCCTGCCCCCAATCCCTCCCAGCATCAGAGTCTTTTCCAATGAGTCAACTCTTCACATGAGGTGGCCAAAGTACTGGAGCTTCAGCTTTAGCATCAGTCCTTCCAAAGAACACCCAGGAGTGATCTCCTTTAGAATGGACTGGTTGGATCTCCTTGCAGTCCAAGGGACTCTCAAGAGTCTTCTCCAACACCACACTTCAAAAGCATCAATTCTTCAGCACTCAGTTTTCTTCACAGTCCAACTCTCACATCCATACATGACCACTGGAAAAACCATAGCCTTGACTAGACGGACCTTTGTTGGCAAAGTAATGTCTCTGCTTTTGAATATGCTATCTAAGTTGGTCATTACTTTCCTTCCAAGGAGTAAGCGTCTTTTAATTTCATGGCTGCAATCACCATCTGCAGTGATTTTGGCTGATGCTTATTCTTTGGAAACCTACTATCTTAAAAAGTAAAAAGAACTTGATATCATCGAGTTTCTCTGTTTAATCTGAGAAATCTGAGGCCCAGAGAAAAGTGACTTCTCTTGTGTTACTTAAGAACTGGTGATGGTGACAAAATCTGAACACAGTTCCCCAGATTCCTATCCAAAGCTTGCGTCAGCTCTCTACTTGTCAGTCTTTCCCGACACCCCGCGTTGATAATATAAACAAAAGGCACATGTCAGTGCCATATGAAACTTTATTTACACGGCTAGCAGTGTCCATCCCATTATTAAGCATACATAATGGACGCGTCAGTAAACACTCCTCCTACTGAACTGAAAGCTGAATCCAGGGGAAAAGCAAGAGAGAAAGGGATGACTAATTTAAATACCCATCTCTAGAAAGGTATCCTAGCTCCCCCACTGCCCGCGGAAGCACGTCACACTCCCTCACGGGGCATCAAGGCCCTTCCCAGTCGAGCCGCCTCTTTAGCTCCCGCCACGTTCCTGGCTTCCCGTCTCCGCACCCATCCCTCCAGCCATTCCCCTAATACGCAGAGCTGCCCAAACCTGGGAGCTCCTTTCGTGCTTCTACACTTTTATACACACTGGCCCCACAACCTGCAACGTTCTCCTCCTCCCCGTAGATCCTTTTCCAAACCCCGAGACGGCTCTCACGACCCTACTCAAACGTCACGACCCCAACCGGGTCCTACAAGGGTCTCGATGGAGTCCAAATCTGGTCCTATCCCGGGAGGAGGATTTTAGTGGCTGACACGACCAGAAGCGCGGCAGCGAGGGGAGGAGCCCGAGCACACCCTCCCTGAGGTGCTCGTGGACCGCCACGTTGAGTATTCCCCGTCCGGAGGGCGCTCAACCTGTGCCCTGTCTGGGCCAGGGCAGGTGCCCAGAGAGCTGGGGGAATGCCCAGTGACGGCAGCCGAGCCACCGGCGACACCCTCCTGAGATGCCCGCCCGTCCCCGAAGACCAAGCAGCGCCTCTCACACCTTACCTCAGCCAACAGCGGCGGCAACTCCGCTTTACGGCACTCACAGCAACTGCTGCAAAAGGGACCTTCAAGCGCGGAGTCGTGCGCACTGGTCTGGTTGGTGTCTGCGGCGTAAAGCACGTTCGGGAGACGGCCACCGGCAGGTCTACGATCCCTGGCGCTTCCTCACCACCCGAAGTTTACTGAACCCGGAAATTTTCTGGTTTGGGGGATTAAGCTACGTAGCCAAGCTTTTTTTTTTTTTTTTTTTTAATAATATCTCTTGCCTAGGTAACTACTACAGCAGCGCACAGAGGCGATCTGAGATTTTAGGAAGTGGTCCAAGAATTGGAGAGGCACCCGCTGAGGTGTGTTCCCCAAAGTGTGTGGGTTTGCCGGATAAAATATAGGACGCCAGTTAAATATGAACTTCATATAAGCAACGAATAATTTTTTAGTGTGTATGCTCTGCAGAGGGATTCAGAGTAACTCCAGATTCTGGTTTTGGTACCATCGGGTGAGACGGGGGATGGAGTGGGAAACGATCGTCGTGCTGAGTCGCTAAGCTGTGTAGTCGCTAATTCTGGTACGACTGTTTGCGACCCCATGCATTTGTAGCCCTCCAGGCGCCTCTGTCCGTGGGATTTCCCACGAGAATATTAGAGTAGGTTGCCATTTCCTCCTCCAGGGTATCTTCCCCACCCAGGGGTCAAACCCGTCTCCTGAGTCTTCAGGCGGATTCTTTACCACTGATCCACGTGGAAAACAACTGAGTTAATATTGCTCTTGAGGTTGAGGTGCCTGGGGAACATCCAAGCTCCAGCGAACTGTTACACTCCTGTTAAATTCTGGAAATACACGTTCAGTTCCAGACTGGACTAACTTTTAACTGTAATCCAAAGAATTACTGTAAAGGAACACATATGAATCAGTTTCAACATAATTTTGAAAACTATAAAGCACTAAACAAATCACTGTAATTTTCTTTCTACAAAAATGTATAGTATCAGCCCAGGGTGAAAACTGAAAATACTCTCCTCATATATCTGAGTAGTTTGCTAAACTTTTTTTTCATTTTGAAATCAGCATTTTATAATAGTAGTAGTGCTGGTATGTATAACAATTTTTGTACTAATACCTAATACTGTATATACATTTTCTTACACCCTGAGTTATTTTTAGTGGGTTAACTTGGTTTCCAACTTGATGCATGATATATACATTTTTGTGCCTTCTAGAAGAATGCTACTATTATGAAATGCTCAATAATGCACATGAATCTGAACTTTTTTTGAAATGCATAAAATTAAGTGTTTTTCTTACTTCCCAGGGTTATGTTCCTTATCAGTTTCTTACTTTTCCTTGCAGTTTTCTGTGTACATACTGATTTGTTTTGTATGTAGCCAGACAACACCAGTACTGAATCCAGTTCCACTGCTTGCTGCTCAGAAGGCCAGTACTCAAGCCGAGTGTTAGTAGAAAAGGGAAATTTGCTTTATTCAAGAAGCCCGCAACCTGGGAAGACGGTGGTCTGCTGTCCTAAGGCTATCTCCAAGTTGCTAGTTAGGAGACAAATGTTGTAAAGGCAGTGTGAGGAAGGGAGCAGGGTGCGTGACCAGCTTGTGTGTTCTTGGATTTGGTTGGCATCAAGGTGAAGTTTCCAGCATCACCAATCTTCTGTTTTCAACCAGTGTGTGGTCTATGTGCTTATGGTCAGCAGTTTTCATCAGGTGGGGGGTTGGCTTCCTGTTAAAATAACTTAAGGCTGTGTAAATCAGACCTTTGTATCTTTCAGGCAAACTGTGAGTTTGATATTTCTGTGTCTGGTTTATCGTCTAAATTGTTGCCAGTTTCCTGGCCCAATTGCTTTTCTTTCTCAGTTCAGTCGCTCAGTCGTGTCCAACTCTTTGCCACCCTATGGACTGCAGCACACCAGGCTTCCCTGTCCACCAGCTCCTGTCCATCGAGTCAGTGATGCCATCCAACCGTCTCACCCTCTGTTGTCCCCTTCTCCTCCCGCCTTCAATCTTCCCCAGCATCAAGGTCTTTTCCAATGAGTCAGTTCTTTGCATCTTTGTTTCTACATCTTCCTGTTTCCTAATCATTAACTATTGAGCCAGCCTTTTGAGAATCACTGGGAGACTAAAGCTTTTCTGCAAACAAGAGGCAGGTGGAGGACATGGTGGGGTGGGTTGGGGGTGGGGGAGTTGTCTGTCACAGGGAAGGTCCCCTAGGGTCCTGCTTCGTTACAGTCCCCCCTTTTGACACTCAGTTCTGAAATGGGGAATAAGAAATAAGGTTTGGGATAAAGAGGTTAATTATAAAGTCACCAGAGGAACTGTTTTAGGGGATGCAGTTTTACACAGAGCCCTCTTATTACTTGGACTAGTAGTAGGTTAATTTAAAAAGTAGGTAACACTCAGAGAAAGGAAGTTACCGAAGATTCATGGGCTCATTGGATACAGGTGTTCACCTAAAGGACTGAAGATGGTAAATTTTGAGCATCAAAATGAGTAACTGCCATTAATTGAAATACAGAACATACATAGAAATTCTTGACTTCATGGTTCCATACAAGTGAAACTCATTAGTGAAGACTGAAGACTGCCAGGGCATGAACTCACTACCCTGAAACTTGATAAAATCATTGAGCATTTATCCTGCCTTTCTTATTAGAACAGGATTTCAGTGTTAATCAAAATGCTAATGAGAATTCCAACTAATAAGAAGGAATGATAGAACAATCATTGCTACTCCTAGTGAAATAAGAACAACCACCCTCATCAGCAGAGGCTAAAATTAAGTTGAAATGTTGATGGGGAATTTCTTAATAGATGGATTAGGCTGGAACCCCCTGAACCCACTGATCAACCTTATCATTAACTCTGGGACAACATCACACCATGCACTTTCAGATGTGATGTAACAGAAAGTACACAGCACTACCTGTGAAAGATTCTTGCCTAAAAATTGAACCCACATTTAACCATAACTCTCGATTTAACAGAGGCTATAGAGAATCGCTCATAATGTGGGACATTCTACAAGACAAATGTCCCAGTTTCTTTATCAATGGCATTTAAAAGGTGATGGAACTAATGCAAAATCAGGCTTAAGAGACATATGCCCATATGCAATGTATGGACCTTGTCTGGACCCTGATTTTTAAAAAGTAACCAGAAAAACACATTTTTGAGACAACTGAAATTTTAATACAGACTGAGCCTAGATGATACTAACGGATTGCTGTTAATTTTGCTAAGAATGTTAATAGAATGTGGCTGTGTCGTCATCATTGATGAATACTGCAGTACTTATGGGTGAAATTTTTTAGAACTTAAAAATGATGAACATGGCAAAATGTTATCAATTGATAAATCTAGATGGTGAGCATAAACGTGTTCATTATAAATAGCCTCTCTACTCTTCTGCCAGGTGGCTCAGTGGTAAATAATCTGCCTGCCAATGCAGTAGATGCGGATTCAATCTTTGGGTCTGGAGGTTCCCCTGAAGAAGGAAATGGCAACCGGTTTCAGTATTTTTGCCTGGAAAATTCCATGGACAGAGGAGCCTGGCGGGTTAATCCACTGGGTTGTAGAGTCAGACACATGCATGCATGCATGCATGCATGTTTGAAAACTCATAATAAGAAAAGGGGAAAGTTATCAGGTTCATAAATGTAAAGTGCATAAAAAGTCTTGTTCTATGTAAAGCTTAAAAAAGACAGTTATAATAAAGGATTACATTAGTCAGTCTTTTTTTTTCTTTAGCCACGCCTCAGGCATTCAGGAGACCTGATTCTCTGACCAGGGATCTAAACTATGTCCACTGAAGTGGAAGCACAAAGTCCTAACCACTGGACTTGCAGGGAATTCCCAACACTGCTGATTTAAACTATGGTCTTTATAAATGTGGACCAACTGACTAGCTTTTCTTACATAAACCAGAGACATAATGGATCATCTATACCTTCTGGTATGTTTCTTTAAAGTGGACCAGGAACTTAAAGATAGAAGTGAAGGAATCTCAATTCAGAGTCCTAGATTTTTCTTTTTTGTAATCCTCTATAATTTACAATTATATACAACTAACTCATCAGCAACTTGATCTTCATCACTGAAGTTCCCCCTCACCTTCCTTATAAGTAACTTTTCATACTTGAATTCCATTGGTTTATGTAATATTTAAATTATACAACAATGCCATTGGCACAAGTTGGGGAACAAACAGCTAACTAGAGGTATACATACTAAATCAGCTGGCAGGAGCAGTGCTTCTCCAGTATACCAGAGGGGAGCCCAGCCGTGAGCCTTCAACTCACTGTGAATCACAGTCAGTTACTTTAACTTGGTTAGCCAGTCCAGTAGGGGAGGGGTACAAGGATTGGTAAAAACAGTCCCTATTATTAGCAGATATCCATCTTTTAAAAATCATTCAGACGCAGTAGCACATACACATCCTGGCCCACTCTTAACACTGTGGGGTCTGGGGCAAAAAGAGTAGATAGAAATGGAGGCCAGTCTTGATTTAAGTGTCTAAATACGTAAGAGTCAATCATATAACATATAGACTTCTATCTTGATAAATATTTCTTCTCAAGGAACAGAAATTTAGGTTCAAGATTGAATTGTCAGACATGTGCTGGAAAGCGACAACAGGAGAACCAGGTCAGCCTGTTCTCCCTGAAGTCCCCTGGGACTGTTTCCTTTCAGCCTCTAGCTGCAGCTTGCCCAAGGGTCCTGGTAGCATGAAAGTGGGACACCCCAGTCTGCACATCCAAACTCCTGAACTGCCTCCCCTGAGTCTAGCGGTATATGTCTGTAGCACAGAATGTCTTCAGGATGGATTGGGGAAGAGGCCTGCATGTGTTATGGAAGCCAGCTTTGGGCTGGTGGGACAGGGGATTATGGGATCCTGGCTGTCGCGTTCATAGTGGGTAGTGGAACATAGACCAGGAGTGGACACAATTCTTCACCAGCTTCACTTGTTCATTCTGTGGAAAGATACAGCCTGAGATTGAGGATCAGGGCAGGGACCCCTTTCTTGCCCAAGTCTCAGTGTACATGCCCATCCCTATGGTATCATGCTATATATACTGTTGGGCTTGCTCTTTCCATTTCATGGTATCATGAAAACCCTCCCATTTACAACAGTATCAGCTGTGTAGGGTTACCTCGAGGTACTATCTAATCCCATGACCTTGTGCAAAATGGGCATAAACATACTACTAGTACCATGCAGTGTAAAAATAAAATGAGGTGTAATAAGGGACGGTTGGACAAAAAAGTGGAATGTACACAATTCCTGAGTTCTTGTCCCAGAGATCCAGTCAGGCACATTAGGACTGGCATATCAAGGAAAAGTTTCTCTAATTGAGGAAGCCAATTCCAAAAATGGTTTATATAACATTTTGGGAGGGGGTAAGCTTCCCTGGTAGCTCAGAGGTTAAAGCGTCTGCCCCCAGTGTGGGAGACCTGGGTTCAATCCCTGGGTAGGGAAGATCCCCTGGAGAAGGAAATGGCAACCCACTCCAGTATTCTTGCCTGGAGAATCCCATGGACGGAGGAGGCTGGTAGGCTACAGTCCATAGGGTCGCAATTCACTATGGTTCTGATGGATTCCCTTTTCTATGTTGCTGCACAAGTTGTATACTTGTGTAAATATATTCTGCATGTGAAGTTGCTCAGTCGTGTCCAACTCTTTGCGACCCTATGGACTGTAGCCTACCAGGCTTCTCCATTCATGGGATTTTCCAGGCAAGAGTACTGGAGTGGGGTGCCTTTTCCTTCTCCAACCATGGTAGTACACTGTTAACAGTCAGGTTGTGTTTTGCTATAATAATGCTGCAACATGCGTGTGTGCGTGCATGCCGACTTCACTCATGTCCAACTCTTTGTCACTGCATGAACCTTCGCCTGCCAGGCTCCTCTGTTCATGGGATTCTCCAAGCAAGAACACTGGAGTGGTTTGCCATGCCCTCCTCCAGGGGATCTTCCTGACCCGGGGGTTGAACCCCCATCTCTTAAGTCTCCTGCATTGGCAGGCAGGTTCTTTACCACTAGCAACATTGTGACTGTATATGTAACAGAAATACCTAGAAATGGAATTAAACGTTTCAAGTGAAAGCGAAGTAGCTCGCTCGTGTCCGACTCATTGCAACCCCATGGACTGTAGCCTGCTAGGCTCTTCCATCCACGGGATTTTCCACGCAAGAATCCTGGAGTGGGTTGCCATTTCCTTCTCCAAGGGATCTTCCCAACCCAGGGATCAAACCCAGGTCTCCTGCACTGAAGGCAGACTCCTTACCATTGCAGGAATACTCCTTATATATGTTTTTAATACCTTGATTTTTTGGGGGGGCAGGGGGTGCCAGGAGCCAGCGTGAGGAATTCCACCCGTGACAAGGTCATGCAGCAGAGCTCTGATGGCAAGGCTAATCAGACCTCAGGTTTTCCCCCTGGAATTTCCTGAGCATCCACCCCCCAGAAATAAGAATCTGCCTGCTTTTCCACTCTTCTGATATTCTCTGGAAAAAGTCAATTCAGGGCTTTAGTCTTCTGCATTTGAAAGAGTGTTTCAATCCAAAAACCCCTCTGATGGCTTTCTAGCCTGCCAGCAGGACTCGTACAGCTGCGCGTGTGATTGTTTGAGGCCTCCTGACCGCAGGAGGCACAGGAAGCTTAAAACATCCTAGAAATGTAGGGACTTCCGAGGAGTCAAAATCATTAGAATAGGACTGATTAAAAGTTTCATTTGTTGAGCCAATACTTGCTGCCAAATTTTCATATCCTTTATTTTTAGATATAGTTGGTATATAGAAAAACAAGTAGTAGACCTGGTATTAGCAACATTAGATCTTTGAGTTAAGTACCTTCTTTGTTATAACCCAATGTGCCTTTGTTCTATAGAGATGTAACTTTAGTGCTTTAAGGAGATGCAGATTAAAGAAAAACATTTCCGGGGAAACGAAATTAACATTAATTAAGGAAGAGAGCCAAAAAGTGTTAACAAGCCTCTTGGCCAGAAGATAATGTAAATCACCTGAGACCTTTTGTATACAAAAAGATACACAGAAAGAGTCTGGGCTGCTAATCCTACGTAATTTTGTATTACCCATTGATCTCTATGTATAATCAAAAGTATAAAAGGCCTTGAAGGACAATAGAAGGGGAGCCAGTCGCTGGACTGGCATCTCCCGTGTCAATTCTTTCTCTTGCTCCCTCCCTCTCCTTTTCAGGCTGATCTCTTGGAATGCGCAGGCTCACTGTATCTACTTACTTGTCCCGGCTTCTAAGATCCGTAAGAGAGAGAGCCCAAGGCGGGGCACTCTCCGATATACAAACAGGCACCGGCGGCCTAATGTAGACGGTGCAAGCTCCTTGTCTGGAACTTCATTGGTTTTCCACGTAACCCAAGTTAATCAAGCCTCTTCTCCCCACTTAAATTTTCCTACTACACTATTTCTTCCTAATCTAATCTTACATTAATAAATAAATAAGTCTTTCCTCGCCAACGCAGTCCCTGCTTCGAATTCCCTGGATCCACCGGGGCTGGACCCCGGCAGGGGGTAGTGTTCTAAAAGGTCTTGCTAGGTCTTCATAGAACTGTTCAACTTCAGCTTCTTCAGCGTTATTGGTTGGGGTATAGGCTTGGATCAGTGTGATATTCAATGGTTTGCCTTGGAAATGAACAGAGATCATTCTGTCGTTTTTGAGATTGCATCCAAGTACTGCATTTCGAATTCTTGTTGACCATGATGGCTACTCCATTTCTTCTAAGGGATTCCTGCCCACAGTAGTAGACAGAATAGTCATCTGAGTTAAATTCACCCACTCCAGTCCATTTTACTTCGCTGACTTCCTAGAATGTCGACGTTCACTCTTGTCATCTGTTTGACCACTTCCAATTTGCCTTGATTCATGGACCTAACATTCCAGGTTCCTATGCTTCAGCAATATGTGAACCGTGAACTTCCAGATGTTCAAGCTTGTTTTAGAAAAGGCAGCAGAACCAGAGATCGAATTGCCAACATCTGCTAGATCATTGAAAAAGCAAGAGAATTCCAGAAAAACATCTATTTCTGCTTTATTGACTACGCCAAAGCCTTTGACTGTGTGGCTCACAATAAACTGTGGGAAATTCTGAAAGAGATGGGAATACCAGATCACCTGACCTGCCTGTTGAGAAACCTGCCTGTATGCAGGTCAGGAAGCAACAGTTAGAACTGGACATGGAACAACAGACTGGTTCCAAATAGGAAAAGGAGTACGTCAAGGCTGTATATTGTCTCCCTGCTTATTTAACTTATATGCAGAGTACATCAAGAGAAATGCTGGGCTGGAAGAAGCACAAGCTGGAATCAAGATTTTCAGGAGAAATATCAATAACCGCAGATATGCAGATGACACCGCCCTTATGGCAGAAAGTGAAGAGGAACTAAAAAAGCCTCTTGATTAAAGTTAAAGAGGAGAGTGAAAAGTTGGCTTAAAGCTCAGCATTCAGAAAATGAAGATCATGGCATCTGGTCCTGTCACTTCATGGCAAATAGATGGGAAACAGTGGAAACAGTGTCAGACTTTATTTTTTTGGGCTCCAAAATCACTGCAGATGGTAACTGCAGCCATGAAATTAAAAAGATACTTACTCCTTGGAAGGAAAGTTATGACCAAACTAGATAGCATATTCAAAAGCAGAGATATTACTTTGCCAACAAAGGTCTGTCTAGTCAAGGCTATGGTTTTTCCAGTGGTCACGTATGGATGTGAGAGTTGGACTGTAAAGAAAGCTGAGTGGCGAAGAATTGATGCTTTTGAACTGTGGTGTTGGAAAAGACTCTTGTGGGTCCCGTGGACTGCAAGGAGATCAGTCCTGGGTGTTCATTGGAAGGACTGATGCTGTAGCTGAAACTCCAATACTTTGGCCACCTCATGCGAGGAGTTGACTCACTGGAAAAGATCCTGATGCTGGGAGGGATTAGGGGCAGGAGGAGAAGGGGATGACAGAGGATGAGATGGCTGGATGGCATCACCGGTTCAATGCACATGAGTTTGGGTGAACTCCGGGAGTTGGTGATGAAAACAGGGAGGCCTGGCATGCTGCGATTCATGGGGTCACAAAGAGTCAGACACGACTGAGCGACTGAACTGAACACCTTGATATTACTTGTTCTCCAGAAACGTTGCACCCATTCACACTCCATCTTTAAATTAGTTATTTAAAAACTTTATGAAACCCATAAATTGTATATTTGTCCAAAGAAATCATCCTTGGAAAACATTTTCTGTATGAAGGTATTGGTTTCTCAGTATCTTTGTCATACTCTTCTCCCTGTGACTCAAAGCTATCTAATATTTCTTCATTCTTCTCTTGGTAAAAATGATCTTAGTTACAAGAGCTCCAGCCTTGTCTGGTCATTGACTGGTTTTCTTTTATCTCCCAAACTGGTTTCAAGTTACAATATAAATTTAAAAAATCTGAGCTTCTGATTCTGTCTTAGCTACCAAAATGTAATCCAAGATGTGACAACTTCCAAAGACAGAAACTAAGTTCCTGGTTTATATAATAGTTACAGCATCCATAGCTGCACTGTACAAGCAGCAGGTATTAATACTAGCAAGATGTGGCTCTTTACATTTAAGTTACAATGAAAATTTCAGTTCCCTAGTTGAACTAGCTATACACATTTAAAGTGCTCAACAGGTGGCTGTGGCTAGTGGCTTACTGTGTTGGACAGCCCAGGTTACAGAACGTTCTGTCATTGCAAACAACTGCGTTGAATAGCACTGCTCTAAAATAAAAAAAAAACCTTTGGAGGCAAAATTCCTAATGGCTTTTTTATCTCTCATGCTCAACAGCACACTGTAGATATTTAATAAGAGCGGATAAAATGCAAGAACTGAAGCAAAAAAAAGCAAGAAAAAAAAAGTTTAATTTTTAGATGAGATATTCCAGGTGCTTTTTTAAGAATTTGGTTATTCTATACAGAACATAAAATCATTTCAACATACAAGTTACTCTATCTTGAATACTCTATTTTGAAATTTCAAAAACCATTTTAAAAGCTTTGTCTTGCTTCCAAAATATGAGGCAAAATGCTTATTATAAAACACTAGTTTTCAGCACTGTGTACATTGTAAGTAGTTCATTAATGTTCATCTTTAACTTAAACATTAAACCTGAGGAATTAGAATTTTTATTATCAGAACTGCATAGCAAAATCATGTCCAGATGATAGAAAAACCAAATAATCTGTGGATCAAGATAATTTGTAAGCCACTTAATTCAGTTTGAAGCAAAACAAGTTATGTTAGGAGAGATAAATGATATCCAGGATAACAGAGTTTTGAAATGTGTCATTGTGTTTTTAAAAATGATAATGCAACAAAAGTTATCAAGTGTTTTAAATGGTCACATACACCTTATATCATCCATCCCATGACAACAAACTGTTGAACCATTCCAAAGCTGGTATTTTGCAAAGAATTAGTTAGGCCAAATTCAGTCTTTGCAAGTGGCCCTGGGCAGTCATGAAAGTGCAAATGCCTGGATGGAAACAGCTTAAATCATTTATTTATGCTACTATTCTACTCTGACACACATTAATGCTTTGGGAGAAATTTTACAGTTCTAGAAGTCTTGATATAGAATACACCTTGATGAGAAAATACAAAAAGGCCACAAGTCATGCATAAACTAAAAATGTTAAAGGATATTTTAATCAGGCTTTAAAAAAAAAATCAGGTTTCATGTCCTGGTGATACCACTTTAAGCACATGCTTTATCAAAGTAAATGGCATCTAGAGGTATCCAAACACTTAAGTCCATTATTAACTAAAAGTAATACTTCACATTTACATAGCATTTTACTGTGGTTGAATCTATTTCATATACTCCATTTCATTTTATTCCTCACAACAGCCCTGTGAGGTAGGCTGAACAAGTTACATTGTTGTAAATGCAAGTTACATTGCCTTTATGTAAGGCAATGGAAGCCCAAAGATGATAAGTGATTATGTAGAGATCACAGATACAGTATATGGTAGAGCTAAGGTGATTAATTTTAAATACTTTAAAAGAAATTAAGCCAAAATATTTTTGTTATATCTAGAAAAGTTAAAGACTAGTGGTTTTTAATACAAATCATTTCAAAACTTTAGCTATTATATATCTTATTGTATGAATTAGTTATAAATTTGATTTTAAAGAGTCTCCCCTAAAAGGTAAATTAGATGCAATGCTTTGGTATCTTAGAGATTTTGGAAATGTTAAAAAAAAAAAAAAAAAGCATTCTCATAACCCTTAAGCTCTCCAAAATGTTCTAACACTAACAAAAATATCTTTTACCAATCACTTACAATAAACTTAAGTAGCTCCAAGGCAAAGCAAACACATTAACTTACGGGCTGTCCTACATACTGTGAAATCCTCTGCATGTTCATCCCCAAGAACCAACATATATTGATTGGGTACCGTAAAGAAAATATACCAATTTAAACTAACACAGCTCAAATGATTACAAATCAAAAGTCAGTACCTTATACTGACTCAGAAATAACAAATACTGTTTTAACTTGAATGTGAGTAGTCTGAGGAGAAAAGTACTATGGTAATCTCTGATATTTATTTTATAAGTCAATACTAACCTTTATATGGCATACCCAACAATATATCTTCAACAAAAACATATACCATGTGTGATCCAGTTAACCTCCAAATTACTCAAAAAGCTTATTTACATTAATCAAATATTCCAGGTAACAAAGCTATCATATGTGACATCGGGATCACAAGTATTTGCATAATATGAATACTGTAAGATACACATAAAACTAAAACTATACTAACTATGAGGTAATCTTTCTGCAATGATTAAGGAAAATTCGTGATCACTTATAAATGCTCCAGCACTGGCATTATGAAATATAAATTTAAAATAACAAATAACTTTATGGTTATTTATGCTGACCATTCACTTCCCTAAAATAATATATTCAGTGTAAAAATAAAATCAAGGAAGAAACTTTTTCAGAAACATCTTACATGACTACATATAGGTGAACCATTTTACATGCAGTTAATTATAATTTTTTATAAACTCTTAACATTTTTTAAATTTCTGACTGATTAGCAAAAACATTGTTTTTAAGATGCAAACTTTGTCATACCTCTCAAAAGCAGCAAAAGCACTGTACGCACAGAAAATCAAACTTCACAAAGTTAGGAAATCTGAATAGAAAGTATGACTGCCATCCCAGACTTAAATATTTGTTACACAAATTAACAAATGAATGAATACTGATCTTACAAATATGGAGTTTTCTCCAAAAGAATTATCATGGTGATTTTTAAATACAGTCCTTAGTCTGTTTAGCTCAGATTCACATATTTTATGGAAGTCTACACTATCCCTTCTAATGAATACTTTGAAATAATCATTTTTCATATATATCCTTTTCCAATTTTCCCCGTATGTTTCCAAAAGACACTAAGTAACTTAATAATTTTATGTGATTTAAAGTATATGTAGGAAAACTAATCATTCTGGGTAAGTCATGAAATAAGAGTATCTTAGCCTAACTAAATCATTTTTCTTCTTTATATCACTGAAGATCAGCACAAAAATTCAAATTATACATAATACTGTGCATACTTTAATTTCATAAGTGAGCAAATAAAACCAAGCCAGTATGTCTCTTCAGATGACAATATGGGGAAAATGACTGCAGAACAAATTCGGTGAAGTCTAGCTGTACAGCAGCAGTTCATGGTTTGTCAAAATAGTACAGATTCTATCAGTTAAACCCCTGTACAGACAGGCACACCTTTAATACTTTCAAATTGTCTACCTACACCTGGAACATTCAAAGAATTACTGTATATTAAATTTCTATGTGCACTTAGTAAATATTTGGTATGTACATATTTACGAAAAGTTAAAGATGTATGTGACAGTCAGTCCAAAGAGTCAAAACGAAATGTAAAAAAATTCTTTTTTCTAAAGTGCTTAAGGCAACTCCTTCATTTTTTATCCAGTTTACTACAACTGGTTTGAGATTCAACTGCTAAAAGAGAAAGGCAATACTAAGTGTATATTTTTATAAAACATAATTTTTTACACCTGTGGTATATCCACTACCATCAACCTCTCATGCATTTCTTTTGTAGAAAGCAATCATGTTTGACCTGTCAAAACAGAGTAAAAAAAAAAATATTTTAAAGAGTATACCAATTTTTCATGTCTTCAATTGAGCAAAAAATCTCAATATTTTTTAATTCCAATGTTAATGAGAATGTATATATTGTGTCAAGTTAACAGTTACCTTAATTTGAGACTATGTAAATAGGCACTATAGTTATTATCTTCTAGTTTGAAAATGAGAATGACACACTTCCTCCAATTTAACTTCACACAAATATCATAAATGAATTAACCTAAAAGTCCACACATTTTGTTTTTGTTTTTTTTTGGGAGGGGGGGACCTTTAAGAAGAAGCATAGTAAGAGGGAAACCCCAGATTCTTATTCTGAAGTATAAAAGTATTACTTCAAATGAATTTTTCCAAATGATACTAGAATATTTTATATGAAGGGTTTTAAATGATGGGATGAGCACACACAAGAATCATATGCACTCCTCCAGCCCCTGACTAGTATTTTCCTTTCCTCATGCCCCTGCAATAGAACTCCTCACCAGTATTACATAATGGTCTCTGGTTTAAGTAGTTGACAATGCATGGGGCATGGACTGAGAGCATGCTTTGGAGGAAGAAGGCACTTAAAATTAAAAACAGGATATAATTATACAGACATAATAGTAAAAGTTTTTATACAAGAACCTCTGGCTTTTTCAGTGTCATTTTTGTTAAAATATACATGACTGTTCACATAAAGCAGCTCCACCACTAACTTACTGCTTTCAGGTTTAACTCTACGAGAGAGAATTATAACTTCCTGTTTCCTTAGGTCCTGCAATAACCCTGCTGCAGAGAACAGGACATCCAAAAATTCTTTCAAAATCTCTAGGAAAAACAAAAATCAAAATTATATTTGGAGAATCAAAACAATATCTACTGAGCCTTATGCTTTTTAAAATATGTTATCAGACAACGGTATAGATATGACTCTCCTCTGGAAAAATGAATACCCAGTTTGAATAAAATTCCTCATTAGATTTGTTTTACAAAGAACAAAATATCCCATCAGTAAACAATAAACTTTAAGAGAGACTGAGCTATTCCTATCCCACAAGTCTTTCACATAGTAACTAAAGTAACTAAAATGTACACAGCAATGGTCACTTCTAGGGAGAAAGGTATCATAAGACAATATACTTAAAATATGAATGAAAGAAAGTCAACATGAGAAAGTAATGAAAAAGTCAGCTTCAAAAATTAAGGAATATACAAACCCAGACCTCTTGAAAACGCTCAAGGAATTCTTAAATACCGTAATGACAACTTTCAATTTGGCTCAAAGAACTTGTTACAAATTCTAATCAACTTAAAAAATATAAATGCTTTGCTCAATAACCATGGGTGTTACTCATGGTTTAACACATCTTCCTGACATATGGTAAAGATCACTCTATGTTAATTTTTTTTTGAAGAATTATGATCCTTTAGAAAGCAAATTAAGTAGCAAAAAGACTGAGAGAAAAATAACCTCTGAATAGGTATGTCTGAAAAATTCATGTGCCAAATAAGTCAGAGATACATAGTTTTTTCAAAACTCTTTGTTTTTAACCATTCCATCTTATTAAAAAGCAGATATAGATGACTTCAGTAAAGAATAGTTTTAGGCACCTCCCTTTATAACCTATTCCTTATAAATAAAACTTGAATAGGTAGCTTTTTCTACTTTCTATATAGCTTTAATGATCTTTCACCTTACTAAAAATGTTAAAAATAAGCATAATTATTACCAGTTATTACACCAAATTCAAGTGGGAATTTTATCAAAACTATTAAAGTTTCTATTAAACCAGACAAAAAAAAAATCAGAAAATATAAAGCTTTAAAAAACCTTACCCATCATTCAAAATAATGGAAAGAAGTCTAATTAAACAAGGTAATGTATAAAGAATATCCCTTTGCAGCAGGTAAAAAACTGAAATTTGGGCAATTTAAAGCTATTATATCTAGAAACACTTCCTGTCCACTCTCTATTTTGAGTTATAAACTGTGAGAGAAATGTCACAATATTTGGAAAGAAGAAAATGATATACAATCTAGTTGAAAAATAAAAGACAATCATTTAGCAAACCTCAACTTATTTATAAAAGGGGAAAAATAAACTACCAAGAAAACCTTTCTAGCATGCCCAATCAATTTTTTCAGTTTTTAGAAAACCATGGAAGACTGTACAGTTTTAAAGCGTCAGTGTAAGAAATAATAGGTAATGATGACATTAAAAAAAGGGAACGTATAGAGGAAAGATATAAATGCTTTTCCCTCAGGTCCCAGGGCTACCATATATAACTAAACATTTTAGAACAGTCAAAGTAATCCAACAAACACAAAAATGAGTTTCTATGTAACTACTTAAACACTGCCTTTTTTTCCCATTTACTCTTCAAAACATCAGTTTCTTGCTAGATGTCTGCTTGCTTCTCTGATACCCCACAGCAGGCGCCTGTGAATGCTTCCTACGAGATGCCGGATGCGAACAGATTCCAGACCTTAGAGCAGAAGGTAGCAAACCTGACTTCCACCACTTGTAGACTGCTGCGATTAGTAACTGCACGGAAAAGGCCACCCAATCAAACAGGAGTGGGGGAAGATAAACATATTCTGAGTAGGCATTACTGAGTAATATTGTTTAAGCTGCTAGTGGAGCCAGTCATTCCATTTTCACTTTTCTGAAGAGTCCTCACAGCACTTGGAACCTGCATCCCAGTACTCAAAGAAAGTCCACCACACCAAACCTAAGAGAGGACAGAAACAAAGCTGCAGTCAGACTTCAAACCAAGTGAAGACTTAAGGGATCCTGACATTTTTCCATCTAAAAGGCAAAAATAAGTGAACACAAGTGAACACCATCAAATTCCAAATGGAAAACCTTCATATGTGAAGTGACGGGAAGTAGAAAGGCTAACTCAGGGGTCTTTTAGAACCGTATTGGCCAAAGGAAGTCTTATGACAGCAGAACTCACTGGAGCTACACACAAGAGGGAAATAGGGCCGTAGAAATTTAGAGACTAAACTGGATTAATTTAGTCAAAAGATACTATCATTACTGATACTAAAGTTCACAACCAAGAGAAACACACAAGGACTCATCTTTTTCATCCCAATTACTGCCTTGGATTTTGACAATGGGTTGTGGCCTGAAACTATAGGAATCTAACACCCCTCTGTTAACAGAGTAATCCCATTAGCTTCTTCCCTAACTTGTTAACAATAAGAACCCTTTTATAATTCTCTAAGATAATCTGAGAAAAACACAAATGGCAATATCCAAATATACTTGCCATATTCTATTATAAATGTGAATGAGTTTGTGAAAGATAAAACTGCTTCACTTGTGTTGAAGAAAGCAGCTATCATTCAGTAAAGTAAATGATAACTGATATGGAATAGAGTCAAGAGAATTAAAATGTGAAAATATGAATCATTTAAACTATCATCAACTGCCATGTATGTAGCAGACAAGCTTAAATTAAAGCAAGGGAGATTCTAGAAATTTTTTATGTATTCCCACCTTCAACTATATCCTAAGTATTCAATATTTACTCAGTAACCATAGTATAGTTACAAAGAACTTGCAGACTGTGAAACACATGGCTATATAATTAACATTCCAGAATTTTTAAACTTTAAGGTTCAGTAATGATAACTCTTAAAATACAAGAAAATGTGGTACAAATGAACCTATCTATGGAACAGAAACAGAGTCACAGATAGAGAGAACAGACTCATGGCTGCCAAGGGGGATGTGGTTAGGGAAGGGGTAGACTGGGAGTCTGGGGTTAACAAACTATTACACAGAGAACAGATACAAAACAAGATCCTAGAGCATAAACAGGGAACTATATCCAATATCCTGGGATAACCATAATGGAAAAGAATATAAAAAAGAGTGTATAGAGGAATTCCCTGGCGATCCAGTGGTTAGGACTCAGCGCTTTCACTGCCAGAGCTCAGATGCAACCCCTAGTCAGGGAACTAAGATCCTGCAAACAGCTTAGTCAAGGAAAAAAGAAGTATATGTGTGTACACCTGAGTCACTGTGTTGTACAGAAGAAATTAATACAACATTGTAAATCAACTGTATTTCAATAAAAAATAAATTTTAGAAATACAAATGCTACTCTGATTATGAAACTATCGTATTATTTTATTGAAAAGTGATTTACAGAAATATTTACTCAAAATATCTATCTAGCACAACAGTGGAAGAGCAGATCAATGGAGAAAAGTTAGCCTTTTTCGGAAAGTGGCACTGGAACACGTGGATATCCATATGCAAAAAACAGATCCAGATCTTAAACTATACTCTGTATCACATATAAAAATTAACTCAAAATTGATCAAGACCTAAATGTAAAACTTTTTAATTATAAAGTTACAAGAAAAAAACAAAAGAAAATATCTCTGTGACCTTGAGCTGGGCAAAGCATGACATTAACAAGAATATTTATAGAAGTTCTATTTGTAAATGTCTCCAATGGGAAAGCACTCAAGTAGTCAACTAAATTAGAATGTGTAAATAAATCCTGATATAGTCATACAATGAAAAACTATACATATACATATAAAACTATGTGAACTACCACACCGTGGAAAAACATGCATAAATCTCACCAATGTATGTTGAGCCCAAAAGATATTGTAAGATTCCATTTATACAAAGTTGAAAGGAAGGCAAATAAATTTATGGTATTATAAAACTCAAGATAGTAATCTCTTTAGAGGAAGGCCATTAGAGGCTGGAAATGGGTACAATGTTCCACTTCCTGACCAAGACCCTGGTTACAAAAATGAGTGCAGTCCTATGAAAACACTGATCAAACTACATGCTTATGATTTGCAGACTTTTATGTCTCAACACTTACTTCAGTAAAATATACCAAAAACATACAATCACAGGCGTAGGAGAGGTAGACTGGGGAAAGAAAGAGGAATGTAAGAAAAAAATAAGATATTGTGTTTCCCCAAATAGATAGCATAGATATTCTCCTTAAAGTTGCCAAACCAAATATAAATTAGATACTAACCATGAAACCAGGTAGTACTGGCTGAGTAAATTTTGCCTTGAAGGAATACAACAACTGTTTTGAGTTTGCATCATAGAAAGAAAGCTGACCTAGAGGGAAGAAGAAAAAAAAGTCACATTTATTATTGGAAAAAAAAAATTAACATCTAATTAAGTCTAACATATAATCATGCATAAAAGTAATAACCAAATGAATATTTGTCACTTTGAAGACTGGACTTAGGAATTCTCACTTGAAAATCGGTAGTAAACATGTTTAAGAAAAAGCCCAAATCCACTTTTCTTTCCCTGGTTTTTAAGATCTCCATAGTGCTTTCATAATCTGGTACTATCTAATTATTCAACTATAGACTTCTCTTTTTAACCATTATTTAACAAATGGTTCCTTAGTCCAGTAAAAACCACGGTTATTTCTTCCTCCCCCCCTTTTTTTTTTTTTACTATAACCAGCCTTTTCACTCAATCCTATCACCATTTAAGGTTTACTCTATTAGACTTTGTCCTCTAATTACTTAAAGCCATACTCATACCCTAATCTCTAAAATCATGGTATAATTATCACTGCTTCAGTTTTAGTTCTTTTTTAAGGTCTCCTGACAGTCTTTCAACAATGGTCATGTAATAAATCATTGTCCTTCTGACCACCTAACTGTCCAACCTGATGACACCCTTGCAACTGTTATCATTTCTTCAGACTTTTCTCTCATGACTATTCTCTTGGTTTGTTTCTTTATTCTGAGGGTATCTTTTGTTTCTTTTCCTCCTATTCTAAATGTAGATGCTTGTCTAGGATCTTTTCTCTCTATAAAGTTCCCATAATAAATCAGCTAAGAACTAACATTATGTCTACTAGAAAAGAATCTAACATTATGTCTCCTATTTATATAAACTACTTCAAAATGCCAAGCAACCTATATGTGGTCACAAAGTTAGTGTACAGAAGAGCAACAACACTTAAGGGTTCTGCCCAATATTCAGTGGCCGTTCTGTGATGCCATAACTAGTATTTAGCTTCAGCTAAGTAATGCCCCATGGCTGTCCCGTTGGTATCTCATCTTTCCCCAGGATCCTCTATACTCTCTACTCTGTTGAGGGCATGATCATCCTTTTGATCACACTGGACAGAACCTCAGTCATCTTTAGTTCTTCTGTGTCCCTTCCTCCAATCCATATTTTTAGTAGCCAAGTCCTATGAATTCTACTTTCACACCATCAAATCCATTCTTCTTGATTCCCCACTGCTCAGGCATCTCTTACCACTAATCACTCAACCAATACTTATTAAGGGTTTACTATGTAAAGAAAGCAAGGCGAAAGAATGTTAAAACTACTGCACAATTGCACTCATCTTACATGCTAGTTAAGTAATGCTCAAAATTCTCCAACCAGGCTTCAACAGTATGTGAACTGTGAACTTCCAGATGTTCAAGCTGGATTCAGAAAAGGCAGAGAATACCCTCCTTGTGGCTCAGCTGGTAAAGAAAAGGCAGAGGAACCAGAGATCAAATTGCCAACATCTGCTGGATCATAGAAAAGGCAAGAGAGTTCCAGAAAAACATCTATTTCTGCTTTATTGACTATGCCAAAGCCTTTGACTGTGTGGATCGCAACAAACTGTGGAAAATTCTGAAAGAGATGGGAATACCAGACCACCTGACCTGCCTCTTGAGAAATCTGTATGCAGATCAGGAAGCAACAGTTAGAACTGGACATGGAACAGCAGACTGGTTCCAAATAGGAAAAGGAGTACATCAAGGCTGTATATTGTCACCCTGCTTATTTAACTTATATGCAGAGTACATCATGAGAAACGCTGGGCTGGAGAAAGCACAAGCTGGAATCAAGATTGCTGGGAGAAATATCAATAACCTCAGATATGCAGATGACACCATCTTTATGGAAGAAAGCGAAGAAGAACTAAAGAGCCTCTTGATGAAAGTGAAAGAGGAGAGTGAAAAAGTTGGCTTAAAACTCAACATCCAGAAAACTAAGATCAGGGCATCTTGTCCCATCACTTCATGGGAAATAGATGGGGAAACAGTGGAAACAGTGGCAGACTTTATTTTGGGGGGCTCCAAAATCACGGCAATGGTGACTGCAGCCATAAAATTAAAAGACACTTACTCCTTGGAAAAAAGTTATGACCAAACTAGAAAGCATATTAAAAAGCAGAGACATTACTTTGCCAACAAAGTTCCATCTAGTCAAAGCAATGGTTTCTCCAGTGGTCATGTATGGATGTAAGAGTTGGACTATAAAGAAAGCTGAGCACCAAAGAATTGATGCTTTGGAACTGTGGTGTTGGAAAAGACTCCTGAGAGTCCCTTGGACAGCAAGGAGATCCAACCAGTCCATCCTAAAGGAAATCAGTCCTGAATATTCATTGGAAGGACTGATGCTGAAGCTGAAACTCCAATACTTTGGCCACCTGATGCAAAGAACTGACTCATTTGAAAAGACCCTGATGCTAGGGAAGATTGAAGGCAGGAGGAGAAGGGAATGACAGAGGATGGGATGGTTGGATGGCATCACCGACTCGACGGACATGGGTTTGAGCAAGCTTCAGGAGTTGGTGATGGATAGGGATGACTGGTGTGCTGCAGTTCATGGGGTTGCAAAGAGTCAAGACACGACTGACTGACTGAACTGAACTGAACTGGTGTAAAGCACTTGCCAAGCAATAAGGACATAATACTTAACGAAACAGACATGGTCCTGTCTGTATTACTTAAAGACCACCTTGAAAAGTCTTCCTCTCTCAGTATTTTGCAACCTCTTCCACATTTAACCATTTATTCTCTAATATGTCTAAAACTATATTACCATCATATAACTACAGTTTTCTAAAATAAACAGAAATCCTTCTTCAACTACCAAAAAAAGACTAGCTTATTATTATTTTTCAAGGCCCTCAGAATCTGATCCCATCCTACATTACAATTTTTTTCTATACCCTATGCTTTAGGTTAACAATTACACTTCTCACTATCCTTCCTATCCTATCCTATGGGGCTTCCCTGGTGGTGCAGAGGTTAAAGCATCTGCCTACAATGTGGGAGACCTGGGTTTGATCCCTGGGTCAGGAAGATCCCCTGGAGAAGGAAATGGCAACCCACTCCAGTATTCTTGCCTGGAGAATCCCATGGATGGAGGAGCTTGGTGGGCTACAGTCCACGGGTCGCAAAGAGTTGGACACGACTGAGTGACTTCACTTTCACTTTTAACTTTCACTATCCTTAAGGAATCTTTAATTATACTTAATCTTTAAGTATCTTTAATTATACTTATATTTAAGGAATCACAAAGTATGGGAAAAGAGACAGAAGAAGATAAGCAAATGCTATCTTGTAGTTTAAAAAGAAAAAATGTATTGATATACCAATAAATTTACTATTTATCCTGAGGAAAATTGTTTATGAGTCTAAGTGAGTAAATTTTTAAAAATACAGCAAAACTGACATGTCATCACTAAAAAGAAATCAGTCCAAAGTCAATTCTTTTCCTTTTTGAATAACTAGGTTGATACTTCATGGAACTCTTTGGACATAACATTACTTAAAATCATAAAACTTGGTTTTATTAGCTTTAAGTGTCAACTTGGAGTGAGGCATTTAGGGAATTACTTTTCTTCCCTACTTCATCTACAAAAGTTTTATATTTAGATGACAGCAGACAAGATACTTATCAAATACCTAACTGAAAAAGCTTAAAGATAAACACCAAGTTAATTTTTAGACGCTCTTAAGAGGAGGGAAGATTGGCAAAATCTATTAAGATGAAACTTAAGGACAAATCAGTGTTCTTCATTTGAGTTACAAACAGCAAAGAAACACCTCTACACTGCCTAACATCAGAGGAAAAAGATAATCTGCCAGAACTCAATGGAAAGAAGATCTAGTGGATTAGGTGGCTACCAGCTCAATACTGACCTACAATGCTGTGAAGTCATATTACTAGAAATCATGCTGCCAAATCACTAATCTACGGTGGTCAGAAGTTGTGTGTTCTACTTTGAGAATCAATCTTTAAAATACATATAGACATAGTATACAACCACAGGTGATAATAAAGGTTTGGAAAAATTAAATTAAAAGGAACAGCTAATGTTACAGAGAATGTACAGTCTGGAAAAACAGGGAAAGAGAAGCAATGTTAGTTTTTAAACAAATAAGGATTATAATGTAAATATAAATTAGGGAACATAATTCTGTGTTTCTTCAAATGACAAGACTTAACAGCAAGAGTCTCAGAAGTTACTGAGAGACAAAATGAATTGACTTAAGAAAAACCTTCTAATCAAATGTTATCCTACAGTGAAACAGGCTGCCTTCTAAGACCATTAGCTTCACACAGAAATGTTCAAGCATAGGAGTAGCAACTACTCACAGAGATAATGTAATAAGGAAATCATACTATGTGGCAAAAGGATTGGGTAATTTCTAAGGTCTATTATGACTCAAAAAAATCTGACCCTACCACTCTTAACAGTTAACAAAGCAAGGTAAGGGAGGAATTAAAATGGGCATAAGACATTTTAATGCTCATGACTAAAATTAGCAACATCTTTCTTTTCAGAATGATTTAGTATATTATAGATGAGAGCTTTTATAGGCCTGCAAGCAGACATCACATGCCCTTTCAGTCAACTACAGACCTGAAGTTATGTTTGTGATCAAATCCTAGTAGGTCAAAACATCCTTACCACAATACTAGTGGAAATTCCGTACAGATTATTACTATAGGAAAGCATGGGCTTCTCTGGTGGCTCAGACAGTAAAGAATCCACCTACAATGTGGGAGACCTGGGCTCAATCGCTGGGTTGCAAAGATCCCCTGGAGGAGGGCATGGCAACCCACTACCTGGAGAATCCCATGGACAGAGGTGTCTGTCAAGCTACAGTCCATGGGGCCGTAAAGAGTCAGACATGACTGAGCAACTAAGCACAATGCAGAGTAATGAAATACAAACAATGATGATGAAATGACTTAGGAGAAAATCAGCGAACTTACCCCCATCAAAATCACAAAACACACCTATTCTTTCAGGAACAGCAACATCCAAGGCTTTGACTTTATTATTATGCTTTGCTGCAAATGTGTTCTGTAGCCAGTTGTTCACATGGATACACCAACTAGTGTTTGTCTTTCCCAATTGGTCAAATTTCCCCAAAGTCTTGTACGCTACTCCCACACTGTAGGATTTACAATCCTTCTGGGCCTTGACCTCCCAATAATGTTGTCCACTTTCAATAGCTGTGTCTCCTACAAAAGATTAGAAGGTAAATTTAACTCTTACCTGTTTCTATGACTTACAGAGTTTTACCTATATTTGGCCCCACAAAATGGCACCAAAAAGTCTGATTCAGGAGAATAATCATGTTACACAGACACTAAATGCAGAGTATCTGCTATAATGACTTGTATGTTTACTAACTTCTCTGAATATAAAAGGCTTCAGAACTTTTCTTCCTTATTATCCCCTTAAGAGTTATAAATGTGGAGTACTACATAAACTGAAGTAGAATTCAAAACATATCAATAAAAAGATAATTTGAAAACCTACCAAAGCAACTAGGCTTCCAGGGGTAGAAATTTTGGCAAATATTCATTCAATACACAGGCAGCCACACCACCCCTGAGTAGAAAGTCCACCCATGTGATTGTGATGCTTTTAATCTGAGATAATGAAGAATTATTATGTTTATCCTACCCAACACTGTGTACGATTCCCCCGTAAAACGATCTCTGCTGCCTCTTACTGCTGGTGGCCTGGAGCCTACAGATGTCCGTTTAGGGGATGGGGTACCACTTCTATATAAACAGGAACAAAAAGAAAAACAAATATTCTATGTTGTACATGTTTCACAAACTAAAATTACAGATAAAAGGAAAGTTTGAAGAGCTTTCTGATCATGCTGCACAAAAAGCAACATTTAATTTTATTTGAATTATTTACTATTAAACAGAATTGTCAATTATAACACATGTAAGAAGTCATCAACATAAAGCAAGCTAAAAACACTAATACCATGCAGAGAGAGCAAGGCTTGTACAAATTAATACACAGTTGGAACATGAGACAACGCCAAAATGGGACAAGACAAAAGGGGAAAAAGAACTCAAGGGGAAAAAAAAGAACTGCAGAAAGATAATGGATTATATAACTTACATTTCTTGCAGTTAAATTTAAATTAAAAGCAAGTCTTTTTTTAGGAAGAGAAATGATTTATAATACTTGATATTATTCTGTGCATGGATTTGGGTAATTGCTATTTTTCTTTTTAAGATTTATCATAATCAAATAACTTTTTTATTTTCATAAGCAGGAGGTATTTTTGTTTTGTATCTTCTCTTCTTAAAAAAATAGCAATTACCCAAATCCATGCACAGAGTAATATCAAGTATTATAAAGCATTTCTCCTACTAAAATGGACAAGATACAACTTGACTTCCCTTTTTCAAATTATATGATATAGTAAACTGGACAGCATTAAGGCCTTTCACTAACTCCCCCAAACTCAAAACAGACCAAACCTCAAAAGATGTTTAAAAATTAACATTTCAATTATATCAAACTGCTGCATTCATAAAACAAAAAATTCGTAACTTACCAGCAGTAAAGAAATAAAGGGAAAGCATGGCAAAAAGAAAAACATGTAAATATTGAGAATGTCAATTTAAATTTCAAAGAAAAGTTAAATAAGGAAAAGTCTTCCATTGAAGCACCCTAGAATTCAACCTTGAATACATTTTTTGCAAGAAGTACAACAGTTATTATTGTCTCAAAGCAAACACGATTCCACCCTTTAAAGATACCTCAGTCACTCAACTGTCTCAACTAAGGTTCTTTGTTATCTTTAATCTGGACTGTTTTATCAGCTTCCCAATTGATCTGTTACCCAAGTCATTTGTTCACTGTTAGAAGATAAACCTAACTCTGATTCTCCCACTCTAAAATCTTCAAGTACTTCCTTACTACCTACAAAGAACGTAGCATGGCATTTCAGGTTCTTCTTGATTTGGTCCACTTTTCCAGGTAGCTCAGCTGGTAAAGAATCCGCCTGCAATGCAGGAGACCCCTGGGTCGGGAAGATCCCCTGGAGAAGGGACAGGCTACCCACTCCAGTATTCATGGACTTCCCTTGTGGCTCAGACAGTAAAGAATCTGCCTGCAATGTGGAAGACCTGGGTTTGATCCCTGGGTTGGGAAAATCCCCTGGAAGAGGGCATGGCAACCCACTGCAGTATTCTTGCCTGCAGAATCCCCATGGACAGAGGAGCCCGGCACTAAGCACACAGCACTGCCTTTCCAGGCTGCCTACCTCTGGACGGCACTATCCAGCTAAAAGTAGCAGCTCAAGCATTCCTTAAACTCAGGCAATCTGCCTCAGTGCATTTCCCTTCCATCTCTCGTTCTCTCACTGCCAAGTCCAAAGGCTACACATTCTTCCACTTACTTGAGAACCAACTTAAATACTAATCCACCAATGAAGGTCTCCCAGATCCTACCAGGCTAAATAACCTTTCTGAGGAGTCCACCTCTAGGCCAAAATTCTGTGTATGACCCTTCAGGCCTAACAGGAAGTAATTATAAATGCTTGCCTTCTCCTCACCAGACTTGGTGCACTGCGAGTTCACTGCAGGTTTTGGAGGGAGTTGCAATCCCCCTTGCTCCTATGTAACTCCATGCTCCCATGCATGTCTGCATTCCTAGACTAGATACCTGTATTCAGAGGGTCCATTATGGGAGGGGGCCCTCAGCTGAGACCCTTTCCAGCTGCCTCCTCAGAGACCTCCTTAAAGGGGGAAGGGTAGGGGAGCAGTCTGAAGACACTTTTCTCCACTCGTCTCAATACTTTCCCACTCCTAACCTTTCCCATTTCCTTGGCCTCAGGTCCACAAAACAGAAGAAGGCTTTTGTTTTTTCTCCCTGGGCAGCGAGATGGTCCTCAGATACTTACCATCTGCCATCTGCTCTGGTTTACCTAACCCTCACCCCGTGCCATTCTGCTGTGAAAACGGAACACTGGGTGACCTAGCACCCCTTCCTCTGCGCCTCTTACTTATGCTATCACAGTAAGTGAACAAAGTCTGCACTGTTATTTTCAGTTTGGCTCACTGTCCTAATTGACCACTTCAACATCTGGCAGCTCAGGAAATCTTTCTTCCTCCAAACTCCCTGATTCACACATACTACTGAACACAATCTCCATCTCAGATTATTATTATTTATATATAGAGAGATAGCTCATTTACATAAGTTAGGGCAAATTCCTTGAAGGCAGGGACCATGTTTATCCCTATAAACCCCACAATATCCAGCTGACATCCTACAGTAAATAAATATTTATGGAAAGAATAAATGTATGTAACATTCCAGAAGTAGCCCACATACAAAATACGCTTAAAGAGATGAGAGAAAGAGAAATAACATGATGAAATTATAAACATAAGTAGTCTAAAAATCTCCAAATGACCAAATTTCACTGATCTTATCAAATCCAGCAGCATTTTACAATTCTAATACACCAACTATGAATCACTTTCACCAATAATAAGCAAATAAACTGGAAAAAAGAGAAGACAGTAATTTTGAAAAGAGAACACATTCTGGTTTCTGGGAAAGATATGGGGTATCTTCAAATCAGCACATTATTACTTGTGCAATTTGAAATGATTCATCTTTCTGGCACTGTTCTAATAATTTCAGTAATGACCTTTTTTTTAATCTTTGATACTTTTGAAATTGTATGATTATTATAAATCATAGAACACTTTAAACTTGCTTCATGTCAAATATTTGTAAAAGCAAAGCTGTAATGTTAGATATATTGAATACAGCACAACAAGAAAGATGCCAGGTATAAGTAAATGCAGAAAAAAATCATATAAACGAAATTAATTCAAGAAAGACTTAAAGCAGAGCTTATTGTTTTGTTATCATATACAGTATAATCTAAATAATATGAAGCATAATGCTATATAATGCTGTAAATCCAAAACATAAGCTACCAATACAGACAGTCTACACAAAGCAATATTTTAGCTTATGAAGGCTGCTGCAATGGGTTCTGCTTATTGGTTAAAGAAAAATTTAAGTTATTCAGCCAAGCTAGATAGACTAGATCCTAGAACTAGACAGACATAGATCATCACCTTGAATGTTTCTTCAGTGAAGTAACATGGACACTGTCAGATAAAAATAGGCAACTGTTAAGAGATTGCTTTACAACTTAAATTTAACAGTTTATATAATAAAATCAGAAGAAACGTCGGCTGAGGAATTTCTTTTGATTCACTGTTTCACAGTGATTACACCTTATTTCAGTTTGAGTACAATTCATCTCTGTTAAAAGAGGCCTCCATACTTTAAGACTACCTAAGTCAGTCTGACAGTAACACAAGGTGCCAAGCCTGTCTCTGGTTCACAAGGTTGCTGACCAGGGGCCCAACACTGGGGTTGTACAGGGTAAAAGTTGTCATTCAACGCAGACCTTCAGCTAAAAGAGGTGATCTGTAAGTCTAACATTCAGGAGCTATGCTAGGAACTTCTCTCTAAGCAGTTCAAATTGCTGTAGATATAACCTGAAAAGAAATGGAATACTGAAATAAAAGATGTAAGTAAGAAGAGGATTAGGAAAAAAACTAAGAAAAAATGAAAAATGTTAATGACAAATTCAAGTACTGGCAAACAATATTGTATTTTCATTTTGGTGTTAATAATAAGAATTTCATTTCTAGTTACTGTCAAATAAGAATCAATATACAAGCATTTAATCCAGATAACAGACTTAATAAATGAGCTTACCTGCCCTTGTTCTCTTTTCCTTTAATTTTACTGTCTTGACCTTTTCCTCCAGTAGGATCCCACTCTACACAGGTATCTTCAACTCTCAGGTTCAAATGGGACGATGAGTTATCCAAATTGAAATTAAGTGCTAACCAAAACAATATTTCATTTTTAATGTAGCATATCTCTAGTTTCTGAAGCACAGCCATCATCATATTATTTTTGAGCCCAATAGATTTCA
This sequence comes from Capricornis sumatraensis, assembly GCF_032405125.1. Classification (NCBI taxonomy): domain Eukaryota; kingdom Metazoa; phylum Chordata; class Mammalia; order Artiodactyla; family Bovidae; genus Capricornis; species Capricornis sumatraensis. The sequence goes on along the minus strand of NC_091074.1, from coordinate 104,319,150 downwards.
ACACTGTATATAAAGTTTCAATTCTTAACCTTAAGATTTAAAGTCTACAATGATAAAGCCATAATCTACCAATTCCTCCTCTATTTCCCTTTATTCTCCTCTATATATCTATCCTATACTCCAACCAAACACAGTGTACTTGCATGGTCACAGTTCTTTCTGCTTTTCCTTCTGATGGAATCTCCAGTAGCAAGATAGCTTCAATTTCCTATTATCAGAGCATCAGCTGACTGTTACGACTAAACAGAAAGAGGAGCTAGTAGCATCAAGGATGAGAAGAAAGTGATGTGGTGTAAAATTATAGACCCTGGCGCGCACACACTCTATTGCTCTAACATTAAACAATTTCATATTTAAACTCCCAGTATTTTCAAAAATAAGGCAAGCAGGGAGAAACAGGCCATGATGGCAGAAGCAAGGGAAATAACTCAGCTGACAGAGCTAAGATGATTTACAAGGCAAAGAATAGATGAGGGGAAAGGGCTACTGAAATGAAAACAAATCAAGAAAATGTAACACAAAGCTACGCTTTTCAAATTATTTGGTATCGGGGAACTATGTGCTATTCATAAGACTTACTTAGAACTGCTAATTTAGGAAATCAGTTTAACATAGGATCACTTGTTCCTTTTGGATACTGAGGGTTAATCATTGAAATGTATCAATTTAATATGCAATTTCTGGAATTTGCTTTTTAAGCAAGGTATCATCTACTACACAGTTACCAATAAATCTGCTTATTAGCTATATCTCTCTCCAAAAGTTTAAATTTCTTATAAGTATTCACTAAAGAAATATTGCTTTACAATACCCCATTTCACTTAAGGATAATATGTGATTTAGCTAAAGGTTCAGTGTGTCTGTGAAATATTCATCATCAAACAACAAAATATTCATATAGAAAACCTAATGCTTATCTAGTACATGCAGAATTCTTTTATACTCTACTGTTTTGTAAACAGCACTTTAATTTCACCTATTCATCTGACCTATTGTTCACTGTACTTCAAAACATTCTAAATACAAATTGACTAAAATAACCACTTCCAGAAAATGTCATACTATATGCAAAAAAGTTAATAGCTTTTAAAACATGCATGTAAACAGAAATGAACTTACTGAAAGAAGAAATAATACAGTTCCAGTAAAAATGGAAATAGAATTCCTCAAAAGGGAGGTACTGAAAAGTTAGGATTATACAAAACTGAGATCCTATATTACCAAGAATGAACTGTCTTAAGAAAACAGAGTTAACCTCTATATTAGTTATTAGTTAATACATGTGAGGGCATCTGAATTTTTAAAAGAAACAGTGGATATAACTCAAGGTGCCATCAACACTCAGCTGCTTATTAAAATCCTAAGGAAAGAAAAAAAATCATAAAGCTATTCCCTATGTTTGATGATGAAGAGGAGAGTAGAGTCAAGGGTGGCAAAAAACAGGTATTGTCCCTCAAGCCACTTGAGATCAGACTTATCAAATACCATAGCCCCTGAACAGAATGGTATAGGTTTCAAACTCAGGGGAGCAATCTTTTCTCTCTTCCTTTTTGGACACTGTCCCTTCATGAAGCCTCAACTAAATCACTGAGGCTCTCTAAGTAACAAGGATAATATTTTACTATGAAGTTTAAAAAAAAGATTGCCCTCAAAAGTGAGGCCTCAACTGTTAGTCTTATCTCTCATACAAGCCCTGTAATGAAACCAGATATTAGTTTCCATATCTTTAAAAGTCTGTGTAGACAAAGTACCAAAAAAAATAAGGGACAGATATGTTTTAATGTTTACTTTGGGTTGGTGGCTACTTTCTGTACTGTAAAATTATATCATAGATACTAACATTTGAGGCTAGAAAGCAACTGGTGATTAGTATCACATCATTTACCTTTACAAGGAAGAGATAATATACTTTAAAAGTTCTGGTCATAAGAAATCATCACTTTTGGTAATTTCAATAAAAGAAGAAATTACATACATTGGAGAGACAGATATTAACAAGGTTCACTATGTTCTACACCAAGCACCACAAGTGGCAGGATATGAAGTTTTGGTAGGACGCAACTATTTAATCTCCATCTCTCTTTCCCTTTCCCTCCACTTCTGTGCTCATATATTTATTTCTAGTGGTTGGTCAAGAAGGGCTACAACAAGTCAAAAAATCAGTAAACAACTGTTTACCATGGTACTTTAAAAAACCTGACTTTTCTCTGGAGCTCCTGCTGTCATTAGTAGCCACTCCAGTGGTATGGAATAACCTTAGAAAACCTGTGACCCATAGCTTCTTAAGAGATAATTTTACTAAGTCTCCCAGAAGGTTCTAGAAGGTTCAGTGGGCCTCAGGGTTGAGTATCAGTCTACCTCAAGCCCAGGGGGTTTACCCCATAGTGAGAACTGCTCAAAAGGACTAGAATCAATTTAGTCTTTCCCTGCAAATCCTAACACCAAGAATTTGACTAGTTAAGATCTAGACACTGCTAATGGGAGCAGAGAGTCCAGCTCCAAAGAAACTGCAAGCCAGATATTCATTTTCCTGAATCTACAGAATTTGCATGAAAATGTAAAATTCACCACATTTAGGCCCAAGTTTGGGCACTAAATATTAAAGGAAAAGGAACAAAAGAAATAAAAAAAGATAAAATATTCTTGGAGGAGGATATTAATAATAATGCAATTTTACCTCACAAGAGTTGAAAACAATTCAAGTTATATAGAAAAGATTATCTACCTATAAATATGACTTTATTTTGAAATGGTAAAAATCTCTAAAGAAACCACAGTTTCAATTCAATTTGTTAACAAGTAATTCTAAGTAACTGCATTTCTTGGCTAAGTTATCTGTAGTTCTCAAATAAAAACATTTGCTAATCCAAATTACTTTGACTTAGTTTTGTTTTGCTTTTTTAATCTTTCTAATGAGCTGTCAATAACTTATGAACTTCTTGTTTTATTCTAAAATATTTTTATACCAGCCTCCAAGTCATATCAAACTTCTAGCATTCAAACCTATTCAAATGCTACGTGAACTGTAGGTCAGTGGAACACTCAAAGGCCCAACTATCTAACAACAATGGATAGACACTGATTCCGGAAGTAAACTGAGTCAATTATCATCTCACGACTGGAAAGATCTATAACATTATTGCCTTCAAATTGGTAAACACCTGAAAAATCTTCTGTGTTTAAATATGTTACTCTTTGTTGTTGTTGTTGAGTCACTAAGTCATGACTGACTCTTTGCAACCCACAGACTGCAGCACACGAGGCTCCCCTATCGTTCACGATCTCCTGGAGTTTGTTCAAATTCATGTACATTGAGTTCTAATAAATTCAAACTGTCGAGACTAGAAGCACTTACTTACATTCCTGGCCCACAATAAAGGCAGGCAGAGAACTTGTAAATAAGATTCTTGTTCACACTTTTCCAAGCTAGTTTTAGGGATCATGGGTAAGTTAATTTACATATTTGAGCATCCTTTTCTTCACCTACAAAATGGATATCAATACCATCTGCTCTACTGATCCCTCAAGATGGTTTCAATGATCAAATAAAAGACTTGTGAGAGGGCTTTATAAATACTAACAAACTATATAAATAATAATTTCTACAATAAGATTTATAAAAACAAAAAATATCTGAACTAAACTGAATACATACTTTCCTATTATTGAGACATAATCCATTCTCTGGGCAAACCTCAACAATGGGAATATAATTATACTAGACTGAAATTTGTAAACTAAGTACCTATGGGAGAACATAATACCATAGCTGGTCTATATCACATATCTGAAAGTGAAAGTCACTCAGTTGTGTCCAACTATTTGCAACCCCATGGACTGCAGCCTACTGGGCTCCCCTGTCCATGGGATTTCCCAGGCAAGAATACTGGAGTGAGTTGCCATTTCCTTCTCCAGGGGAATCTTCCTGACCCAGGAATCAAACCTGGATCTCCTGCATTACAGGCAGAAGCTTTACTGTCTGAGATACCAGGGAAGCCCCTGATTTATCTGAATACTAGGGTAAAAGAGAAACCAATGAAATCCACTACTGTAGTCCTAATTTTCCCATCTTAAAATACCTCCTGATGAGAATTCTGTGTGTGGAGGGGGGTTGGGGGGGGCGGGTATGAAGGTGAAGAAGGGAAGGCAACTATAGATGAAATGTTTCCTATTACAAAGTGTTGAACAACTTTACATGTTAAGTTCTATTTTGTGGTGAACAACAGCTAATGATCTTACCTTTGGTCTCTAGAGTCACTGGATCAGAATACTCTCCAGCCACAGCCTTGTTACAAGCTCGCACTCTGAAATTCATGTACTTTGAATCAAACTTTAAACCTGAAAAAAATAAAAGACAGCCTTGAGATATGAAAAGTAAAGGACTCTACTCCAAAAGTATGAGTACGAACCTTCAAACAGACTTTTTTCCCTCCTTGGAACTATCTTTTTACTCAGAAAGAGTACAAATTTATGTTAACAGAGTGATCATGCCTGAAATAAAAGGAATCATGATTTATCTATTATTTTCTTCAAAACAAATGAATTACACAGTTTATCACTGGGCTTTTTAAATTTAGCAATAAAAAAATATTCTCAAGCCTCATTATAAGTAACGTTTCATTCATGGAGAGATGTTATGGTTTAGAACAACATACTCAATTTCTGGAAAGTAGCTAAAGAATTTTTATATTTGTTTCACAAGTAAAAAATGAATTTAAAGAGAATGTGAAGCATAAGGATTAATAGCAAAATTCTAAAGTTAGTCAGGACCAGATTAACATCTCAATCCAAAAATTACTAGCTATGGCGCATTCAACAACTTGATAGAGCCACAGTTGTAAACTGGAAAAGGAAAAATCAAACCTCACAACTGTAAGGACTAACTGAAATGCACTGTACTTATAAAATCAGATGTCCTGTGAACTTCAGCCCAGATCCTGACAAATGTTAGGTTCTCAGTAATGATAACAATACTAATGTTACTGCTCACGTAAAACAAACATTAAAAATCTCAGGCAACATTCAGCTCACTCATATACCCTAGCTCCCCTATATATAGTGAAAGGAGAGTGAAGTCACTCAGTTGTGTCCAACTCTTGCAACCCCATGGACTGTAGCCTACCAGGCTCCTCTGTCCATGGGATTTTCCAGGCAATAGTACTGGAGTGGATTGCCATTTCCCCTATATATAGAGGTATGTTTTTAAAGACTATCAAAAGGCCAACACACAAATTTCTAATATCAAGTCATAGCTCAACCTGAAGTATTACCATAAAGGTAATAATAAAAAGGTAAAGGCAAAGACACACTGAAACCATACTCACAGAAAACTAGTCAATCTAATCACACTAGGACCACAGCCTTGTCTAACTCAATGAAACCAAGCCATGCCTGCGGGGCAACCCAAGACGGGCGGGTCACGATGGAGAGGTCTGACAGAACATGGTCCACTGGAGAAGGGAATGGCAAGCCACTTCAGTATTCTTGCTTTGAGAACCCCATGAACAGTATGAAAAGGCAATATGATAGGATACTGAAAGAGGAACTCCCCAGGTCATCAGGTGCCCAATATGCTACTGGAGATCAGAGGAAAATAACTCCAGAAAGAATGAAGGGATGGAGCCAAAGCAAAAACAATACCCAGTTGTGGATGTGACTGGTGATAGAATCAAGATCCGATGCTGTAAAGAGCAATATTGCATAGGAACCTGGAATGTCAGGTCCATGAATCAAGGCAAATTGGAAGTGGTCAAACAAGAGATGGCAAGGGTGAACGTCGACATTCTCGGAATCAGCGAACCTGAATGGGTGAATTTAACTCAGATGACCATTATATCTACTACTGCGGGGAGGAATCCCTCAGAAGAAATGGAGTAGCCATCATGGTCACCGAAAGAGTCGGAATGCAGTACGTGGATGCAATCTCAAAAATGACAGAATGATCTCTGTTCGTCTCCAAGGCAAACCATTCAATATTACAGTTATCCAAGTCTATGCCCCAACCAGTAATGCTGAAGAAGCTGAAGTTGAACAGCTTTATGAAGACCTACCAGACCTTTTAGAACTAACACCCGGAAAAGATGTCCTTTTCATTATAGGGGACTGGAATGCAAAAGTAGGAAGTCAAGAAACACCTGGAGTAAAAGGCAAATTTGGCCTTGGAATGAGGAATGAAGCAGGGCAAGACTAATAGAGTTTTGCCAAGAAAATGCATTGGTCATAGCAAACACCCTCTTCCAACAACACAAGAGAAGACTCTACACATGGACATAACCAGATGGTCATCACCAAAATCAGACTGATTATATTCTTTGCAGCCAAAGATGGAGAAGCTCTATCCAGTCAACAAAAACAAGACAGGGAGCTGACTGTGGCTCAGATCATGAACTCCTTATTACCAAATTCAGACTTAAATGGAAGAAAGTAGGGAAAACCGCTAGACCATTCAGGTATGACCTAAATCAAATCCCTTATGATTATACAGTGGAAGTGAGAAATAGATTTAAGGGACTAGATCTGATAGAGTGCCTGATGAACTATGGAATGAAGTTCGTGACATTGTGCAGGAGACAGGGATCAAGACCATCCCCATGGAAAAGAAATGCAAAAAAGCAAAATGGCTGTCTGGGGAGGCCTTACAAAGAGCTGTGAAGGGAAGAGAGGTGAAAAGCAAAGGAGAAAAGGAAAGATATAGGCATCTAAATGCAGAGTTTCAAAGAATAGCAAGAAGAGATAAGGAAGCCTTCTTCAGCGATCAATGCAAAGAAATAGAGGAAAACAACAGAATAGGAAAGACTAGAGATCTCCTCAAGAAAATTAGAGATATCAAGGGAACATTTCATGCAAAGATGGGCTCGATAAAGGACAGAAATGGTATGGACCTAAAAGAAGCAGAAGATATTAAGAACAGGTGGCAAGAATATGCGGAAGAACTATACAAAAAAGATCTTCACGACCCAGATAGTCATGATGATGTGATCACTAATCTAGAGCCAGACAACTTGGAATGTGAAGTCAAGTGGGCCTTAGAAAGCATCACTACGAACAAACCTAGTGGAGGTGATGGAATTCCAATTGAGCTGTTTCAAATCCTGAAAGATGATGCTGTGAAAGTGCTGCACTCAATATGCCAGAAAATCTGGAAAACTCAGCAGTGGCCACAGGACTGGAAAAGGTCAGTTTTCATTCCAATTCCAAAGAAAGACAATGCCAAAGAATGCTCAAACTACCGCACAATCGCACTCATCTCACATGCTAGTAAAGTAATGCTCAAAATTCTCCAAGCCAGGCTTCAGCAATATGTGAACTGTGAACTCCCTGACGTTCAAGCTGGTTTTAGAAAAGGCAGAGGAACCAGAGATCAAATTGCCAACATCCGCTGGATCATGGAAAAAGCAAGAGAGTTCCAGAAAAACATCTATTTCTGCTTTGTTGACTATGCCAAAGCCTTTGACTGTGTGGATCACAAGAAACTGTGGAAAATTCTGAAAGAGATGGGAATACCAGACCACCTGACCTGCCTCTTGAGAAATCTGTATGCAGGTCAGGAAGCAACAGTTAGAATTGGACATGGAACAACAGACTGGTTCCAAATAGGAAAAGGAGTACGTCAAGGCTGTATATTGTTATCCTGCTTATGTAACTTATATACAGAGTACATCATGAGAAATGCTGGCCTGGAAGAAACACAAGCTGGAATCAAGATTGCTGGGAGAAATATCAATAACCTCAGATATGCAGATGACACCACCCTTATGGCAGAAAGTGAAGAGGAGCTAAAAAGCCTCTTGATGAAAGTGAAAGAGGACAGCGAAAAAGTTGGCTTAAAGCTCAACATTCAGAAAACTAAGATCATGGCATCCGGTCCCATCACTTCATGGGAAATAGATGGGGAAACAGTGGAAACAGTGTCAGACTTTATTTTGGGGGGCTCCAGAATCACTGCAGATGGTGATTGCAGCCATGAAATTAAAAGACGCTTACTCCTGGAAGAAAAGTTATGACCAGCCTAGATAGCATATTCAAAAGCAGAGACATTACTTTGCCGACTAAGGTCCGTCTAGTCAAGGCTATGGTTTTTCCTGTGGTCATGTATGGATGTGAGAGTTGGACTGTGAAGAAGGCTGAGTGCTGAAGAATTGATGCTTTTGAACTGTGATGTTGGAGAAGACTCTTGAGAGGCCCTTGGACTGCAAGGAGATCCAACCAGTCCATTCTGAAGGAGATCAGCCCTGGGATTTCTTTGGAAGGAATGATGCTAAAGCTGAAGCTCCAGTACTTTGGCCACCTCATGCGAAGAGTTGACTCATTGGAAAAGACTTTGATGGTGGGAGGGATTGGGGGCAGGAGGAGAAGGGGACGACCGAGGATGAGATGGCTGGATGGCATCACAGACTCGATGGACGTGAGTCTGAGTGAACTCCGGGAGATGGTGATGGACAGGAAGGCCTGGTGTGCTGCGATTCATGGGGTTGCAAAGAGACACGACTGAGCGACTGAACTGAACTGAACTGAAATGTGGAGTAGTGCATACATGTAGAAAATTGACAGCTTTTTTACTGTTAGAAAACTAAGGTGAAAATTAAATTTTATTGAGACAGTGTTTACAATATCCCTTCACATATTGTTTTACCAGAGTGCAAATATCCAGAACTAATTAAAATGAAGGTTTTCTTGATATTTTAAGAGAAATTCATTTCCATAACAAATATACAAAAACGTTAGCTTGGCTAAAGAAACTGAATAACTTGATCTTTTAATGTAAGTCAAAAATTCATCAATTATATCTGTTTTCTGAGAATGAGATTCACGAAATGCAGTCATCTTACCTGACAGTGTATATTCAGTACCCTTAATATTATCAACTATCTCCCAACATCGCTCATCCTTTACACGTGGAAGTCCATCAAAATTCGTTTTACGATATTCTAGTATAAAATGATCAATCTTATTATCTTCTTCTGGCATTCTCCAAGCTACTGTCACAGAGTTGTCAGCCACCAAACATTCTACTGGATCTATCTCTGGAGCTTTGGGGACTGAAGCAAAAAAAAAAGCTCATTTTTCACTAATAGTACTAATCCAATATTTATGTCTGTCATTCAAATTATGCTTTTTCATGTTGCTTTTGAACTGTTAAATTGAATCAGGCTAAGAGAAGGGATATCTTATAAATGCAAAATAACCATTTTTCAAAGCTGTTTTAAAATTCATATTTCAAAGTTTTTCATAGATGCATTCAAAGTACATTAAAAACACAGTTAGCAAAAAGCAATTCAAACAGGCTAAGAGTAAAGACTCGAGAATTATTTGCTACTTTTCAACACTTATGTCTAATCTGCTATTTCAAACAGCTGGAGACCATAAATTAAATTACTGCTGACAAAATTAAATAACTTGCTTTGAATCCAATGATTAAAATAGTTCAAAATATTTTCAATGTATTTTAAAAATCTTGTTTATAGAATAACTGTGATTTCTCAACACTGAACAAAAATGAAATCTGCAACCCCATAGAATATTTAAGAATTTTAAATGTTTCTCCAGAGTTCCATGATTCATTACAACAAAATGCAGTAAATGAGTCACATTTAACATGTATGAAAATTAATAAATTTCTTTTCCATAAAAGAGGTTTTACATAGCTCCTCAACATTAACAGATGTTCCATTTAATAGTAGGCTAACTGGGGAACATGGTCCTCCAGTGATACAGATGTGTCTTAAATGTGTAAAACTGTGCCAGTATTGTATTTAAACACTTGTTGCTAAAAAAAGCTTTGAAAGATTTACTCCAAGCATGTAAGTCTGGTTCAACATTCTAAATTAACTAATTCATTATATCGGTAGAAGAAAATTCAAATGATCAGAAGAAAAATTATATGATGTGAATCAATAGAGGAAAAAATACATTACAAAATCCAACATTTATTCATGACTAAAGCTCTCATTAAACTAGGAAACTTTACCTGATAAAGAATATCTACAAAAAAAAAAAAACCTACAGTTAACATCAAGGTTGAGAAACTAAACACCTTTCCCCTAAGGCAATGACGTCCCCTCTCTCCACTCCTATTCAACACTGTACTGGAAGTTCCAGCTAATGCTATAAGACAAGGAAAAGAAGTAAAAGATATGCAAGTTAGGAAAGAAGAAGTAAAACTGTCTTTGTTTGCTGATGACAGTCTATGTAGAAAATCCCAAAGAATCAACAGAAAAATTCCTGGAAATAACAAGCTTATAGCAAGGCTGCAGGATAGAAGGGATGAACAGGCAGAGTGCAGGGGAATTTTAGGGCAGTGAAACTACTCTGTAAGATAATGTAGTGGTGGAGACATGACTTTCAGTTCAGTTCAGTTCAGTCACTCAGTCGTGTCTGACTCTTTGTGACCCCATGAATCGCAGCACGCCAGGCATCCCTGTCCATCACCAACTCCCGGAGTTCACTGAGACTCATGTTCATCGAGTCGGTGATGCCATCCAGCCATCTCATCCTCTGTTGTCCCCTTCTCCTCCTGCCCCCGATCCCTCCCAGCATCAGGGTCTTTTCCAATGAGTCAACTCTCCGCATGAGGTGGCCAAAGTACTGGTTCAGCTTTAGCATCATTCCTTCCAAAGAAATCCCCGGGTTGATCTCCTTCAGAATGGACTGGCTGGATCTCCTTGCAGTCCAAGCGACTCTCAAGAGTCTTCTCCAACACCACAGTTCAAAAGCATCAATTCTTCGGTGCTCAGCCTTCTTCACAGTCCAACTCTCACATCCATACATGACCACAGGAAAAACCATAGCCTTGACTAGATAGACCTTAGTCGGCAAAGTAATGTCTCTGCTTTTTACACATTTACCAAACCCACAGAACTGTGTAACAGAGTGAACTCTAATGTGAACTATGAACTTCATTTAATAATAATTTTTTAATACATTATAGACGTTAGTCTATTACTGGAACATAAGCAATACAGATTACTATTCATTTCTATGGGAAGACATCATGGGCATTCATAAATTTAATATGCTGTGCCCTGCCTACATATAAGGAAGTGTAAATGCCTGTAGCATGTAGTAATTTTGTAATTTTGCTGAGTTAAAACCTGTATTGAAGTCCTAAGAGGCTTGTATAAATAAAATACCACTTAATCTGTAAGTGGGTCCAGCTAACTCCCCACAAATCTATGTCTCAAATTCAGCTATTAATATCACTGCAATAAGAATGTACTGGCAAGAAGATTCTTCCTTCTTACGAATAATGGTTCCCAACGAAAGCAAACTTGGCAGGTAAAAAGAAAATCTAGATATTTTTATTTAAATTTTATTTAATTATTAATTATTTTAATAAATAATATTTCATTTATATTTAATTTATATATATTTATATATAAACATATTTGTATTTTATTTATATTAATCTAATTAAATATTTAATTAACATTATTATTAATAATTTATTTATTTATTTAAATTTAAGAGTGGTATTATTCAAAGCAGAGACATTACTTTGTCAACAAATGTCCCTCTATTCAAAGCTATGGTTTTTCCAGTAGTCATGTATGGATGTGAGAGTTGGACTATAAAGAAAGCTGAGTGCCAAAGAATTGATGCTTTTGAACTGTGGTGCCGGAGAAGACTCTTGGGAGTCCCTTGGACAGCAAGGATATCCAACTAGTCCATCCTAAAGGAAATCAGTCCTGAATATTCATTGGAAGGACTGATGCTGAGGCTGAAACTCCAATACTTTGGCCACCTGATGCGAAGAACTGACTCATTTGAAAAGACACTAATGCTGGGAAAGATTGAAGGAGGGAGGAGAAGGGGATGACAAGGATGAGATGGTTGGATGGCATCACCAACTCAATGGACATGAGTTTGCGTAAACTCCAGGAGTTGGTGATGGACAGGGAGGCCCGGCGTGCTGCTGCTGTCTATGGGGTCGCAAGGGGTCGGACAGGACTGAGCAACTAAACTGAACTGAACTGAAGAGTGGTATGTCAAATATTCTGTAATAACCTACATGGGAAAAGAGCCTGAAAAAATGGATATATGTATAACTGAGTCACTGTGCTGTATGTCTGAAACCACACAACACTGTAAATAAACTATACTTCAATATAAAATAAAAATTAAATTGAAAAAAGAGTCGTATGTCAAATTAAGAGTGACTTGAATCTAATGCGTGGGAAGTTCACCCAATATCCTATATAGAAGTAAGAGAAGAATTTCAACAAATGTAGGAATAAAGTACAGGGAAAGATGAAAGGTGGTAAACTTGTAATATAAAAACATTAGGGAACAAAGAACTCAAAAAAAAATGAGAATGGAAAGCAATTCACAGCAACTTCCATAAAGCAACAAATTGTGTGGACATTGTTCTAAGAATTTTACTAAAGTTTTTCACTGCATGTGAATGTAAAAGAACAACTGCAACAAACATGTCTCTCTTCTTGACTGCCGAAGCTCAGAAAGGAGGACATAAACTCTTAAGTTTCAATGTATGAATAATGGCTTAGCGTAGAAGAAAATGATCATGATTATTATCATCCATCATTATCACTTCCAATTTTCAAGACTCAGGTAAGTCCACAACTCGTTACTATACATAATGCAGTGTAGAGTTGATTTGTGTGGTGTTTACAGAATGAACTATTAAGGGATGAAGGTATTCATTTTTAAGTTTATCTGACTGCATCTTATAGGAAATTTTTATGCTATAGCAAAATATAAAAAATTAATGATATGAGTTCACCTTTCATAAATTTTAACAACCTATTATACCTTCCTTCAGGATGAAACTCCCCCACAAAAAGATTTCTTGCTTTTTATTACACCTCATTCCTTCAGACTGTCTTAAGAGTTTGCAAAAGAAGAAATCCTAACTGTGCATGCAATCTACTTGACTGTACAGTAGATATGGCCTGGGTTTGTTAAGCCATCACTGAAAATCCAAGAGAAGGAAAGTAATGTTGAGAAGATTGCTTTTTTAGTATTTTTTTTTAATCAAAAAACTACTACTCATGTGTATATTCACAGTCCACCCCTCATGACTCTCCTTCTGAATTTAGAAACAGTGTGAATGAAAATATAATGGTTAGCAATCCTGAGAGGCCAATTTACAGGTAGGCACTCACTGATAAGTAGGTATACTTTCTTCTTCTACAACTATGATTTCTTCTCTCATCTTTTCCTTCTCTGAACTCCTTTAGAACTTCTGCTCTATACCATACAAGTTAATACTTCACTTAAGTCACCATAATTAATTCTACTATAGTTTCTTGACTACTAACTTTGTCTTTCCAATCATATTCTAAAGTCCTGGACCAAATTCTCATAGAAGGAAAGAATGGTTTCATATGATTAACATTCTCTATCAAAAACAGCTAACCTCCAAAAACTGTAAACCTGTAAGTAAAACGCGTCTCTTTCCAGAGATTTCCTGATCACCATGTTCAAACTGTTTTAGCTATCCACTTAATTAACACTACTTGATGCTAGTAAAAAGAGAATGACCAAAAGGTCCGTAGTTGGCTCTTGCACACACGTGAACAGTAACAATAAAGTGGGACTCAATTTTAATGGTTTCAACTGCTGGAATATCATCATACTAATACTCTAATAAACCAGTGTTGACACATTATTATTATAAAACTCCATCTGAACCAGAAGCCACCACAACAATGGTAATAATAACAATCAACATTCATTAGGTGTTAACTATGTGCCAGGTACTCTTTCAAGTGCTTTAGAGGTCTCAATTCACTTAATCTTTATAAAAATCCTAGAAGGATAACATCATACTTTAAAGATGAAGAAAATGAGGTGAAGTTAAATAATTTGTTGAGGCTATACAGCAAATAAGTGACAGCCAGAATTCAAATCTAGGAAGTCTGGCCCCAAGACTCAGCGTTAACCATAACAGTACATTGCTTCTCTCTGCCAAACTAGTGATAAGAGGTATCCTGTACTAGGATTCTGAAACTGGAATTTTTACTGTCAGTAAAATAATTCTCTAAAAATAAAGACTAGCAAATTCAGTTATTCCTTAGCTGAAGAAAGAAAAAACACACACTATATTTCCTTAATATTTAAATTCTAATGTTCATTACAAAAAAATCTTGAAAACAGAGGTTTTATACAAAACTTTATACATAATATATGTACTAACTTACCTGGCAAAAACTTCAAAGTTTGCAATATCCGTCTTTCCTGAGAAAAATCCACCATTAAATGAGTCATGTTGTCACTGACCTTTGGTTTCAAAGAAAGGCGAAAGGCTGAAGCCATTGTTACTCTATAGCAAACACAGACATAAACATTCTTTTAAAAATAAAAGAATGGGAAGTATCACATCACATTTAATGTATAAAGTGAACAGATAGAACTTATTTCTCCACTCTAGTGGTTTCTGAAGCTATTAACAAAGATAACAAAATTAAACAGAAATTTGCTTTTAGATCTTTTGAAAATTAATTTTAAAAAATGTAAAGTGTTTTTAAATTTAAAGACATTTAAATAACCTTTAAAGAACTTTCCTCCAGCCAGTTTTACAAAACTTCATAAAAACACAAAAGACTCAAGAGACAAACATCCAAGACAAATCATCTTTAACAGACTCAACAGTCATCTGAATCTCTGTAAACTCAATCTGACTTCCTGATGCCAGCCTCACTCCTTTTCATATGCCAAATAATGAACTGTAAATACACCCTGAATCAAACACTCTGCCTAGTCATCACAGCCATCCCACGTGTCCTTAAATAAAAGTAAAGGACACTGACCAAATACTGTATTGTTTGGTAGGTGCTAAAGAAAGACTATGGATGAGGAAGGAGAGAAGTGAAATCACAATTCTGAATACTATGCTAGAAGCTATGACTCTGATGTATTAACATAAGCTGAATGGAAGTAGACAAGAAGAAACAGCCCTGTGAAACCATATTCCATGGAAACAGTAGGAACTCAAATCAATATATTTTAGATGAATGTAGTATACAAAACAAAAAAGAAAGAAGCCATACAAGAGCTCATTTTACCTACAGTAGGGGGAAATTGTTCTGTCAATTAAAACTAGAGATTAAACAAAGTTCCCATACTCTATTGTTATTTTATCTCAAACTTCAATTTTTCATATTATAGTAATATCTACATATATCACAAAGTAATTACCCTTATTATCTTTGGTCAAAGAATGATACCAAAATGCTATTCATGACCATTGTCCTCTTAGAAGAGAATCTGGGAGAGGAAGAAAATAGAGTTGCAAGAACAAAAGGAATACCAGGCCTAGTCATTCACATCTATCAAACTACCCTAAAGATCAATGGTATGAAAGGGATTAAACATGTTGCTGTATTCAGTTACTTTATTAGGTAATCACTTTAGTAGTAACAAAGAGTGAGCAATAGTTGATCTATTTATCAGGAAGAAAGTGCTATGAAAAGATCACTAATTATTAGAGAAAAGTAAATCAAAATTACAGAGGCACCACACCTCACAATGGAAGAGCCATCATTAAAAAAGTTTACAAATAATAAATGTTGCAGAGGGTGTGGAGAAAAGAGAACCATCCTATATCGTTGGTGAGAATGTAAACTGTTGCAGCCACTGTGGAAAACAGTACAGAAATTCCTCAGAAAACTAAAAACAGAGTTGCCATATGATTCAGCAACCTCACTCCCAGCATATATCTGGAAAAACTGTAATTCAGAAAGATACACATACCCCATGTTCATAACAGCACTATTCAAAATAGCCAAGTCATGGAAACAACCTAAAAGTCCACTGACAGATGAATGGAAAAAGAAGACGTGGCTCATATACACCACAGAATAATCCGTAGCCATAAGAAAGGATGAAATAATGCCATTTGCAGCAACATGAACACAACCAGAGATGATGCTTAGTGAAGTCAGAAAGAAAAAGACAAATACCATATGATATCACCTATATGTAGAACTTAAAAAAAGACACAAATGAACTTATCTACAAAACAAAAAGTGACACACAGACATAGAGAACAGACTTGGGGTTGGCAAGGGGAAGTTGCGGAGGGAGAGAGTGGGAATTTGGGGTTAGCAGATGCAAACTTGTACATGAATTTGAGCAAACTTTGGGAGACAGCGGAAGACAGAGGAGTCTAGCATGCTGCCGTCCATGGGATCGCAAAGAGTTGGATACGACTTAGCAAGAACAAGATGCAAACTATATATATAGAATGGATAAACAACACGGTCCCGTAAAGCACAGGAACTGTATTCAACATCCTGTGTTAAGCCATAATGGAAAAGAATGTATATATGTGTAACTGAGTCACTTTGCTATTCAGCAGAAATTAACACATTATAAATCAACTATACTTCAATTTTTTTTCTAAAAAAAGAAGGTGGTTGTGCTATATTGAAAAACGATTTATGGAGAAAGGAACTCACATTTAACTGAATGCCAAGTATAATGCTGAGTATTTCACACACTATTACTTTAAGCTCTTGGTTCTCAATATACAATTTCAGATTATATCAATAAGAAGTTAGGAACAAAGGCTAAGTCTTACATATGTTCTCTCCAGCTCCAAGTATCTTCTGAATTAAAGACTTCTTTTTTTTTAAGTTTAGTTTTAGTTGAAGGATAATTGCTTTATTACAATATTGTGTTGGTTTTTGCCATAGATCAACATGAATCAGCCATAGGTATATATATATGTCCCCCTTGCTCTTGAACCTCCCTTCCAGCTCCCACCACAGATTTAAAGATTTCTTAAAGAGCTATATTCAGACAGATACTTAGTAAATGCCCACTGAATCAATGAACAGGTGTGAATTTGGCTGCTTCTAAACATGGGGATTTAAAAGTTTGTTGAAAACGGTTCAGAAAAATATCTGAGAGTATTTTAAGGAATTTAAACCTGAAACTTTATCTATAAAACTTGATTTAATCATAATGGTCTTTCCTGTAATAAATCATAATGGAAAATAATATTTTAAAATGTATATATCTATGTATAATTGAATTACTGTGCTGTACAACAGAAATTAGCACAACACTGTAAATCAACTATACTTCAATTTAAAAAGTATCAAAAACAAAACAACAAATAAAAGCATAGCACGTACACCTTTCAAGATAAATCTGGGTCATAAAATCACTATGGCCTCAAAGGAAAAAAACATTCTCGAAAAACACATTAAAAAGGCTTATCAAAGCCCCAAAACAAGTTATTTCCTAGACAATGAAAATTTCAATCTCCAAAAATAAAGTTAGATGTACAAATATGCAATAATTTTCCAAAAGACTGAACTTATTTTTAGACTGAATATATCAACTCAACAGTGGCCACAGGACTGGAAAAGGTCAGTTTTCATTTCAATTCCAAAGAAAGACAATCCCAAAGAATGCTCAAACTACCACACAATTGCACTCATCTCACATGCTAGTAATGTTCAAAATTCTCCAAGCCAGGCTTCAGCAATATGTGAACTGTGAACTCCCTGACGTTCAAGCTGGTTTTAGAAAAGGCAGAGGAACCAGAGATCAAATTGCCAACATCCGCTGGATCATGGAAAAAGCAAGAGAGTTCCAGAAAAACATCTATTTCTGCTTTCTTGACTATGCCAAAGCCTTTGACTGTGTGGATCACAAGAAACTGTGGAAAATTCTGAAAGAGATGGGAATACCAGACCACCTGACCTGCCTCTTGAGAAATCTGTATGCAGGTCAGGAAGCAACAGTTAGAACTGGACATGGAACAACAGACTGGTTCCAAATAGGAAAAGCAGTATGTCAAGGCTGTATATTGTTATCCTGCTTATTTAACTTATATACAGAGTACATCATGAGAAACGCTGGCCTGGAAGAAACACAAGCTGGAATCAAGATTGCTGGGAGAAACATCAATAACCTCAGATATGCAGATGACACCACCCTGATGGCAGAAAGTGAAGAGGAGCTAAAGAGCCTCTTGATGAAAGTGAAAGAGGACAGCGAAAAAGCTGGCCTAAAGCTCAACATTCAGAAAATGAAGATCATGGCATCCAGTCCCATCACTTCATGGGAAATAGATGGGGAAACAGTGGAAACAGTGTCAGACTTTATTTTGGGGGGCTCCAGAATCACTGCAGATGGTGATTGCAGCCATGAAATTAAAAGACGCTTACTCCTTGGAAGAAAAGTTATGACCAACCTAGATAGTATATTCAAAAGCAGAGACATTACTTTGCCGACTAACGTCCGGCTAGTCAAGGCTATGGTTTTTCCTGTGGTCATGTATGGATGTGAGAGTTGGACTTGGAAAAAAGCTGAGCGCCGAGGAATTGATGCTTTTGAACTGTGGTGTTGGAGAAGACTCTTGAGAGTCCCTTGGACTGCAAGGAGATCCAACCAGTCCATTCTGAAGGAGATCAGCCCTGGGATTTCTTTGGAAGGAATGATGCTAAAGCTGAAGCTCCAGTACTTTGGCCACCTCATGCGAAGATTTGACTCACTGGAAAAGACTGATGTTGGGAGGGATCGGGGGCAGGAGGAGAAGGGGACGACCGAGGATGAGATGGCTGGATGGCATCATGGACTCGATGGACGTGAGTCTGAGTGAACTCCGGGAGTTGGTGATGGACAGGGAGGCCTGGTGTGCTGCGATTCATGCAGTCGCAAAGAGTAGGACACGACTGAGCGACTGAACTGAACTGATATCTAGACATTATGCTTCAAAGCCCAACCCAACTATCTAAAATCCATATATAAGTCTCTGCATTACAAGATCCATGTGGTTAGGGATGTTTTAATTCACCTTGTCTTTCTTGGTTCATTTTTAATAGTACAAACTAAATACAAAGATCTCTTCTTCCTAGTTTTATTTTTGCAAAGAGAAAACTGCAAAATAGTAAGAATGAACACACTTTCTTCAAACTATCTACTACATTAACTTGACTCTCTCTTTCATGATCCCTTTCTTTCAAAGAACTAGTAACTCTTCACAGTATACCTCAATTAATCATCTTCCAACCAGACTAAGCAATTGGAAGCCTATACTAGTAATTTTTAGAGTTATAAAAATCTATGCATTATCTTCTCATCATTTCTTTAGGTTTTCCTGTCACTCCTGCCATTTCTTCTGTATAATATCTATCACAGAAAATAAGTACTGAGTTCTCATAGATACTTTATTTTTTGATTGCCTGCTCAGCCATGTTATCCATTCCTTAAATACCACTTCTGCTCTCTTCTAAGGAAGTAATCCTTTCTTCCCTTAATGAAGATAGTTATTTTATTATGACTATATGTTTATTTTTGTACTAAAAATACCAATATTGAATTCTAGAAGCTTACTTCCTGGAAGAGCACATAAAAACCATATCAGAGAATCCTGAACATTATGAAGCTAAAAAAAAGCCAAATTTTAAAAAATTAAACCAAGACTTAGAAATGTTCCTTACACAGGAAGAACAAACTTTGAAGGTAGCAAAAAAAATAAAAAAAAAAATTTACTTTGAAAAACAACAGCAACAACAACAGAAAATGGAGCTTGCTCTGGCAGAAAAAAAGGAACTTTGACTCCTTTGAGATCACCTGGATACTCTGGGTATTGATGAAATATATCCAAGAGGTTGGTTTTGGGCAAAGAAATCTAGACTCACTGAAGAATATTCAGCCATGAACACTGATCATAAAATGAAATTCTGACAAATCAGGACAAAGAGAAAGAAGTCAGGGGTAAGGGCAGCAATCTGGGAGGCACAGAACCATACAGATTCCCAGAACAGGAAAGAGAGATTTTGCAAGGCTTTTCTCAAAGTCTTTGGGCAGCCTAAAACCTTATTAGGAAGTGACTTCTAATCCAGAAAATCAGGGACCAGAGGAGGATTTAATGGAGGAGGTGGCAAAATAAAATATTCATCTAGCCACAGTAGAAGATGAATTACTTATAGCGAAGTCAAGCAGACACAACCCAAACCTAACCCAAAAAACTGACCTACCTAGCATCCATTCCTCATACAGCCAATACTTTTCACCTTAAACTCTCATAATCTCATAATCAGGATTTATAAGAATAACCCATGTCTTTATACTCTGATATAAAATATACAAAAAATACTGTATAGCACATGAAACTCTACTCAATGTTCTGTAATGACCTATTTGGGAAAAGAATCTAAAAAAAGAGTAGACATATGTACATGTATAACATCCACTTTGCTGTAGAGCAGAATAAAACATTGGTAAGTCAACTATACTTTGATAAAAATTAATTTTAAAATGAAATAAAACATAAAAAAAAGAAAAATTATTTGTGCTAAGAATGCTATGAAAGTCAAATAAAAGGCCACGAGAAAAACACAAGTCTTCAGCCAAGATTAACAACAGCAACACTGGTTTTCCCACAATATATAAATAATAATTTTGCAAATTATCTGATGAATAATTTAATCTAGGGCTCAGAGTGGTGCTTTGAAGAGCTATGCCTTTCAGATAATTTCATAATCCTCAAATGAAGAAACCTTAAAAGTGACAATCTCACTATAGTCAATGCTCAGTGACTAGCCAGGCAGATCAAAACCATCCCTTCTGTGATAACCCAATCCAAAACTGCCAACAGCTCCTTTAGCCCTCTGCTATATTCTTACAACAAGTACTAACGTACCTTTCCTAATCCTGGCCCTAAGAATGGTAAAGACCTTTAAGCCAAAGTCTGCCACCATTGTTTTTTCCTCTTCCCACCAACTAGACAGCAGTGGCATTAGAAATAGCAAGAGATGGCACCAGGAACAGGATGAAATGAAAATACAAAGATATTAAATAGGAGAGCAGTGAAGTAGGAGTGCTTTGGCTCTTGAGGAACAATATAATGCTGTAACTTTTCATAAAATAAGACATGCTTATAAAATTTAACAACAAAACATGCATTCCAGGAATATTTTTTACATTATTCAAAATGGTTTCCCATCTACTAGCACAGCTAATTAAGGACTATACTAAAACTACATTATATCAGAAATGAAATTCTTCTGGAAGCACATAATTGTCCAAAACTGTATTTTCAAAAAATCTTGCTGATATGTTCTTTATTCTAGAATATAGGCAGAAGATGCTGTTTCTTTTTTTCTGTACTTGGCCATTAGATATTTTTAACTAATGAGATTCTAATAAGAAACTATTTGAATTTCATTTCTGACTTCAATGTTGATACTTTAAAAAAAAATGTAGGTTTTATATCATACCTATCCTTGATCTGTCTGGCAGCCTTGGAGCAAATCAGGGAGAAGAGAAAGAAGGCAGTTAGTGCTTTTCATGCAAGTTTCAATGGCAGTGACATGCAAGAAAAGTTAGGATAAAATCCCTGGAACAGATTAGCTCATTTTCACCAAAACAAATTTCCTATAATTTGTACAGTTCATGTCAGCTTGCATATTGTGATGTTAGAACTATAGGAAATCCGGTTCCCATATAAATATGTATCACTTTAAAATAAGGAGGGAAAGATAACACTTCAAACTAATTTCAGATGACTGTAAATTTTTTTTCTTACCTTAAGATTATCAACACACACCTCCACTTTCATTCAGTCTGACACTCTTCAACTAGAACACTCAATCTCCTTCATGGGGCACACATTTCTATGCATTCTGATGGTTTTCTTATATATTTCAAATCTGCTCTCCAAATTTTCTTCAGAGATCTCTTTCACCACTTCATAATGGTTGTTCCAAGTTTTCTCTATTTGCCTCCACATGGGCAAGGACTTTGTATTCCTAGAGCTTGCCTGCTAACATATAAAACTAGGCTGCGGTTCTACAACCCTTTACCCCAAAAAATGAAGCTGTAATGGCAAAAATTCAGGTAAGGAGAAACCAAAGAAACACTTGCAGCAATGGGTCTTTCCCTCAGATGACTTCATAAGAGCTGCCAACTTAAACCTACACTACTTAAGATATCTTTTTCTCTTTTTTTGAGAATTCTAGCACAAATTTAGGAAGAGGGCACAGCTATTATTTGGTACTGCACATCTAAGAAAAATGATGAAAAATACAGGCATTGCTATCCCCTTTAAATCTACACACCATATAATAGATCTAACACAAGTTTTTTCCCCTACACTGAGCAGCATATTAACAACACATCTGATGTAGAAGATGGCTGTTATGCCTGACACTCTATCCCCAGTGTCTAGCATAAAGCTTGGCACATGGTAATAGTTAACAGTTACTCAATTTAATCGAACATTAATTTGACGTATACAGCAATGCTTCTCTCTTTTCTTCAGTTCTAATACTGTTCTTACTTGGTACTGGTCATTTTTATACCTAATCTAAAATATTCTGGTCTGCAAACCTGTCTACCACTTTACCGCTGAGCCACCTGGGAATATTTTAGATAATTTTACAATGTCAGAAACAAAAAGAACAGAACTGAAATTTAGAAGATGAGTACATCACACAGTTCCAGCACTACCATAAGCAATTCCATGACACTGTATACTAATCAGGCTTCCCTGGTGGCTCAGAGGTAAATCCACCTGCCAATGCAGGAGACACGGATTCAATCCCTGGGCCAAGAAGATCCCCTGAAGGAGTAAACGGCAACTCACTCCTGTATCCTTGCCTGGAGAATCCCATAGACAGAGGAGACTGGCCAGCTATAGTCCATGGGGTCGCAAAGAGTCAGACACAACTTAGCAACTAAGCACACAAACATTTTAACAATCTAATTCTCTGAAACAGAGGCTGAAATGGAAAGAGGCAGCAAGGGAAAAGTTAGTTAAAATCAGAGCACTGATAAACAGCAACAAAAAATAAAAATATACCAGTTTATGAATCATAACTGCTATGAGAAAAATATACTAACACTGAATGTAGCAAAGGCTAGATGTCAATTTCATATTTTCCAGAGATTTATCTTTATTTTGATTTGCAGTAAAGCCCAAGAGAATTCCCAGTAAAAATGTTAATGCCATACAACACTGAGGAAACTTTTCAAGTTTTGTCTATACATTCACACTGTTTCATACTTCAGATTTTCCTACGAGATTTGGGGCAGATAATGTTGTAAAGTTTTCTTGAGAGAATCTGAAAATGACTAGGGGACAAATATTTAATATTTTTTACATTATATGATTGAGACTTCTACCTTCACCCCATATTAAGAAATAATAATATGGGAAATGAAGGGTGCTCAGTCAGACAGTAAATAAGAGCCAGTTTCAAGGTCCTATTTTCCCTTAGACAAAAAAATCAGATTAAAAAAAAACACTGCATAATGGTTGATTCCAAACATCAGAAATTTTATATTTTCTATACAAATTTTTGGGATTCCCTGGTGGCTCAGCTGGTAAACAATCCACCTGGAATGTGGGAGACTTGGGTTCAATCCCTGCATTGGGAAGATCCCCTGGATTCTAAACATCAGAAGTTTTATATTTTCTATGAAGTGAAGTGAAGTGAAGTCAAGTCACTCAGTCGTGTCCAACTCTCTGCGACCCATAGACGGTAGCGTACCAGGCTCCTCTGTCCATGGGATTTTCCAGGCAACAGTACTGGAGTGGATTGGCATTTCCTTCTCCAGGGGATCTTCCCAACCCAGGGCTCGAACCCAGGTTTCCCACATTGTAGACAGACGCTTTACCGTCTATATATATTTTGGAGAAGGAAATGGCAACCCACTCCAGTGTTCTTGCCTGGAGAATCCCAGGGACAGGGGAGCCTGGTGGGCTGCTGTCTATGGGGTTGCACAGAGTCAGACACGACTGAAGTGACTTAGCAGCAGCAGCAGCGTACATGTATTTATCTATTTATAAAGAGCACTATTTAAAAAAAAAACACATAATTATTTAAAAGCCTTCACAAAACCCTAGTAAATAACTTGAAATGAATTTTGCATCTCATACTGCATGCATCTATACTCTATGATTAGATACATTTTTATAACAGGAGATTACATTTCTATAAACACACATAAAAAGTAAAGGTGAAAAAGCATAGTTCTTAACAAGTACAGTTCTTAACAAATATTTTTGTGGATTTTAGGTTTTAGGGTGTTTTTTGGTTTGTTTGGCCATGCCATGTGGCATGCAAAAATCTTAGTTCCCCAACCAGGGGTTAAAACTGTGCCCCCTGCACTAAGAACATGGCATCTTAACATGGCATCCCTGGAATGCCAGGAAGTCCCTATTTTTAAAACATTTAGAATTGTTCTTAAACTGCCTTCATAACTGAAACTTTCATGCCTTTTCTGGGGGCAGGGGGGCACACTGAGCAGCTTGCAGGGTCTTAACTCACTAACCAGGGATTGAACCCGTGTGCCCTTCATGCTTTCGTTGATGGTCCTCTTTCCTGGAATTCCTGACTGCAGCTCACAGAAGGAGCTTCTGCCAATACTACTTGTGCTCCATTGAAAATATTGAGTGAGCTTCCACCATTCTCATTATTTGTTCCTCCCAGTGGTCAGAGACTGACGCTTGCTGAACAATATTCAAAAGGTGAGTTACTGTAAGTCAAAACTGGGAAATACACAAAATCCTTTCTCCCTTTCACCTGTGATCAAATCCAGAAGACTATTTCTCTTTCACCTTATTCTGTACTTTTTTTCTCCACTGTAGGCGTTTGTGGGCAGGTAACCATTCCCTTCCCCCTCGTCTGACAACTGAGTTATGTGTGGCAAGATTGTGATGAAGTGGTTGGTGAGTTATACTGACTTGGAAATTGTCCCACAAACTCAGCTCTTTTCTTAGGTAGGATTCGAGTTCTAAATTCAGGGGAGAGCAGGAGTTGGTAAGAATACTAGTTTTGCTAAGGGATCCATGCAGTGTTCTGTAGGCATGAAAACTAAGCAGAAAAACTTAGCAGAAAAACTAAGTCTGATGAGGCTTTGGCTACTTGTTCATCCAGAACTCAACTGCTGATGAGCTTTCTGCATATATTTACTATCAGCCAAACTTTCAACAACTTAAAAAATTAGTGAAAATTTACTCTAAAATCCTTTTTCATTTGTGCTAGTTTTACTTGTTCTCTTTCAGACTATCTAATGCTGGCAAATGCTGGCAAATAGCAGTTTTCTATTCAATTCTCATACTGCTGCTGCTGCTAAGTCGCTTCAGTCGTGTCTGACTCTGCGTGACCCCATAGACAGCAGCCCACCAGGCTCCCCTGTCCCTGGGATTCTCCAGGCAAGAACACTGGAGTGCGTTACCATTTCCTTCTCCAATGCATGAAAGTGAAAAGTGAAAGTGAAGTCGCTCAGTTGTGTCCAACTGTTAGCAACCCCATGGACTGCAGCCTACCAGGGTCCTCCATCCATGGGATTTTCCAGGCAAGAGTACTGGAGTGGGGTGACATCGCCTTCTCCTACTGGTGTATTGCAAAATGATCATTTAAATATTAGTATTTAAAGTACTCTTTTTGAAGATAATGAAATCTAAAAAGAATCATGATCTGGATTTCAGCCTATAATAATTTTTGTCTCCAGAAGTTATTCGTATTAATCTTATTTGGTAGCTCAGCTGATAAAGAATCCACTTGCAATGCAGGAGATCCTGGTTCAATTCCTGGGTTGGGAAGATTCCCTGGAGAAGGGATAGGCTATCCACTTCAGTTTCTTGGGCTTCCCTGGTGGCTCTGATAGTAAAGAATCTGCCTGCAATGAAGGAGACCTGGGTTTGATCTCTGGGTTGGGAAGATCCCCTGGAGGAGGGCATGGCAACGTACTCCAGTATTCTTGCCCGGAGAATCCCCATGGACAGAGGAGTCTGGTGGGCTACAGTCCATGAGGTCAGAAAGAGTTGGACATGCCTGAGCGACTCAGCACAGCAATCACTTTAATATGAGATATTTACAAACAATATACCTTAAAAGAATTGTTTCCAAATATCTAACAACATACTGCTAGTCCATTAATTAATCTTCCAAGTCATCTTTCCCTATCCTGTCAGCAATTAGGAATCTGAGGCAAGCGTGAGTCCATGCAGTTGGCAGGAAAGTGAATTTGGTTTTTAACTTGGAACAAACTATTATCTGGATACTATTTGGATATACTAAGAAAATAATTGCAAGCAACTCTCAGTTAAGCATTTTTCTTGAACAAAAAACTCCGATTTCTGTCAAGGAAACACTGACAAATAATTCATTTCACCACATCTTCAAAACGGTTCAAGCTATTAGGCAGTACTGCAAAATGCTGGAAGACAAGACCAAAATAGTAAGAAAAGTAGCACATGAAGAAAATATATTTAGACCATAAGGTGATGTATTTTATCAGAACCTTTCCAATTTACAGTAAACTGGAAACAAGTTTTAACAAAGCTGGGAAGAACAAAGGAGAGGGCAAGAGAGAACAGCATCTGTTGAGAGGAAGAGGAAAGGACTCTGAAAATGTCAATGGAAAGAGAAACTTGAGAGAAACAAACTGTTATCAGTGTTTCTAAACATTAGGTGCTACTTAAATTCAACTGGATTCCAGCTATTTTTGAGTACCATGTCCATACTTTCTAGTTCTCCTGTCTTTTTCCTTTCTCTCAGGCGCTAAGCTGTGAATTCTTGCCGCTATGATTATGCCTATCATTAACAGCTGCCCTAGTCCACTAGAAGGGGATTCTGTTGACAACAAGGAAACAAAAAGGGGAAAAAAACCCTAAAAACTCAGTGGTACCATGTACATATTAATAACAGATTCCAAGAAACTATCACAATTAGAAGATATTAAGTCTTGCTCATGAACTGTATGACACTGCTTCTGCTGACTCAAATATCTTTTGCTTTCTGCATGTTTTTGGCTATGTTCCAGATATTTGAAATTATCATGTAAATGCCCTCTGAATAGGTGATGTAGATATACTTTTAAAATAATTTAAAGTATGATACAATTCCCTCATAAATCCTGTACATAAGTCTTACAAAGTACTATGATGAACTTTCTTATAACCGACATCCAAATTTAAGAATGAATTAGTTAACTGGTTTATGGCAAAAGAACTCTGATTCATTCTGTCAAAAGGAATTAATTTTTAAATTTAATTTTCAAGATGTAGAAATATAAGTCAGCAAATGTTATCTTCTCAAGGAAGTCTTTTCTACCCTTAAAGTTCATAGAAAAATCATAAAATTAAATCACTGGTGGGCACAAGTGGATTATAAAGCCACCTTTCTAACAATAAAACAGTTCACTATATAGTCCACAAAGACCAAGAAAATATTAAACTTAAATGTCTTATCTTGATAAGACTACTTCACAGTACATATTTTACTAATTATATCACTTAATTTTATACTTTCACATCATTTTCTATGTAGTCTACATACTTATTCTACATAAAAGAGCAAATGTGATTTGATAAATTGATAATCATTTAAAAATGACTATACTTAAGACTTAGAATCTAGAATTAAGAATCTCTTATCAAACACCAGGTTACAACATTAGCGGTCTTCTTGCTCTACTATTTATATCTCCGTATCAAATATACCCTATAAGGATATATATTTTCCTATTTCAATAAAGCATTCTTAAACAGTAGGACATTTAATAACGAACTTAATAACAAATTTCACAGTGCTCTCATATGCATTAAGTGATGTTTTCCCAATCAGCTTAGTGAAAGGAACATCAACCTAGTTATTAGCAATACCAATCTTCTTTCATTAGCCAAAAAATGTTTATAACAAAGGTATGATTCAGCTAAAGCATACCTTTAAAATAAAGGGGGAATGTAACTGAAAAAAAGAATAACTTTATTCATCTGAATTGAGCATTAACAAAATTTAAATAAATATTTGTTCATGGCCCCAATGACACATACTTCTAAGCATATGCTTTGGAATACATGAACAGCTAGCATTTTACTTAACAAATTCCAAACCTTTTCTAGTATTAGAAATGACTGAATGAATTCAAAATTAAATGGGGAAATAACATTTTCTTTTAAACAGAACTATCCTTTTTAAGTGGATTAGTCTCATTTTTTTTGGTCAGTTTTTTTGGTACCTTTGAAAATTCTTCAGGTTCCTTTATATCTAATGATCTTGTTGCAAATTCTAGTAGTTCTTCTGAGTTCTCCAAGGCATTATTACATTGACTAAGTTGACTCTAAAAATAAAAATAATAACGATAAATCATTAAAACAGAATTTCCTATGATCAGAATCTTAAATGAATGTTACACTCTTAACAGCAATAATCAAACAAACATATTTCAGAGAGGTACTGAAGTTAATCACTAGTCACATATATAATAAATTTTAATTATTTTAAACCATCCAGAACAGCTTAATTGCATACAGATAAAGGTATACTCATCATTTAAAAATACAAAAGAAAACAAAGCAATTATAAATAGGTGGGGTCAAATTTATTTAAAGATTCTTCCAATCAGGGTAGCCAGAAGACTATCAATGATTTAAATTAAAATATAAAAATAATCCATCTGTAGACAACATCCTCTATAATGGAGACTAAATTTCTAGATGATATTTAACTAAGCTAAAATGTATGAATCAAGTTACAGGTACATTCACTTGAACACAATCTCAGTACTCCATTTATCGCATTACTCAGGTAACACATATTCCTAAAAAGGCTAATTTACAGCTTTCAAAACTGGATAACACAGGAGTCACAAATTCAAGTGTCTAGATTTCAAAAAAAAGTCAAACATAAACAAAAAGTAGTAAGTAACTGTTACAGTGACGTGCTCTATTATAGTGATGTGCTAATTTCACCTAACACAATCTTTCTTATTCAGTTCTCTTCTCTCTTGGCCTCTCTCCCTCACTTTATCATTTGTAGTTTAAAACTAAGCTATGTGAAAATATTGCTAGCGATAACTTTAAACGAAGAAACAAACACATCTCTAAGCTTTTAAATGTATCGAAGATTCTTCTTCAAAATATTTATTTATACGTATTATTAAAATCTATATTCTTTGCAGCCAAAGATGGAGAAGCTCTATACAGTCAGCAAAAACAAGACCAGGAGCTGATTGTGGCTCAGATATGAACTCCTTATTGCCAAATTCAGACTTAACTTGAAGAAATTAGGGAAAAACACTAAACCATTCAGGTATGACCTAAATCAAATCCCTTATAATTATACAGTGGAAGTGAGAAATAGATTTAAGGGACTAGATCTGATAGATAGAGTGCCTGATGAACTATGTAATGAAGTTCGTGACACTGTACAGGAGACAGAGATCAAGACCATCCCCATGGAAAAGAAATGTAAAAAAGCAAAATGGCTGTCTGGGGAAGCCTTACAAATAGCTGTTGAAAGAAAAGAAGCAAAAAGCAAAGGAGAAAAGGAAAGATATAAGCATCTGAATGCAGAGTTCCAAAGAATAGCAAGAAGAAATAAGAAAGCCTTCTTCAGTGATCAGTACAAAGAAATAGAGGAAAAGAACAGAATGGCAAAGACTAGAGAATTCTTCAAGAAAATTAGAGACACCAAGGGAACATTTCATGCAAAGATGGGCTCGATAAAGGACAGAAATGGTATGGACCTAAAAGAAGCAGAAGATACTAAGAAAAGGTGGCAAGAATACACAGAAGAACTGTACAAAAAAGATCTTCACAACCCAGATAATCACAATGGTGTGATCACTCACCTAGAGCCAGACATCCTGGAATGTGAAGTCAAGTGGGCCTTAGAAAGCATCACTACGAACAAAGCTAGTAGAGGTGATGGAATTCCAGTTGAGTTATTTCAAATCCTGAAAGATGATGCTGTGAAAGTGCTGCACTCAATATGCCAGCAAATTTGGAAAACTCAGCAGTGGCCACAGGACTGGAAAAGGTCAGCTTTCATTCCAATCCCAGAGAAAGGCAATGCCAAAGAATGCTCAAACTACTGCACAATTGCACTCATTTCACACACTTGTAGGGTAATGCTCAAAATTCTCCAAGCCAGGCTTCAGCAATATGTGAACCATGAACTTCCAGATGTTCAAGCTGGTTTTAGAAAAGGCAGAGGAACCAGAGATCAAATTGCCAACATCCGCTGATCATGGAAAAAGCAAAAGAGTTCCAGAAAAACATCTATTTCTGCTTTGTTGACTATGCCAAAGCCTTTGACTGTGTGGATCACAAGAAACTGTGGAAAATTCTGAAAGAGATGGGAATACCAGACCACCTGACCTGCCTCTTGAGAAATCTGTATGCAGGTCAGGAAGCAACAGTTAGAACTGGACATGGAACAACAGACTGGTTCCAAATAGGAAAAGGAGTATGTCAAGGCTGTATATTGTCACGCTGTTTATTTAACTTATATGCAGAGTACATCATGAGAAACGCTGGGCTGGAAGAAGCACAAACTGGAATCAAGATTGCTGGGAGAAATATCAATAACCTCAGATATGCAGATGACACCACCCTTATGGCAGAAAGTGAAGAGGAACTAAAAAGCCTTCTGATAATAGTGAGACGAGAGTGAAAAAGTTGGTTTAACGCTCAACATTCAGAAAACGAAGATCATGGCATCTGGTCCCATCATTTCACGAGAAATAGATGGGGAAACAGTGTCAGACTTTATTTTTGGGGGCTTCAAAATCACTGCAGATGGTGACTGCAGCCATGAAATTAAAAGACGCTTATTCCTTGGAAGGAAAGTTATGACCAACCTAGATAGCATATTCAAAGTCCATCTAGTCAAGGCTATGGTTTTTCCAGCAGTCATGTATGGATGTGAGTTGGACTGTGAAGAAAGCTGAGCGCCGAAGAATTGATGCTTTTGAACTATGGTGTTGGAGAAGACTCTTGAGAGTCCCTTTTAGTGTAAGAAGATCCAACCAGTCCATTTTAAAGGAGATCGGTTCTGGGTGTTCTTTGGAAGGAATGATGCTAAAGCTGAAACTCCAGTACTTTGGCCACCTCATGTGAAGAGTTGACTCATTGGAAAAGAATCTGATGCTGGGAGGGATTGGGGGCAGGAGCAGAAGGGGACAACAGAGGATGAGATGGTTGGATGGCATCACTGACTCGATGGACGTGAGTTTGAGTGACCTCCGGGAATTGGTGATGGACAGGGAGGCCTGGTGTGCCGTGATTCATGGGGTTGCAAAGAGTCGGACATGACTGAGCGTCTGAACTCAACTGAATGACATCTATTCCATATTCAAATCTACTTCATTTTCCCTTACAGTACACACTAAAGATAAACTACATGTGACTAAAATAGCAGTAAAAAGCATGGGAGGGAGGAAGGCAGGCCAGAGATTAAGCAATTGAAAGCTTAAAAGGTATTCCAAACCAGTGCTGTAAAGAAGGATCTGGGTTCAAGGCAGAACAGAAATCTGCACAAGATGAATCACGGGTGAAACTTCAGGAGATGCTGAGTTTTCCTTTTTTCTCCAATCTTGGTTTTTAAATGAATGAATTTCTTACTGATTGAAATTTATGAGTACTTTATGACTAAACTAATTACCCTTAAATGATTTAAGTACAGCTGGCTCTTGAATAACAAGGAGGTTAATCCACAAATGGGCTTCCCTGGTGGGGAAGAGTCAACCCTTTACATCTGGAGTTCTTCTGCATCCGCAGAGTCAACCAACCACAGACTGTGTGATACTGCAGTATTTCCTACTGAAAAATTTCAGTGTATAAGTGGATCCTCACAGTTCAAACCCATGTTATTACCTGTAATATAACCCCTACCTCCTAAATATAAATAAGAAATCTCAACCAAGAAGACTGGGCAGACTTGAAAGGGAATTTAATTAACCCTTGGAAATTGCGCCTGTTTGTAAAAGAAAGAGAACATCTGTATTCCTCCACAGCTTTCAGATTCTCAAAGATATCATAACCAAAATCAATACACAAAAATTAGTTGCACTTCTACAGATGAACAATGCAAGAAGGAAATTTTTTAAAAATACCATTTATAGTAGTATCAAAAAGAATGAAATTATTTGGAGTAAACTTAATCAAGGGGTAAAAGACCTATTCACTGAATCCTACAAAACGTTGCTAAAAGAAATTAAATAACAAATAAATGGAGAACACAGCTTATGATTATGGATTGGAAGACTTAATATGATCAATTCTATTATCCAAAGCAATCTACAAATTCAATGCAAACACTATCAAAATTTCAATGTATACCCATGTATACTGCAACATTACTCACAACAGCCAAGAGATGGAGGCAGCCCAAATGTCCACAGACAGATACACAGATAAAGAAAATGTGGTAAATATACACAAGGGAATATTATTCAGTCAAAAAAGAAGGAAATCCTGGCACATGCTACAAAATGGATCAATGTTGAGGACATTATGCTGAGTGAAATAAGCCAGACACCAAAGGGACAAATACTGTACGATTCCATTTATATGAGACATCTAACGTAGTCAAAATCATGAAAACAGACAATACAATGGTGGTTGCCAGGCAGTGGGTGAAGGGGCACGTGGAGAGTTGTTCAATGAGTACAGAGTTTCAATTCTGCAAGATGAAAAAGTCCTAGAGACACAATACACAACAAAGTGAATATATTTAATACTACTTATATTTAAAAATGGTTAAGAGAGTAAATCTTAAGTTTTTTAACCACAATTTTAATAAAATGGTATCTATGACCAATATGAAATTAAGAATCACTCTTCTATTAGATAAAAGTACATTTATACACAAAAACCCACTAATTTTTGCTTTTAATAAACCAAGCATTATACAGACTAAAATTATTCATATTTAAATCATTGTATGATCTCACCTGTAACTCTTGTGATTTACGTGCTTGCTCCTGCTTGATACTGTTAATCATACTTTCCTTTACCTCATCCAATATGGAGTATAAACTGTCAAATTCTTCATCTAATTCTGAAAGTATGTTAGAAGAATTTTCCTGTTTAATAAATGAATAAAACAAATTATTTTACTTAAGAGCTATTAAACACTAAAAAACTAAAAGATACAGTGCTTATTAAAGGAGAGAATAAATTCATACTATGAACTACCACCGCCTAACATCATAAAATAATTAAAATTCTAATATTTGACATAAGGTTTTTAAAAACAGATCAATCCAAGAAGCTGGCTGCACTGACAGTTCTACTTCAGCAATGCAGCCTTTTATGAACTAGCCCATACCTCTCCTCACTTTCATAAGACTGTTTCCACAGGACAAGGTGAAAGGTTGTTTTAAGACTGTCAACTTTGTCCTGACCTTTGGGCTCTAAGGCAGGCCCTAAGCCAGTGGTTTACAACCTTCGGTGTGCATGAGAATCATCAGTGAAGCAGATTTTAATAAAATATTCCAGAGACTTTGATTTTGTAACTCTGAGGAACAGTTTGGGCATACAGGGTTGGGGCTGATTTTGCACAAAGTTTTAAATCTCTCAGGTTGTCTAAAACACTGCATTTACACAAGATAAGCAGAATTAAAAGACTAAGTAATCCTTATTGGGTTTGAAGAAAGGGATCAAACACTGAATTTTGGTGCCAGAAGGAATCTCAGAAATCATCTACTGACTAGAATTTATAGTCAAACTTCTAAATTTTACAAACTAAAATACAGACTTGCCCAAAGCCCCACACCTAGTTATTAGTGGCAGAACCAATATAGCATTTCAAACTGTCGCCCTCCCAGAGTTCCTTACTGCCTCATTAAGCAAGATGCTTCTGTTTCAAAAACAAATAAGAAAATATCTGTGAAACCCCTAGATAAGCAATATCCATACTTGCAACAATTATGAGGCAGAAGAAATTATCTTAAAGTATTGTTCAACATAGAAGAATCATTCAACTAAGAGAAGTGAAACTGGCACTGGTTTCCAGAACTAATACATAAAATCTACTATAATAGGCTACAGTCCATGGGGTCGCAAAGAGTTGGACACGACTAAGCAATTTCACTTTCATTTTCACTATAATATTACAATCCAAATTTTTGCTTATAATGTTTATAGAACCAGTAGAGGCTTACAAAAGTGGTGTTAATCATTTTACTACCTTTTATACAGTAGTAAGAACATGATTTAGAGGAAGAAACGTGCAGTTTGGAAGGCAGAAGAACTAAGTCAAATTCCACACTGACTCAGTAAAAGTGTGACCCTGGACAAGCCACTTAAATTCCTGGACCTCAGTTCTTCCATCTATAAAAAGGAATTGGCCTACTCTTTTTCCTCTCAATGACCAACTGGCATAGCCTTAGAGTCTCCTGCCCACTACAGCTTATATTCCCGTCTTCAATGACGAAGGTGTAGTTTAATTCCACCTCTATTTCTTTTTCTGGATGCTAAAGTAAAGTCCAAATAATTTGTCAATCAGAAAAAATAGTATGAGCTAGCTCTATCTTGGACTTCCCTGGTGGCTCAGACGGTAAAGCGTCTGTCTACAATGTGAGAGACCTGGGTTCGATCCCTGGGTTGGGAAGATTCCCTGGAGAAGGAAATGGCAACTCACTCCAGTACTAAGGCATCTTTTTCCAGATTTCAAATATGATGATTCTCTTGTCCATAGACCAAGAGTTTTAGAACCACTAGTTTTGCTTATTTAAAGAAACTGGATTAGTGGATTCCAATAAAATACTTTGAGAAAGATAGGTAAAGTGGTGAAGATTATAATCAACTAACTTCAATCACAGCAATTTCAGAAGAAAAGAAAACATAAGGCCATAGGTTTAACAAGCCAAGAGCCTGGCAATTAACTGGGCTGAACCAAACAAAAACCAAAGGAAAGGATTCACTGTCTACAAGGGTCCTGGAAATCTTCTATTAATATGTTTATCTTACAAAGAAATGACCCTTAAATTAATTAAGGTGCATTCACAGAGACGCACCACCAGCTTATCTTTAAGGTCCCTTCCACAATCAACATTTGATTATTTACAGTATGGATTACCCACCTAAACCTGGGATCATTTCCTTAAGTATTCCCCTCTCTTTTCATTGGGCACTTACCTTTTATGTTTTACTTTCATCTAGTTCTGCAAGTGGACCTCTTACTATTTACATTTTCCTTCTATTATTTACCATAAAAGAAATGTTTAGCTTCCCAGTACTTTTGGAAAGGTATGATTTGCTCTTACTTGGGATTAGAAAATACAAACATGAAATGGAAAGGAACAAAAGTGAGCATTATAATATTCCTACCAATTACAATTCCAGAGTTTTCTTCTTCCCTAACTATTTGATCTTTCTATGGAGAATCCAGGACTAGCAAATGAAGCTTTTTTTAATCTGCCATTAAAAAACCCTGCTCTCATCTTCATTAGTTTATAATCTAGAGTTAATGGTATATATTTATACTTATGATTCCACCCAACAATCATTCACTGTGATACAGTCATACAAATTTTTCTCAACAGATTCATACCTGAACTCCTTTTAGTGTTTGGTTTAGTGTATCAATAAAGTTCTGAATTTCATCATTTTTATTTGCCAGAGTTGAAATGATCCTTTGTAGAGCTTCCTAGGATAAAAAAATTGTTAACATTATGATA
Organism: Capricornis sumatraensis; assembly: GCF_032405125.1. Classification (NCBI taxonomy): domain Eukaryota; kingdom Metazoa; phylum Chordata; class Mammalia; order Artiodactyla; family Bovidae; genus Capricornis; species Capricornis sumatraensis. The sequence continues at coordinate 104,283,753 of NC_091074.1, read as the reverse complement.
TTTTATTAAAAGAGAATTATAAACTTCACTACAACAATTGTCTTTAAAAAATATCTCTGAATATCAGAGCATATTATGTAACAAACACGAGCAATGTAAAACTGCTCATTGTTCAAAGGCTATAATTACAGAAGATGGCATATATACCAGTTGTTTTAAAACCTCTTATCCCTATAGTACAACCATACCTTTCACCACCATATCTTTCACACCACAGATGATCAGCATTATTTAATACAAAGACTGTTACATTAAGTCATAAGGCCATGGCAAATGAGTAAAATCAAATTCTTAAATGATGCAAAAATATACGAAAACTTCTTCTTAACATCAGGATATAGGAGTAAAAGTTGAGACACTAAAATTTGACATTTTACTTATAAAAATTACATCTTAGAAATACGAAAGTAGATAACAAATCTGCATTTAAAATTACATTTATCAATACAATATTGCAACTATCCTCCAATTAAGAACATTTTTTAAATTTAACATTCATGGCAATAATTACAGATGATATAGAACCATAATAAATAAGGCAGATAATTTTAGTAGCAAATACCTCAGACTTTGATAATGCTTCCTATTATAATAGAACAATCGATTATTTAATCTTCTCATATCTCTAGTTCAGCATTGTCCAAAAAAACTTCCTGCTATGATGGAAATACTCCATATGTGTCAATAAAAGGGAAAGGGAAAAAAACGCAGAAACCTAGGCCATCATTAGTTAGTCAGTTAGTTCAGTCGCTCAGTCGTGTCCGACTCTTTGCGACCCCATGGATGCAGCACGCCAGGCCTCCCCGTCCATCACCAACTCCCAGAGTCCACCCAAACCCATGTCCACTGAGTCGGGGATGCCATCCAGCCATCTCATCCTCTGTCGCCCCCTTCTCTTCCTGCCTTCAATCTTTCCCAGCTTCAGGGTCTCTTTAAATGAGTCAGTTCTTTTGCATCAGGTGGCCAAAGTAGTGGATTTTCAGCTTCAGCATCAGTCCTTCCAGTGAATATTCAGGACTGATTTCCTTCAGGACTGAATGGTTCGATCTCCTTGCAGTCCAAGGGACTCTCAAGAGTCTTCTCCAACACCACAGTTCAAAAGTATCAATTCTTCGGCACTCAGCTTTCTTTATAGTCCAACTCTCACATCCATACATGACTACTAGAAAAACCATAGCTTTGACTAGACGGACCTTTGTTGGCAAAGTAATGTCTCTGTCTATTAATATGTTGTCTGAAGGTTGGTCATAACTTTTCTTCCAAGGAGCAAGCATCTTTTAATTTCATGGCTGCAGTCACCGTCTGCAGTGATTTTGGAGCCCCCAAAAATAAAGTCTGTCACTGTTTCCACTGTTCCTCCATCTATTTCCCATGAAGTGATGGGACCAGATGCCATGATCTTAGTGTTCTGAATGTTGAGTTTTAAGCCAATTTTTCACTCTCCTCTTTCACTTTCACCAACAGGCTCGTTAGTTCTTCTTCACTTTCTGCCATAAGGGTGGTGTCATCTGCATAGCTGAGGTTATTGGTATTTCTCCCGGCAATCTTGATTCCAGCTTGTGCTTCATCCAGCCCAGCGTTTCTCATGATGCACTCCGCTTATAAGTTAAATAAGCAGGGTGACAATATACAGCCTTGACGTACTCCTTTCCCTATTTGGAAACTACCAACACAACTGCACTGATCTCACACGCTAGTAAAGTAATGCTAAAAACTCTCCAAGCCAGGCTTCAACAATACGTGAACCGTGGACTTCCAGATGTTCAAGCTGGTTTTAGAAAGGGCAGAGGAACCAGAGATCAAATTGCCAACATCCACTGGATCATCGAAAAAGCAAGAGAGTTCCAGAGAAACATCTATTTTTGCTTTCCTGACTATGCCAAAGGCTTTGACTGTGTGGATCACAATAAACTGTGGCAAATTCTCAAAGAGATGGGAATATCAGACCACCTGACCTGCCTCTTAAGAAATCTGTATGCAGGTCAGGAAGCAACAGTTAGAACTGGACATGGAACAGACTGGTTCCAAATAGGGAAAGGAGTATGTCAAGACCATCATTACAGTCTTTCATTTGTGCTCTACATGCAGTCAACTACAGTAGACTTTACCTCTAAACTAACTCTGGGTAGCCATTTCCTTCTCCATGGGAGCTTTCCAACCCAGGGCTCGAACCCAGGTCTCCTGCATTGCAGGCAGACTCCTTACTGTCTGAGCCACCAGGGAAGCCCTAAAACTCTGTAATAACTATTACCACAAGTCAGTATCATATCTCAATTTATACTCTTGCAAAATTTCTTAACTGGCTTCTGATCCATTTTTTCTCCCCCATAATCAGTTCCCTATATTGCCACTAGAATAGTAAGTTAAGCATCACTCTTCCTGATCAATCATTTTGCCTAAGTCCTTCAATAAAATTAAAATCTTTTAACATCAGCTGTTAACATGACCTTAAAATGACCTTACATAATTCGTAAGACCCTGTAGGATCTCCCCATTGCCTACCTCACCTATTTCAATTCACAGCAAACTTCTCTCTTGCTGTATTTCAGCTTCAGGAGCCTGCCATGACTGTCTCTAATATGCCTTGCTTCCCACCTGGGAACCCTCACATTTACCAGCTTCTTCATCTATAACCACTGTTCTAAAACATATACATGATTTATTGTTAATACAAGTTCCAAAAGTATAGAATGTGCCCATTCTATATATCTATACATATATGTTTGCTTCATTTATTTCCAAAGCCTGATGGTGAAGAAGGGCAAAGATAGCTTTTAGCTGGGACTCTCTCAATCTAACAGGATGCTGACAAGGATCTCTCAGACTTCATTTTAGGTTTTAAAGCTTCCCATTACCCTCCAAACACTGACAGATAAAGTGATAAAGATGGAAAAAGGCAATATAAATAATCTGAAGTTTATCTAGATAATACTAAATATAATTGATCTTAGTGGTCATGACTAAAAGTTTTAGGTGATACAGGTCTGAATATATGTTTTAACAAATTCTGCTGGATCACAGTAAAATATATAGAACATTATGTCTCCAGAGGCAGTATGCACAGGTAATCTCAGCCATTATCCTCTGATCACACACCACAGGCACCAGGATTTGGGGGAGGAAAAAAAAAAAAACCTACTCCCAGAATTAAGCCTCTCAACTACTTGACTATGGAATTAGGCTAAGGTAAACGAAGATCATGGCATCTGGTCCCATCACTTCATGGGAAATAGATGGGGAAACAGTGGAAACAGTGTCAGACTTTATTTTTTGGGGCTCCAAAATCACTGCAGATGGTGATTGCAGCCATGAAATTAAAAGACGCTTACTCCTTGGAAGAAAAGTTATGATCAACCTAGACAGTATATTCAAAAGCAGAGACATTACTTTGCCGACTAAGGTCTATCTAGTCAAGGCTATGGTTTTTCCTGTGGTCATGTATGGATATGAGAGTTGGACTGTGAAGAAGGCAGAGCACCGAAGAATTGATGCTTTTGAACTGTGGTGTTGGAGAAGACTCTTGAGAGGAGTTCCTTGGACTGCAAGGAGATCCATCCAGTCCATTCTGAAGGAGATCAACCCTGGGATTTCTTTGCAAGGAAAAATAAAGCTGAAACTCCAGTACTCTGGCCACCTCATGCAAACAGTTGACTCACTGGAAAAGACTCTGATGCTGGGAGGGATTTGAGGCAGGAGGAGAAGGGGACGACAGAGGATGAGATGGCTGGATGGGATCACTGACTCGATGGACGTGAGTCTGAGTAAACTCCGGGAGTTGGTGACGGACAGGGAGGCCTGGCATGCTGCAATTCATGGGGTCACAAAGAGTCGGACACAACTGAGCGACTGAACTGAACTGCCATGCTAACAAAAAAAGGGTGGGGGGTTCACACCCCAGCCAAGCACAACTGCTATGGAATGGCTCAAACTAACCTGGGATGTACAAGGCATGAGGCACCCATCGTCAAAGAATAGCTTAAAGTTATGTTTATAGTCCCTATAAATCATGTGAAGTAAAAGCACAACCAACTGACTACAAGCAAAATAATAACTAACACTGGCTTCACTGGTGGCTCAGATGGTAAAGTGTCTGCCTGCAATGTGGGAGACCTGGGTTTGATCCCTGGGTCAGGAAGATCCCCTGGAGAAGGAAATGGCAACCCACTCCAGCACTCTTGCCTGGAAAATTCCATGGATGTAGGAGCCTGATAGGCTACAGTCCATGGGGTCACAGAGTTGGACCTGACTGAGCAACTTCACCACTTTATACTCTTAAAGCCCAAGCACTATCTTAAGCTCTTTACATAAATTTGTTTAATCCTGTCAAGAATCTTATGAGGCAGGATACTTGGTTATCCCCATTTTCCAATTCAGAAGCTGAGGTATAAAGTGGGTAGGTAACTTGCCTGGGACCTCAAGAGTTAGTATGTGGCAGAACCAGAATTCAAATCACAGTAGTTTGCCTTGTGAGTCTGTGCTCTTTTTTCTTTTTTTTTCCCCGAGTCCATGCTCTTAACAATTAACACTATACTACCTAAAAACAAAGGTCAGAGGTTCAAGTAAAGAAGGTCAGAACATCTAAGGACACTAAAAGGACTTAAGATCGTCTTTAAAATTGCAAAAAATTGAGAATGATCAAGAGGCTGCAACCTTTGTTACAGGCTGCAACCTTTGTTGCAGGAAAGAGGACCCCTTTCAGGGCCCAAAACTGGGCTCTTGTCTAACACTCAGAAATGAATTGTCCGAGGAGACATATGTGCTGACAAAGCAAGAGATTTTATTGGGAAAGGGCACCTGAGTGGAGACCAGTAGGGTAAGGGAACCCAGGAGAACTGCTCTGGCTCAAAGTCTTGGGTTTTATGGTGATGGGATTAGCTTCCAGGTTGTCTTTAGCCAATCATTCTGACTCAGAGTCCTTCCTGTGGTGCATGCCTTGTTCAGCCAAGATGGATGCCAGACAGAAGGATTCTGGGAGGTGGTCGAACATGTGGTGTCTCCTTTTGACCTTTCCTGAACTCTTCCGGTTGATGGTGGCTTATTAGTTCTGTATTCCTTACCAGGACCTCCTGTCGTAAAACAACTCATGCAAATGATTACTCTGATGCCTGGCCAGCGTGGGCAGTTTTAGTCAGTGTACTTCCCCTAACACCATCTCGCCAAATACAAGGGCAACAGTAACAGCTATTCTTACTACAAGCGTATCATCTTTTAAGTCTGAGAACATGATGACTGTCAGTATTTGAAATGGCATGATTCTACTGGCTTTAACTTAATATATGTGAATGCGACAAATTGAAATGTCTTAATTCTGCATTCAACAAAACGCTCGGCCAACGTGGGCTACTTAACTGCAAACTATCCAGGGTAACAAGCCCTTGAAGTTTTGATGCAGAAACTTCTCATTCTTTAGCGGCAAAACACCAGTATATCCAGGCTTTCAGGCTATTCTGAATCCAAAAGCATCAATACCATGTGGTCATAATTAGACACTGTGATAACTGGACACTGTGATCTATAGGTTTCCCACCAGGATCTACGTGGACCAGGAGAAAATTTCTGATTCAAATTCTACATTAATATTCCAGACAGTTGAGATACACAAACCTAGAACCACTGCAAATATCACTAATCAATCTACAATTTAAGGGGGCCAAAGAATTACTATAGCATTTCAGTTAGTGTTCAGTAAGCACTATGTGCCAGGCGGGCTTCCCTGGTGGCTCAGCAGTAAGGAATCTGCCTGCCAATGTAGGAGATATGGGTTTGATCCCTGGGTCAGGAAGATCCCCTGGAGAACGAAATGGCTATCCACTTCAGTATTCTTGTCTGGAAAATCCCATGGCGGAGGAGTCTGGCAGGTCCATGGGGTCTCAAAAGAATGAGACACAAGTCAGCAACTAAACAGCAACAACATGTCAGGCACTGTGGAAAGCTTCTAACGTGGACTACTTTTTAATCATCACAATAGAAAGTAGTCTCTGCATCTTCTGGTTGAAGAGGTTAAAGGCTTCTTTGATCACACAGCTGTCAAATGGCAGTCACAATTCAAATCCAGAAAGCTACCTCAAGAGTCTGCACTTTTACACCACTCTAAGCTGTATACACTGCAGATGATTGTACAAAACAATCAGAGGGTTCCCGGAACCAGAGCAAAGGGATCAATGAAAATATCCTAATGCCACCAGGGATTATGCCACTTGTTTCACTCCACACCATAGACCCCTCCTTTGACTTAGGTAATGAGCAGAAATCCAGAATGCTCTATCCGGTTGGTAAGTCAGACAACCAGAATCTTACCAGCTGGCCACAGCTACGGCAAGAGTACTGTGCTCAAATGTGAGCACAGTGCAAAGAGCTAAAACAGGAGAATTATATATTGTCGAGGAATTCAGGAATCTGATCATTGTGGATGCTTAGTCTCTCAGTCATGTCCAACTCTTTGTGACCCAATGGACTGCAGCCCGCCAGGCTCCTCTCTGTACATGGGATTCTCCAGGCAAGAATACTAGAGTGGGTTACCATGCCCTCCTCCAGAGGATCTTCCCACCCCCGGGATCAAACCCAGGTCTCCTGCATTGCAGGCGGATTCTTTACCGTCAGAGCCACCAGGGAGGAATCTGATTGTCAGAAATAGCTAACTGGGAGGAAGCCATGCCCTCTATTGTTATAGTGAAGCAGCTGGGATTACCACTTCTGTACATGGATGTAACTGAGGTGATCCGCAGAAAAAAAATCTAATAAAAGGCCTGGTGAGGAATGCTGCCTTTTCACCCTGAGCCCAATTGTAAGATATCAGGACAGAAGAAGAGATTCTCTTCCAACAAGGATTTGAGGAAATACAATGTGTCAGAGGCTAAAGAAGCCTCCCATTTTCAGTGACCTCTGAACTGGCTGTTCCATCCTGTGAAATCCAGGAAGCTCACATTCAGCCAAGGAAACCAGGAGTCCCAACATCTAATTAAGGGAGGTGGGATGGAAATAGAGATGGGGTACTCTCAGGTACTGCTGGGAGCAGTATAAACTGACAAAATCCTTCTGAAGGGTGATTTGGCAATACACATCAAAGGATAGAAGTATTATATACACAATGACTCAAATTCCACTTCTATTAATTTATGCTAAGTTAAAGGGTAACTAATTAATTAAAGATACAAGTAGAGACTTGACAACAAAGATGTTCATCTTAGTGTTATTTATAATATTAAAAAGATCAACATAAATGAATGACAAAGGGCACTCATTAAAAATCAAGTAATATTAATACATCCATACTAAAGAAAATTGCTGAATCATTAAAAGTGCTGTAGAACAATATTAACATGGTAAAAGATATTTCATATATTAAGTGAGGCAAATTATAAATTACTGTAAATAGCATAATACTATAGTTTTTTTAAGTTTCTATATTCGTAGTCAACAAGAGAGTCCGAAATGCAGTACTAGGGTGCAATCTCAAAAACAACAGAATGATCTCAGTTTGCTTTTAAGGCAAACCATTCAACACCACAGTAATCCAAGTCTATGCCCCAACCACTAATGCTGAAGAGGCTGAAGTTAATAGTTCTATGAAGACCCACAAAACCTTCTAGAACTAATGCCAAAACAAGATAACCTTTTCTCATAGGGGATTGGAATGCAAAAGTAGGAAGTCAAGAGATACCTGGAGTAACAGGCAAGTTTGGCCTTGGAGTACAAAATGAAGCAGGGCAAAGGCTAATAGAGTTTTGCCAAGAGAATGCATTGGTCACAGCAAACACCGTCTTCCAACAACATAAGAGACTACTCTACAATGGACATCACCAGATGGTCAATACCGAAATCAGACTGATTATATTCTTTGCAGCCAAAGATGGAGAAGCTCTATACAGTCAGCAAAAACAAGATCTGGAGCTCACTGTGACTCAGATCTTGAACTACTTATTACAAAATTCAGGCTTAAATTGAAGAAAGTAGGGAAAACAACTAAGCCATTCAGGTATGACCTTCATCAGTTCCCTTTTGATTATACAGTGGAAGTGAGAAATAGATTCAAGCGATTAAATCTGGTAGATGGAGTGCCTGAAGAACTATGGACGGAGGTTCACAGCACTGTACAGGAGGAGGTGATCAAAACAATCCCCAAAGAAAAAATGCAAAAAGGCAAAATGGATGTCTGAGGAGGCCTTACAAACAGCTGAGGAAAGAAGAGAAGCGAAAGGGAAAGATATATCCAACCGAATGCAGACTTCCTGAGAATAGCAAGGAGTGATAAGAAAGTGAACAATGCAAAGAAATAGAGGGGAAAAAATTGAATGGGAAAGTCTAGAGACCTCTTCAAGAAAACTGGAGATAAACCAAAAGAACAAGGAACATTTCATGCAAAGATGGGCACAAAAAAGAACAGAAATGGCAAGAACCTAACAGAAGCAGAAGCTATTAAGAAGAGGTGGCAAGAGTACACAGAAGAACTATACAAAAAAGGTCTTAATGACCTGGATAACCATGATGGTATGGTCACTCACCTAGAGCCAGACATCCCGGAATGTGAAGTCAGATGGGCCTTAGGAAGCATCACTACAAACAAAGCTAGTGGAGGTGATGGAATTCCAGCTAAGCTATTTCAAGTCCTAAAAGATGATGCTGTTAAAGTGCTGCACTCAATATGCCAGTAAACTTGAAAAACTCAGCAGTGGCCACAGGACTAGGATAGGTCAGTTTTCATTCCAATTCTAAAGAAAGGCAATGCCAAAGAATGTTCAAATTGTGCTCATCTCACATGCTAGCAAGGTAATGCTCAAAATCCTTCTAGCTATGGCAAACCTAGATAGTGCATTGAAAAGCAGACATCATTTTGCCAACAAAGGTCCATATAGAGTCAAAGCTATGGTTTTGCCAGTAGTCACGTAGGTAGGGGTGTAAGAGTTAGACCATAAAGAAGGCTTAGTGCCAAAGAATGATGCTTTGGAACTGTGGTGTTGGAGAAGACTCTTGAGAGTCCTTTGTACTACAAACAGATCAAGCCAATCAATCCTAAAGGAAAACAACCCTGAATATTCATTCACTGGAAGGACTGAAACTAAAGCTCCAATACTTTGGCCACCTGATGTGAAGAGCCAACTCACTGGAAAAGACCCTGACGCTGGGAAAGACTGAGGGCAGGAGAAGAAATGGGCAACAGAGAATGAGATGGCTGGATGGCATTACCAAGTCAACGGACATGACTTTAAGCAAACTCCGGGAGACAGTGAAGGACAGGGAAGCCTGGTGTGCTGCAGTCCATGGGGTCACAAAAAGTTGGACACGACTGAGTGACTGAACAACAATATGTATAAAAAAAACCCTGGAATATAACACACACATAAATGTTAAAAGAAGTCATCTCTGGGTAGCAGGATTATGGGTGATTTTTATTTTCATTTATCTGTACTTCCTAATTCCCTAATAAACTTGTATTAGTTATATTTATAATATAACAGAAGTGCACAGGCTGGCTCTGTTAATATTATAAATTAGTTCAAAATATGATTACCTATCATCAGTGAATATCAATAACTGAGATCACATTCTTTCAGAACCTTGTGACTGGGAAGAAGTGACAACTGAGGATATAAAACACACAAAAAGAAAGCTGGAGGAAAAAGTCCACTAACGTCAAAATACTGTCTATCCTAGGTTGGAGAGGAATATCTACTATTATGAAATTCAATATGTGTTTGTTGCATTAATAATTCTGCTTACTTTCAGCCAGGCACTGCAATGAACCATTGTCTTTAAAAAGTTTTTAAGTTTAACTGTATTTCTAATTTTTTTAAACTGTCAAGTTCAATTAAAAAAATGAAGATGCCTGTGTTTAAACACTGATTCTGAGTATGTCAGCACAGTTCTTTGAAGAGGGCATCTCATATCTTCTACACCCCAGATTGCTTTGATTCAGTACATGGGCATGACTGCCATTGTACTTGGCTGGGGCGTATGAAACCCCAGTTACACTTTCATATTCACACCTCTATTTTCGAAAGCAAAGACCTTCCCTCATAAAATAAAAAGGGCTGGAGAGAGGGAAGATATATATATTATGGGAAAATAAACATTTATAGCAGCAAGAGAGACCAACTTCCAGAGTTTCATCTAAATCATGTTCTGTGCTGCTGCTGCTGCTGCTACATTGCTTCAGTCGTGTCCGACTCTGTGTGACCCCATAGACGGCAGCCCACCAGGCTCCCCCATCCCTGGGATTCTCCAGGCAAGAACACTGCAGTGGGTTGCCATTTCCTTCCCCAATGCATGCATGCATGCTAAGCCGCTTCAGTCGTGTCCGACTCTGTGCGACCCCATGGACAACAGCCCACCAGGCTCCTCTGTCCATGGGAGTCTCTAGGCAAGAATACTGGAGTGGGTTGCCATTTCCTTCTCCAAAATCATGTTTTATACTTTCCATCAACTATTTTTACTAGACTTAATTAGTTTCTTAACCAAAAAACCCTACTTTATAGGGGTTTATTTCTGTTAATATTTTAAGTTTTCATGACATTAATCATATGACCATATAAAGGCAAAGGAGCCAGGCAAGAGTGTGGTAATGAAAAAAGCTTGGGCTGTGAGGAAAGAGCTGGTTTGAATCCAGACTACCACTTGCTAACTGTGTGACTCTCAACAAGTTATTTAATCTCTCTTGAGTTCCATCTTCTATATCTGGGCAATAGGAATATGAGCTGTTGTGAGAATTTAATGCAGTCTAACATAATACTGTATGCAGAACAATACTCAAATTTCATTTCTCTTTCTGAAGGAAAGTCAGTCAATCCTAAAGTACAATCCAGTCCATCCTAAAGGAAATCAGTCCTGAATATTTACTGGAAGGACTGATGCTGAAGCTGAAAGTCCAATACTTTGGCCACCTGATGCGAAGAACTGACTCACTGGAAAAGACCCTGATGCTGGGAAAGATTGAAGGTGGGAGGAGAAGGGGACGACAGAGGATGAGATGGTTGGATGGCATCACCGACTCAATGGACATGAGTTCGAGCAAGCTTTGGGAGTCGGTGATGGACAGGGAAGCCTGGCGTGCTGCAGTCCATGGGTGTCGCAGAGTTGGACATGACTGAGTGACTGAACTGAACTTTCTTTGCTCAGGACTGAGAAAAAGGAGTCATTTTGGAACATGAGGCAGTGGGTTACCTGGATTTGGTGTGAGTCTCTGAACTGCCAGAGTACACTATGAACGCAAAGGATAACAAATACCGGGCAGAGGAAGAAACTGGGATGTGGAAGCCGAGGGCAGACATGCTGCTGATTGCAAGCTCTGCTGTGCTTTATTTAAAACTCTCCCTACTTCGTTTCCCAATCTAGGTTTGCTCAGTCTTGTACATCAAACCTTGCCTGTCACTACCCCCAGGTAGAAGGCAGAGTGTGTGGGGGAAAGTAAGGAAGAGCAAAAAATTGGCAAGGTACGCTTTCGGTGGCATCTTTCCTCTGGGATCCCTACTCTTTGCTCTCCACTTTTATTATTCCTACAGCAAGAACCTTTCCTGGACACAGCAACTCCTATGAATATGAATGATCTCCTGCACAAGAATTTAACTTAACCTATCAAATTCTAAGCACCAAGATTCTAGAAAGGTGCAAATGTCTTGTTTCAATGGTTTCTTTGAACATACACATTTTTATCAGGTAAAGAAACCTTCGGGATTTTATCTTAAAACCACTTAAAAGGACATAATCAAAAGGTCTGAGTATCAAATAAAGCCACCTATCCATAACACAGAAGTGTCCCAGAAACTTGATATAAACAAAATCCCTCTATTTGTAGGAGATAACACTGTGGCTTTCTGTACCCAACAGTACTCTTTACATACCCAAGGCAATTATGTTTTCTTCCTCTACTCAAACAGAGCATCTGTTGCTAACACAACACTGAAGTCCAAGTTATTTTCACAGACAAAAAAGCAGCTGGTCAAGCTAATCCAATTGCTGACTAGCCATCATCAAGCTTCTGTAAGACTGTCCGGTTAACTTAACCTCTATTGTCAGACTGCATGAGTCAGAACTTCCAATCCTCTTTCAGTTAGGATTTAACAATACTTCTTTGGCACCATCATTTGAAATATTTATTACAGACACAAATATAGACAACAAGCTGTAAACTTAAGGAAAAAGGTATGAAACGGCTAGACTGGATTAGAAAAAGTAAGAGAAATCATCAACAAAGGGATGAAGTCATTTTGAAGTTGGGATTATGAGATTAGTAAACACTTAGCAGACAGTACTAATGTGTGCTAGGCACCAAGTGATTTTTAAAAGCTAACACGATAGTCATAACCCTTTGAGGTAAGGAGACTGTAAAGATCAGAAAATGGAGACAGCAAATTGCCCAACTTTATTCAGTTCATAAACTGCAGGACTGGAGACCTGACTCCAAAGCCATACTCTTAATTTAAAGCTCAAATCCCCAAGTCTTACAAATGGCAATACACTCAAGCCACCCTCAGCCTTTGCCACTTGTGGTACTTGTGTTTCCTTATGCTAAGGTATCATCTCTGCTGTTACTTTCATTGTAACATTCTAGGACAGAAAAGAAAAGCCATGCCAAGGGTGTAGCACTGACTTATTTCGAGAGAAATTTCCAGCTTAGTTCATTATTAGTTGAGGTATATAATTGATTCTGCAGTAATTCATGAGAAAAAAGATGCTCAAATTCAGAGCACTGAATTGGTTATAAGCATTAACACATGGTGCCTGTTTTAAGCTGTGAGACAAAATTAAGGCTTTTTATTAGAAATATTTGCTACCACCAATGAAACTGAACGTATTTTCTAATACTGAGAAGTTGATTCTTTAAGATAAATTAGTACCAGTAAGAAAGAACAGCCAATTCTTCACTACTTCTGCTAAAACTGTACACAATATGTGTAGGTACTCAAACATCAAAACAAAACCTGCAGTGCAAGCAAGTTCAAATGTTGGCCTTATGGATGGCTACTAGTATGACCATGCAGGACTCACAACCTCCAACTCTTGAGTCCTCATTAAAGTGAGAGACTATGTATGCCCTGGCAAAATAAGATGATCCACATTAAAATATTTTTTAAAATTACATTTTACAGTGCATAGACTACTTTAGTACTTCATAAAATTTAAGGCACTGTACTCTAAAGTACCTAATTCATACTGTATTGTATCAGCTGGTTTTTACAATAACTCTATATTCTCATTTCCACTGTATAGATGAAGAACTGGATTAGTCACAGTTAAGTGATTTGCTCTGTATCACAAAGTTGCATATAGAGCATAGAATCCAAGTCTCTGGACTCCAAGTCTTTGACCTTCCATTTTCTCTGAACTAATCTCAGATATCACACACCCTTTACTTTAAAAGTTAAATAAGCTTTGAAGTGTTTTATAAATTTAGGTAGAGGCATTTTAAATGTATATTCAAAACACAAAATGTTACTTTTTTAAAAATGTCTAATAGTCACGTGAATAAAACTATATCTGAGTTTCAGGATGAACACATACAATGAAATCATGTAATTTTTGTTAAATACTTTAACAGTTAACGTTTAACACATCACTACACTATTCTCATGCCCCACAGTGTTCCTCAAGGAGATGATTCGAGGCAAAATTACAAAAAACATCTTTCTAATAAGTCTTTCCAGTGCTTCCTATCTAATAATAGAAAAGAATGGGCTCTTGTTTTTGCCCATTATTAATAACACTTGTGTTTCCTTCCTACACTGTACTATTTCAATTACTATAATCTAATAAAGAGAGCACGGTCGTTGATTTCTATATAGGGATTATGACTAAGTATTAACTCACTTCTAATTGTATTCAAAACATTGGCTACGTTCTCTAAATATATTTTTGGCTATTGGCTAACAGAAAATGTTGGTTCTGTTATGCCCAGTCCTTAACTTCCTCAGAAAGTATAAAATATGCCAAAAACAATCATTAAGGGAACTGACCAGCAACACTGAACTGGCCAGAGGGTGGGACCGCTGCTCTGGACAACTATCAGCCTTTTTTCTCAATTCAACCAACACTATAAACAGTAAGACGTGCCGGGGAACTAGTCCCAAGGAGGGCGCGGCGGGGGTGGGGAGCGGTGCAAAAGGCGGGTGGGGAGGGGATGGAAGGGGGGTGGGGAGGGGATGGAAGGGGGAAGGGGAGGGGTGGAAGGGGGAGGGGGAGGGGGTGGAAGGGGGAGGGGTGGAAGGGGGAGGGGCGGGGGAGGGGTGGAAGGGGGAGGGGCGGGGGGGGGACTAAGGAGACCTCGGTTCCCGACCTAAAGAGACACAGATTGCGCCAAAGTAGGCGAAGACTGGGTGGAGAAGAGTGGGTCAGCTTCGGCGTCAGCAGGTACACTCGTAGGTGCTTTGATTTCCTCTTCTGCTGAGGATGGATAAACCCTCACTAGCACGCGGGAAGGCTGCGAGAATCACAGGGGGCCTAGATCGTTGCAGAAAATGATGGGAAAAAATGGGGGCGGCTCCCGACATCCCCTCAGGAGCCAGGGCCCAGGACCAATTGCAGAGCAGAGGCTATCCGGGGTCACCCGGCGCGGTCCCCGCACCCCGGCGGGCGCCGCTTTACTCCCGAGAAGGGTGCCTGGCGGCCTCGCCCTCCGCGGCCGCAGCCCAGCCCGGCCCGGCCGGCCCAGCGCGCCCACCGCCCACTGTCCACCCGGCCCAGGGCGCCCCGCCCACCCTCCGCCCGGCCTCGGCGACCCAGCGGCCCCCGCCCCCGCTTACTTTCTGGGAGTCCATGGCCAGGGACGGTGTCCGCTGGACCCCAAACCGCGTCGAAGAACTTTGAGAGGAGGCGGAGGGAGGTCGGACACGCCGAGCCCGCTACCCACCGCCGTGGCTCTGCTGGGCCGCCGCCGCCGCCTGAGCCTCAGCTTCTGCTCGCGCCGGCGCCGCCCGGCCCCGCCCCGTCCGCGCCCTGCCAGGCGCGCGCCGTAGTCGCGCCGCGGTTGCCAGGGTGAAAGGGCGGCACGCCGAAGGGAGGGGGCGAGGAGCGCCTTGCGCACGCGCCCTGCTGCCAGGCGGGCTGCGGCGGGGTGGGGAGGAACCTGGTTATCCTGCGCACCGAGCGAGCCGTAGAGAGAAAGGGGTGCTGGCCCCTCTGTCCCGCCGATCGTTTGAAGAAGCCCCTCCCTCTTTCCCCCCATCCTTTTTCCTCCAGCGCGCAGGCCTTGAACTGGACCACTGGGCGTCCAGCAGCCGGGTCTGTGGGGAGGGCGGAGGGAGGAAAGCTGTGGCCCTGGAGATAGATCAGCCCCTTCTCCACCCTACAACCTTCTGAAGCACCTCCTTACACTAGTCTTGGAGAAGCAACCAGGGCAAGCCAGGCCCAGCTGTCCAGCGAGAAAGAAAGGGCGGGGAACGTAGTGGAAATATGGGGAAAGCCTTGTAGAAACGTGACAGAAACTTGGGTGACTGGGAAGCCTGGGAGACCTTTCCCAGAGAGGACCCTGAAACCTTGCTGTCTCTGACTTTCAGCAAACGAATACGCTCCCTGAGCCTGTTTCATCTTTGGTGAAACACGAGAAATAATGCTGACTTTGCAGAGCATTGTGAAGATTAAATAACGTATTGGAAGTGCCCAGTATGTAGTTAATGTTCAGTATTTATGGTTATTGGTGGGAATCTAGAACCTGTTCCGTCTGGACTAAGGACAGTAGAAACTAGAAAAGGTGGGAAGACAGGCTTGGAAATGTCCTTCCCCAAGCAGACAAGCCTCATCTTCCATTTCGATGACTGGAGAGGCTCAGGAAAGTTCAACTGGATAACCACGTATGGTGAATGAACAAAAGGAAAAAATATATTGCATACCTGTTAGGTCCCAATTCTACGCACTGAAAATCAGCAGTGACTAGGCACTTTATATACAAACATAAAAACATAAAATATATACATCTATACACACACACACATATATGAGGAGATTAAAGTTTCACAGAGAAAAATTACATAGGATAAATGGGCTCAGAATTGTGTGGGCTCCATTTTCGGTAGGAGGGTCGGGGAAGGCCTCTCTCAGGAGTGACCCAAGTGATGTGAGTGAAAGAGTAAGCATACAAATATCTGGAGAAGAGTATTCTAGATAGAAGAAACAGCAAATACAAAGGTCCTAAGAGGGCATAAGCTCTGTTTCAGAAATAACATTTATCCTACAAGGCTGTAATTATCTCTGTAGATGATCTCCTCAACTATACTTGTGAGTTGAGATTTCTTTTACCCATATCTGTATGTATCCCCAGCACAGGGCCTGCCATCTAGTATGCATTCGCTAAACTCTTTTTTAACTGGACAGACACATACAAGAAATGGGATGACAAGAACCAGTTCAGGCTAAGTGGGTTGTTTTTGAAGGCCAGGGTCCGGAGAGGGCCCATGTGCACAGTTTTGCTCCTATATCTGAAAGCAGTCGCATGCAGTCTTGCAGAGATGTAACTGGACAGACACATACAAGAAATGGGATGAAAAGAACCAGTTTAGGCTAAGCGGGTTGTTTTTGGAGGCCAGGGTCCAGAAAGGGCCTATGTGCAGTTTTGCTACTGTATTTGAAAGCAGTCACATGAGTCTTGCAGAGATGCTGCTCCTTCTCTTGGTACCAAGGGAAAGGAGCCTGCTCTCCAAGCTGCCCAGTTCCATGAGGAGAGATGAGAACAGCCAGCTACCCAGCAGCTAGCACACTGCTGCAGCGACGCAGGCCATTCTCCGCAGTGCGCATGTGCTGCAGCTGAGTCAGTTTCCCAGAGGGAGAAATGCAGCCTAGAGACTGAAGAACATCAGAGGTCAGACTGAGCTCCCTAGCCCTGACCCTGCCTGCACCGTGGGACCCACCGCTAAGGGAAGAAGAAACAGCATTTAGCACTGTCTAGTTCTCTTGCTGCAAGAACTTCAGCTCACTACTATAAAAGAGCAACTTCTGGGTACTCTGGGTCTGATGGGCTTAACCACAGGGGGAGGCTTTAGAGACGGTTAGCCACAGCTGAAATGTGATCACCAGATTCTGTCCCAGGCCATATCCCAGAGCTCACTCCTGGCCCCTTGCCTCCCCGCTCCTTTAGTTCTTTCCCTGCAGCCCTGCCAAGAGCCTGCAGCTTTTGACAAGACTGCTACCCCATTTGACTTCTGCCCTCGCCAGATCTCTATCTCTGGCCAGTCTGGCTCCGCTGCCCAGCTTCCTGGACCTTCTGCTTCTCCATCATTCTCATCTGTAAACAGCTAGTCTCTCCGAGCTGTGACTTCTGTCTTCCGCAGCCCATACAGCAGTCACTCACCTAGCTGAGCACTGTCTGCACCCCAACCCCCTCCCTCTGCTTCTGGCCCATGGGCAAGTCCTTTGCCTCTTTACAGCCAAGTCAGTTTAGATAATTTCAAAAGTAGCTTTTCTAATAAACCAAAGCCCTTGTTCTTAAGTATAATCCCCAGACCAGCTGAATCAGCACTACCTGGTAATTTGTTAGTAATACAGATTCTCAGGCTTCATCCCCAGACCTACTAAACCAGAATCTCCAGGGGCTGAGGTCCAGTGTTCAGTGTTTTAACAAGTCCTCTGGATGAGTGCGATGCACACTAAAGTTTGGTCACCATTAAACTGAGTGAAAGCAAATTGTTTTTTTAAAAAACGGAAAAAGGGAACTACAAAAGCACAAAAACAGATGACTTTTCAACACTTGGGTTTCTGATTCTGAGATAGCATATCTGGTCATGGATATTCATTTGAATGAGGTTCCTGGGCCTCCAGGACCACCTTTCCGACTAAACATCAATTTAGGATAGCCTCAGTATTGGCACTAGTGATTTAAAGCATCTGGCAAAATTGTCTCTTCCAGAACACCTATTCTGTTTTGTCAGGCATTGCCAGCAGCCCTGAGTTCTCTTGTAAGTTCTGGGAACCCCCATCTCTTGGGAGAGAAAATGTCTTCCCTTAAGTTTCTTGCCAACAGGCTTTCCCTTTGGGAGTCAGTACAGGGCATCACCCTGGAGTCAACTGTCTGAACTTTAATCCTCGAACTGCCACTTACCAGCTGTGTAGTCTTTGATGAGTCATTTAACCTCAATAAGCCTCAATTTCCTCTTCTGTAACATAGCGATCATAATGGCGGTAATTCCTAGTTAGGGTTGTTGTGAGGATTAGAGGAGATTATGTATGCAAAACGTCTGACTTTGTACACATTTAGTAAATGATAGCTGTTACTACTATTACTCCCCTGTACATCATATCCTTCTGTACCACCCTGGTGTGACATTCTCCCTCTCGATCTCTGGGCCCTTAGAAGTCCTGTGCTCACCCCTAACCACTTTTCACTGTCAAACCTTTTCTGAAGCATAATCACTGGCCAGATGCTGCCTTTTGTTGAAGCCAAACCTTTACCCCTTACCCCTTACTCCCTCTTAATATCTGGCCTGAGTCTTGGCATACACCACATAGCCTTGGAAAATCCTGAGCTTCTCTAAGCCTCAGTTTCTTCAGCTGTGAAATGGTCATCATAACAGTGCCACCAATTAGAGTGGCTGAATGGATTGAATGAGAGAATTCCTGTTGTTTTAAGCACAGTGTCTGATATTTAATAAGCATTCAAAAAAAAAATTAGCCATTAGCTTTTATCATCTCTTCCCAACCACAGACATCTAACTCATTCTTTTTTTTTTTTTTTTTTTGCTGCCCCCTTCTAACCAGAAATAAATTCATCCAAAAGCCCTGGAACCCCTTGGGACTCAAGAGTACTGGTTTCTGATTCTAGAGGTTTTCATAGCAGGGAAAGGATGGTTCTGTTCTGACGTGAGCTGGTGCTCTGTGGAGTGCCATACTCGGAGAGCTGTACGCAAAGTGGGAAGCAATCAGAGGACACAAATCTGACGATGGGCCTGGAAATCATGTGAGAAGAGACACAACTCAAGCACTGGTGAGTATTTAGCCTGGAGAGGAAAAGCTCAGGGAGGACAGGTTCATTTACATCACGTCTCTCTAGGGCTGTTGTGTTTAAGAGAAAGCTGGCTTGTTCTCTAGCCTCTGACAGATAGAATTAGACCCAGTTTTGCTGAAGCTACAAGAAGATAGATTTCCACTCAACAAAAAGTTCAGTTTTCTAACAGAGCCATACAGAGCTGGGATGGATTTTTGTTTGGTAGGGAGGTCCCCATCAATGGAGGTATTCAAGCAAAAGCTGGGCATTTGCTTCTCAGAGCTGTCCTAGGGGGATCAGGCACTGGAAAGACAACTGGCAGAGATAGCCTTTAACATCTTTCTGAACCCTGAGGCTCTTTCACTCTTCAGACTAGAGGCCAATAACTATGCATCTCCTTCCTGACTCTGCTCTGCAATTGTACTCACCTTTGGAATGCACTCTGAATCTCTTTTCCCCACCTCCACTCTTACAAGATCTATTGCAAGAGGTGCCACTCCTTCCTGGGAGAGGGCATGAGAGGAGGAGTTAACTAATCTGTAGCCATTATGATGTTACTATGTCACAATCCCTTATTGATGAACGGAATGCCTGTTTTATGCTAGGCCCCTGGAACACTGAGAAAAGTGAGGTCTGGAAGAAACAGGTGTTTCCATCACATCCTGCCTTGGCTCTGGAAATGCCCCTCACTTATCATGTTCATGGTTCATTTATTGCTGAAGCCTGGCTTGGATAATTTTGAGCATTACTTTACTAGCTTGTGAGATGAGTGCAATTGTGCGGTAGTTTGAGCATTCTTTGGCATTGCCTTTCTTTGGGATTGGAATGAAAACTGACCTTTTCCAGTCCTGTGGCCACTGCTGAGTTTTCCAAATTTGCTGGCATACTGAGTGCAGCACTTTCACAGCATCATCTTTTAGGATTTGAAATAGCTCAACTGGAATTCCATCACCTCCACTAGCTTTGTTCGTAGTGATGCTTCCTAAGGCCCACTTGACTTCACATTCCAGGATGTCTGGCTCTAGCTGAGTGTTTGTCTGGGTCCTAAAGATCTTTTTTGTACAGATCTTTGTATTCTTGCCACCTCTTCTTAATATCTTCTGCTTCTGTTAGGTCCATACCATTTCTGTCCTTTATTGAGCCCATCTTTGCATGAAATGTGCCCCTGGTATCTCTAATTTTCTTGAAGAGATCGCTAGCCTTTCGCATTCTGTTGTTATCCTCTGTTTCTTTGCATTGATCGCTGAGGAAGGCTTTCTTATCTCTCTCCCTGCTATCCTTTGGAACTCTGCATTCAAAAGGGTATATCTTTCCTTTTCTCCTTTGCCTTTCACCTCTCTTCTTTTCACAGCTATTTGTAAGGCCTCCTCAGACAGCCATTTTGCTTTTTTGCATTTCTTTTTCTTGGGGATGGTCTTGCTCCCTATCTCCTCTACAATGTCATGAACCTCCATCCATAGTTCATCAGGCACTCTGTCTATCAGATCTAGTCCCTTATATCTATTTTCACTTCCACTGGATAGTCATAAGGGATTTGATTTAGGTCATACTTGAATGGTGGTTTTCCCACTTTCTTCAATTTCAGTCTGATTTGGCAATAAGGAGTTCATGAACTGAGCCACAGTCAGCTCCCAGTCTTGTTTTTGCTGACTGTATAGAGCTTCTCCATCTTTGGCTGCAAAGAATGTAATCAATCTGATTTCAGTGTTTTAGAAAAGGCAGAAGAACCAGAGATCAAATTGCCAACATCTGCTGGATCATTGAAAAAGCAAGAGAGTTCCAGAAAAACATCTATTTCGCTTTATTGACTATCCCAAAGCCTTTGACTGTGTGGATCACAAGAAACTGTGGAAAATTCTGAAAGAGATGGGAATACCAGACCACCTGACCTGCCTCTTGAGAAACCTGTATGCAGGTCAGGAAGCAACAGTTAGGACTGGACATGGAACAACAGACTGGTTCCAAATAGGAAAAGGAGTACATCAAGGCTGTATATTGTCATCCTGCTTATTGAACTTATATGCAGAGTACATCATGAGAAATGCTGGGCTGGAAGAAGCACAAGCTGGAATCAAGATTGCCAGGAGAAATATCAATAACCTCAGATATGCAGATGACACCACCTTATGGCAGAAAGTGAAGAAGAACCTAAGAGCCTCTTGATGGAGGAAAGTGAAAAAGTTGGCTTAAAGCTCCATTCAGAAAACTAAGATCATGGCATCTTGTCCCATCACTTCTTGGCAAATAGATGAGGAAACAATGGCTGACTTTATTTTTCTGGACTCCAAAATCACTGCAGATGGTGACTGCAACCATGAAATTAAAAGACGCTTACTCCTTGGGAGGAGTTATGACCGACCTAGACAGCATATTAAAAAGCAGAGACATTACTTTGCCGACAAAGATTCGTCTAGCCAAGGCTATGGTTTTTCCAGTAGTCATGTATGGATGTGAGAGTTGGACTATAAAGAAAGCTGAACACTGAAGAATTGATGCTTTTGAACTGTGGTATTGGAGAAGACTCTTGAGAGTCCCTTGGACTGCAAGGAGACCCAACCAGTCCATCCTAAAGGAAATCAGTCCTCAATATTCATTGGAAGGGCTGATGTTGAAGCTGAAACTCCAATACTTTGGCTACCTGATGCAAAGAGTTGACTCATTTGAAAAGACCCTAATGCTGGGGAAGATCGGGGGCAGGAGGACAAGAGGACGACAGAGGACAAGATGGTTGGATGGCATCACCGACACAATGGACATGAGTTTTGGTAGACTCCAGGAGTTGGTGATGGACAGGGAGGCCTGGCGTGCTGCAGTTCACAACTGAGTGACTGAACGAACTGAACTGAGCTATTATGTTCAGAGGATGACCAAGGACTTAGCAAGTTTACCTGCCTGTTGACCTCCTCTTTGTGAAAGGATGCTATCCCCCAGCATGGTCTCTCCAACACAGAAGAACAGGCTCACTGCTCCTAGTAAGAACAGCCCCCTCCCTCTGCATATACTCTGAAGATGGTTGTGGACCTGATTGAGCCTGGGTGATTGAGACTAGAGAGAGAAAGGGCCATCGTGTGTTGGTAGCACTTGTATTTCATTGGCTAAGCACCCAGACTCTGATACCAGACTGTCTGGTGCCAGTCAATCAATGCCAAGCTTCCCACTTACCAGTGCTATGGCCTTGGGTGATTTCTTAACCTGTCTGTACCCCAGTGTTCGTATTTGAACAATGAGAGTATTCAGTTCAGTTCAGTCGCTCAGTCTTGTCCGACTCTTTGCGACCCCATGAATCGCAGCACGCCAGGCCTCCCTGTCCACCACCAGCTCCTGGAGTTCACCCAAACTCATGTGCATCGAGTCGGTGATGCCATCCAGCCATCTCATTCTCGGTCGTCCCCTTCTCCTCCTGCCCCCAATCCCTCCCAGCATCAGGGTCTTTTCCAATGAGTCATCTTTTTGCATGAGGTGGCCAAAATATTGGAGTTTCAGCCTCAGCATCAGTCCTTCCAATGAAAGTATTAACAGTACCCAAGTGAAAGGGTTGTCATGAAGAGAAATTACAATGTATATAAAGGGCTTATGATCATGCCTGACATATAGAAAGCACATAATATATGTCCACTGTTATTCTTTTCTACAATAAACCATTCTCCTGCGTACAGCACCAGGGAATAAGGATTTCTGAGGCTTCTGAGCCCTTTAATACTGCTAGTGCCATTGCAGTCAAGTTCAGATGGCACTATGTCAGCATTTTCTAGAGACATGAGTCTCTTGAAATCTATCCCTCATTCTGAAGGTCAAGTTGAACTCTCCCCTAGCCAGAGGAGATCCAAGACAGAAGGTGACCGGACATAAGCTGTAAGGTTAGGATTTAAGCAGACAGGAAAAGACACAAGGATCCTTCCCAAGCTGAGGAAACAGCCTGACCAAAGGTGAAAAATTATGAGAGGAACAACTGGAGAGAATGGAGATAGGAGTTAGAACAAACGGAAAAGTCACCCTTCAATGCCCAGATACCTGTGCAACATTACAAAAACTTAGGAACATTAAGAGATGAAATATTCTGCAGCCATGAAAAATTATCTTTATAAAAAATACACAGCAATGTGGGAGAAAGTTTATGATAATACAATTTAAAAACAAAACCTTGGTTTGAATATTTTTTCTAAACAACTGGATAATGTCTTTTGTAGAAAAGTATTAATAACTGAAACATTTATATATTCTTGTTTATAACTTTTAGGTGAAACACCAGGTGTGAAAGCTCAGCCTGGTTTCCCATTATCACCCACAAGTATTATATGTTTACTTTTCTGCTTATATAAAAGTAAATCAAAGACAAGTCCACTGGCTTTGAAATATAAACTCAAATTTGGCATGACTGGCTCATGATTAAAAAAAGAATAAAAGGGATGGAGAGAGGGATTCATAGGGGTCAGATTGTTATGATCTCTACATTCCAGGTTGGGATGTTGGAATGTGGGAAGCCACTTAAAAGTTTATGAGCAGAGTTATTTCAGGAAACTTGATTTGGCAGGTGAAACAGGAAGGACATGAGTGGGATGAGTCTGGGCTGAGGACCCAGAGGCCCAGACCTGCCTTTTCCTCCCTGTCCTTTAACCTTCCCTGGTTCAGTCCCTATAGCCATCAACCCTCTCGCCTACTCCAACCGCCACCAGTGATGACCTTAGTAGTACAAATCTTTGTTTTTCCATCAAATGGAAAAAAAAAAATACTTTGGTGCTAACAAGAACTATTGGCTCTCTTCCCCAGTCATGTAAAACAGGTGTCAGCAAACTTTTCTAGAAAGGCCCAGAGCATCAGTATTTTAGGCTTCAAGGGCCATATGGCCTCTGTCACAACTATGCAACTCGGCCATTGTAGAGAGTAAGCAGCCTTGGGCAGTACATAAAGGATTGGGCGTGGCTGTGTTCCCATAAAACTCAATTTGCTACAAGAGGTTGGGAGCCGATTTGACTTACCAGGCATAGTTTATCAACCTCTGATCTAAAAGAGCATTGTGTTATTTTTCCTAGAGAATAATTCTGCGATTCTTCAGTGCCTCTAAAGCCTCCTGACCCTCCCTCTCAGACACTTGCCATCACGCACACGGCCATCCCCACCTCATTTATGAGAAGAATGCCAGTGAGAACATGCAGGAGGGCAGCACTAATGATCTCTGCAGCAGTGAAGAAAAGCAGCGTGTTACAGCGAAGGGGCTTTAGATTTCTCTCAATTTGAGCCCTTACTCTGCCAACTGTGTGACTTTGTACACAGCGTCCAACCTCTCTGAGCCTCCATTTGCTCGAGGGCAGAATGGAGATAACAGGTACAACCTCGTGCAACAGGGTTTGCATGAGGATTAAATGTTTGTAAAGCACTAACAATTGCCATGGAACTGGCACTCAATAAATAGTTACTAACCTACACTGGCTTTATAAATAGCAGTCAAACAGAGCCAGCCTGCAGGACAAGAATCCACTGTGGATCCAGCCTTCAGGTCAGTACTGGCACGGAAGTGAGAGGCAGTGGGGATCTCTGAACAAACACAAGCCTAGTTAAGAAGGCAACACAAAATTTGAAGATGCTGCTGCAACACATTTGTATCAAATGCTTCTGATGAATCATTTATTAGGCAGCCGCACTGTACCAAGTCCTCTTGGCTACTGGTGGCTGGGATCATGGTCACAGGCTTCCATTGAAGTAATAAGATCCTGCTCTTCATCCATAGACTCTCAACAGCTGGTGAGTGGGAGAACCTCATGTAAACAGCCTCCTCTGAGTCCATTCTTCTGGGCTCCTGGGACCAGTCACCTTCGCCTCAGCTGAAAAATAAACACATCAAGATAATGAATGCATCTCTCCTAGGGGAACACGACACAATGAAAAGCAATCAATAACAAGAAATAGTGTGGGATCCTCTTTAGAGAAGACACTGTGAAATGTAAGAAGGCTAAACACGCACACATACACACAGACACAGAGAGAGAGACATACATTTAGATTAACAGACGCACATTTATATTAACTATTAAGAAAGAGATATGAGAGCCTGGGTTCAAATCTTGATTTTGCCCCTCTACGAGCTGTTTGTTTCTGGGTAAATTCTTCAACTTCTGTGCCTGCATTTCCCCATGTATAAAGTGGAGACAATCATACCATGGTATGTCCCTTTAGGGTTGTTGTGAGGATTAAATGTGTTAGAACAGTGCCTGACAGTAATGAATGCTAGGTTAGTGTTTGCCATTATTGCTTTCAGTAGTACTCTCTCACAAAGACGTTTTCAGAATAGCTGAACAACTGAGTCAAACCCATAAACAATGAAATTAAAAACTAATCTGAAAAATATGATTCTGTGATACTCTAAAAGACCCAAACCTGAAATTCAAATAAAACTGAATTTTTCACTCCCATGACTCAGAGATGGGAAAGGTCAGACTAGGATGATGGGTGTTCCCGTCATTCAGTTCAAATCAACAAACAGTGACTGAGTGAACATACCAGAGTTGACAGCTATACCGTGGTTTGTAAAAGAATGTCCTAATTCTTAGGAAACATACAATGAAATAGGACTAAAGTCTGTATGCAAGTTATCCTCCAGTAGTTAAAAATGTTAAATGTGCATACATTTATGTATATTCATATATCCCTAGAGAGAGAAATATTTAACAGTAGATGTAACAAGAGTCTATCAGTGTACTCTTTATTCTTGCAAGTTTTCTATAAAATTTGAATCCTTTCCTGATGAAACGTTTTTAAAAATCCGTTCAGTTCAGTCGCTTAGTCATGTCCGACTCTTTGCGACCCATGACTCGCAGCACGCCAGGCCTCCCTGTCCATCACCATCTCCCGGAGTTCACTCAAACTCACGTCCATTGAGTTGGTGATGCCATCCAGCCATCTCATCCTCTGTCGCCCCCTTCTCCTCCTGCCCTCGATCCTTCCCAGCATCAGTCTTTTCCAATGAGTCAACTCTTCACATGAGGTGGCCAAAGTACTGGAGTTTCAGCTTTAGCATCATTCCTTCCAAAGAACACCCAGGGCTGATCTCCTTCAGAATGGACTGGTTGGATCTCTTTGCAATCCAAGGGACCCTCAAGAGTCTTCTCCAACACCACACTTCAAAAGCATCAATTCTTTGGTGCTCAGCTTTCTTCAGAGTCCAACTCTCACATCCACACATGACCACTTGAAAAACCATAGCCTTGACTAGACAGACATTTGTTGGCAAAGTAATGTCTCTGCTTTTGAATATGCTGTCTAGGTTGGTCATAGCTTGCCTTCCAAAGAGTAAGCGTCTTTTAATTTCATGGCTGCAGTCATCATCTGCAGTGATTTTGGAGCCCCCCAAAATAAATTCTGACACTGTTTCCACTGTTTCCCTATCTATTTCCCATGAAGGGATGGGACCGGATGCCATGATCTTCGTTTTCTGAATGTTGAGCTTTAAGCCAGCCTTTTCCCTCTCCTCTTTCACTTTCATCAAGAGGCTTTTTAATTCCTCTTCACTTTCTGCCATAAGGGTGGTGTCATCTGCATATCAGAGGTTATTGGTATTTCTCCTGGCAATCTTGATTCCAGCTTGTGCTTCTTCCAGCCCAGAGTTTCTCATGATGTACTCTGCATAGAAGTTAATAAGCAGGGTGACAATATATAGCCTTGATGTACTCCTTTTCCTATTTGGAACCAATCTGTTCCATGCCCAGTTCTAACTGTTGCTTCCTGACCTGCATATAGGTTTCTCAAAAATCCGTTGGGATGGGTTAAAAATAAAAAAGGAGCATTGACTCAGGTTTGACTATCAAACAAGTACTGAGCTGATGCAGGACAAGCAGAGGTGACAACACACAGACCTGACAAAGACTAAGAACCGTGGACCTGGGACAAGGAAAGGGGTTCTATGATTTCAGATATCTAATGGAACAAGGCTAAGATCGTCGGATATAGCCATCTGCACAATACACTCTGCTTGTCCCCAGGTGCCTAGAAGAGGTTGTATGCGGCACTAAGAATAACAGTGCTTGAAACTTTTGCCCTAAGTTTCACTTTAGGGGTTTAGTCTTAATCCTTTTGTTTCACCTGCCAATTATCGCCTCTTCACTGATAGCCCTACTTCAGTCTCTCTTCGGCTTCAATCCATTTTGCAGACTGCTCACAGAACAAATCTCTCAACTGTTGTTCTCACTGTATCGCCTCTTTACTCGAGAACATTGAACGACTTCATATTTTCCACAACCAAAATCTAAACCTTGCTGTCTTATTAGTTCCGTACTTTATATTTTTTAAGTATTTTGATTTGCAGTTTGAACTTTTCTCTCTGTCGCTGAAAATAACATAACCTGGGACTCAACTGATATCCCTTAGTGGCTGATGCTTAGCTGCAGTCATGCGGCCTGAATACTAGACTTATGCCAAAGCTGTGATTTGTCTGAGGTTGAGATAATAGTTATTTCCTCCTATATATATTTTAAATTTAAATAAAATTTAAAGTTTTAGAATAGATTTAGGTTTACAAAAACGTTGCAAAGATACTATGGAGACTTTCCATAATCTTCACATCCAGCTTCCCCTATTATTAACATCTTATATCACTATGGTACCTTTTATCACAATTAACGAACACACACTGGAACATAATTATTAACTAAACTCCATACTTTATTCTTATTTCTTTAATTTCCCATAATGTCCTTTACTATTCCACGATTCCATAATAACATTGCAGTTAGCTTTCCTCCTATTTTTAAAGTTTAGAATATTATTTAAAAAGCCAAACATAAACAAGATGTATAGTCTAATTGAATAAGATCTGATACGACACTCTGATGCAATATCTTTCCTACTATTTCTGCTTTATTGACCATGCCAAAGCCTTTGACTGTGTGGATCACAAGAAACTGTGGAAAATTCTTCAAGAGATGGGAATACCAGACCACCTAACCTGCCTCTTGAGAAATCTGTATGCAGGTCAGGAAGCAACAGTTAGAACTGGACATCGAACAACAGACTGGTTCCAAATAGGAAAAGGAGTACGTCAAGGCTGTATATTGTCACCCTGCTTATTTAACTTATATACAGAGTACATCATGAGAAACACTGGACTGGAAAAAACACAAGCTGGAATCAAGATTGCCCGGAGAAATATCAATAACCTCTGATATGCAGATGACACCACCCTTATGGCAGAAAGTGAAGAGGAACTAAAAAGCCTCTTGATGAAGGTGAAAGAGGAGAGTGAAAAAGTTGGCTTAAAGCTCAACATTCAGAAAACGAAGATCATGGCATCCGGTCCCATCACTTCATGGGAAATAGATGGGGAAACAGTGGAAACAGTGTCAGACTTTATTTTTTGGGGCTCCAAAATCACTGCAGATGGTGACTGCAACCATGAAATTAAAAGACACTTACTGCTTGGAAGGAAAGTTAAGACCAACCTAGATAGTATATTCAAATGCAGAGACGTTACTTTGCCGACTAAGGTCCGTCTAGTCAAGGCTATGGTTTTTCAAGTGGTCATGTGTGGATGTGAGAGTTGGACTCTGAAGAAAGCTGAGCACCAAAGAATTGATGCTTTTGAACTGTGGTGTTGGAGAAGACTCTTGGGAGTCCCTTGGACTGCAAGGAGATCCAACCAGTCCATTCTGAAGGAGATCAGCCCTGGGATTTCTTTGGAAGGAATGATGCTAAAGCTGAAACTCCAGTACTTTGGCCACCTCATGTGAAGAGTTGACTCATTGGAAAAGACTCTGATGCTGGGAGGGATTGGGGGCAGGAGGAGAAGGGGACGACCGAGGATGGGATGGCTGGATGGCATCACGGCCTCGATGGACGTGAGTTTGAGTGAACTCCGGGAGATGGTGATGGACAGGGAGGCCTGGCGTGCTGCGATTCATGGGGTCACAAAGAGTCGGACACGACTGAGCGACTGAACTGAACTGAACTGAACCCTTGAACATGAAAAAACTCAGAACATCTAACTTATCCCAAGGTGTGGTTAGAATATCCATTTTGAGGTTTCCTGAGTTTTCTCTTTGTGTTAGATACCTTGGGAACCCAGAATGTTCTTCTCAGATTTAGTGTCCAACCACATCTAATCAGCTGGTCCTCTATAGTATAAAGGAATTCTTTACACAGTAACTCACATGGAGATTCCTGAAATCTCATTTGACACAAGCATGTAGTAGTAAATTGAGCTTTCACTACCACCTGTGGAAAGTACTTCGGAAACATCACCACTGTGTTATTCTCTCATGGGCCAGGAACACTAGCGTCCTGTATGGAAAACTATGGTGCCAACTGTCCTAAGCTGCGAGTGAGTTTTTTCTGGTTCAGTTAAAGGGAGTCTGCTCACTCCGCTCCTAGAGCTCATTAGCCCATGGAACTAATTAACAGGCAAGGTTTAATTGCTCTTTCGAGCCTCCCATTTGCCATTGGATCTGCATTCTTTCCAACACCCTCATCTTTCTCTGCATAGCTGAAGTAGAAATAAAAAGTTTATGATAACATCTAAGCAAGTGGCCATGTTTTTCCCATCAGGAATAGGTAATTTCACCTCTCTTTCTTGAGGAAGAGGCATCACACAGCTTCTTGGGAGAATTTATTAGATGGCACCTGAATTTAAATACAGTATCCTTTAGCATCCTGGGTTTTGATGTTCCCCTGTCTGTTAGAAAACCCAATATAAAATTAAAGGGAATTTTGAAAAAGAAAAACATTCATAATTTTGCTATCCTACCATATCCATGTTCAGGCTTATGACTTCCCTTTTTGTCTTTCTCCACAGCTTGTGGTCTTTTCACCCTTCCTGTGTTTCTGGTATTCATGTATTTTTCAATGGTTGCATAACATTTCATTAATTAGATGTGTAATTATTATTTAAACATGTCCCTAAAGCGCTCTATGAGGGCAAAGACTTCTGTTTTCTTCACCACTGTATCCTCATCATTTATAGAAATGCTGGGCTTTCCAGGTGACTCAGTGGTAAAGAATCCATCTCCCAAGCAGGAGATGCAGGTTTGATCCCTGGGTCAGGAAGATCCCCTGGAGGAGGAAATGGCATCACACAGTCCAGTATTCTTGCCAAGAAAATCCCATGAAAGAGGAGCCTGGTGGGCTATGGTCCCTAGGATGGCAAAGAGTCATTCTCCACTGAGCACAGATGGACAGGCACTTTCATCATTTAAAACAATGCTGGCAAAAAGTAGTTCTCAGTACATATTTGTTGAATAAAAAGTAAATCCAAATGGTTCAAATTCTTTTTCTCACTTATTATCATGTTCAGATTTCATCATGCCTTCTTTTGATTGTTAATTTTTTCTCACTGTACCTCCATGAAATAAAAATAGTTTATCATGATTATTTTCTGTTTTTTATGTAGAAAACATTGAGTGGCCAATTTTCTTTGATGATGATTGGTATGATCGCATGTAAATCCCTTGGATATCTGAAATATCTTTCTTCTACCCTCATATTTATTTCATAGTTTGAATAGATCATAGAGTTCTATGATCATTTTCCGTCTGAATTTTGAAACTGTCTTTTCATTTTCTTTTAGCTTTCAGTGCTCTGTTGGAAAAGCCAGTGTTGTTCTGTTTCTTGATCCTTTTCCTGAGTATGACATTTCTCCCCTTCCTTTTCTTTCACTTCCTCCCCTCCTCAACCTCTGTTCTCTGACTCTTCCTCTTTTTAATATTTATTTATGTATTTCTTTACTTGACTGCACTGGGTCTCAGTTGCAGCACACAGGATCTTCAATCTTCATTGCAGCATGTGGGATCTAGTTCCCTGATCAGGGACTGAACCTGGGTCCCCTGCATTGGGAGCACAGAGCCTTAGCCACTGGACCGCCAGGGAAGTCCCTTCCTCTCTTAAATAACACACCTTTCTGATGAAAACAATCTTCTCTATTATCTATCTGAATTTAGTAATTTTTAAAAAAGTGTTCTTACACTTTGCAGTCTGTTTCCTCCAAGTTATTTTGTTGTTGTTTTCTCTTTGTTTTGGTCTTTCATGGTAGAGTCTTGCCTTAGGGGTCTAGTAATTCTTAAGAATGGGGCACATGAGGTTCATCAGCATAGGGATATATCTGCCTTGTTCACCCCTATATTCCCAGACCTGGCCATTCCTGGTACTCATCAGGAGCTCAGTAAGAACAAATAAGAGGGATGGATGGATCATGGACAGGTGGATGGTGGCTGCCTGGATGGATGGATAGGTGGGCGGACAGTGGGTCTAAATTCCATCATGTTCCCTTGTCATTAGGAATAAAGACAACCAAACATTTAAATTCCTTTAAAAGGAATGGAGCACTCAGCATGTTCAATACCTTATGAAGTGAAGTGAAGTGAAGTCGCTCAGTCGTGTCCAACTCTTTGTGACCTCGTAGACTGTAGCCTACCAGGCTCCTCTGTCCATGGGATTTTCCAGGCAAGAATACTGGAGTGGGTTGCCGTTTCCTTCTCCAGGGGATCTTCCCAACCCAGGGCTTGAACCTGGGTCTCCTGCATTGTAGACAGACGCTTTACCGTCTGAGCCACCAGGGAAGTCCAAAGGACTGCCTTAAACATTTCAATACCTTATAATAACCTATCATGGAAAAGAATCTGAAAAAGAATGTATATATACACACACACATACTTATGTACATGTAGTATATACGTACAACTGAATCACTTTGCTGTGCACCGGGAACTAACACAACATTGTAAATCAGCTATGCTGCTGCTTCTTAGTTGCTTCAGTTGTATCTGACTCTGTGGGACCCTATGGACTGCAGCCTGCCAGGTTCCTCTGTCCATGGGATTCTCTAGGCAGGACTACTGGAGTGGGTTGCCATGCCCTCCTCCGGGGGATCTTCCCCATCCAGGGATCAAACCTGGGCCTCTTGCTTTGCAGGTAGATTTTTTACTGCTGAGCCATCAGGGAAACCCATAAATCAGCTATACATCAATTAAAAAAAAAAGAATAGGGTGCTAAAAACTAATGGAAAGCTTTTTATTTGAGGGTAGGTTTTGGTTTTGAAGAACTTCACTACAGGATGATTCGGCTGGGCCATTTTGTTGGAGAACTCCTGGTGTTAATATCTTTAGGTGTTTCCCCTTGGCCTGCTCAGATTTCCCAGAGAATAATCTTCCAGTCTCCTGCTTAGGGTCTGAAGGCACGGCTGCTAGATTTCTGGGAGCTCAGAGGGAGAAGGAGGCTTCAGATCCTCTGCTCTCAGTGGGCAGACTTCCACTTAACCTCATGTCTTTGCTATGATCCCTCTGCTTCTGATGCCCCCCTGTGTCCTGTTTTACCCTCTTCAGAGACTCCCCCTTAATTGTCTCCTGGGGATGAGAAGGGACATCAGAATTCCTGACTTACCAGAATAGAGGATGGTATCTGAAAAACTCAATCTCTTTTAGTATACCTTAAAAAATGGGCTTCCCTGGCAGCTCAGAGGTTAAAGCATCTGCCCGCAATGTGGGAGACCTGGGTTCGATCCCTGGATCGGGAAGACCCCCTGGAGAAGGAAATGGCAACCCGCTCCAGTATTCTTGCCTGGAGAATCCCATGGACGGAGGAGCCTGGTAGGCTAGAGCCCACAGGGTCACAAAGAGTCGGACACGACTGAGTGACTTCACTTCACTTCATACCTTAAAAAATTTAAATAACAAATACAATAAAATGTACATATCTTAAGAATACCTGGCTAATGAATTTTTACAAGTGATTGACATATAAACTATTTCCAGCACCCAGGAAGACTCCCTCTTGATCCCTCCCAGTCAAAACACTCCCTAAAGTAACCACTACTCTGCTCTCTTTTACCATAGATTAGTTTTGCCTGTTTTTAATCTTGACTTAACCATTAAATTACACTGCATGTATTGTTTTGTATCTAACTTTCTGCTCAACATTATATCTCTGAGATTTATGTGTGTTTTCTCAAGTTAGCTATCGTTCATTCTTTTTTGTTTCTGCATGGTATGTCACTGAGTGAATATACCACAGTTTATTTAACCATTCAACTGCTGTGGACAGTTGAGGTGTTTTCCAATTTGAGGCCCTTACAAATAATTCTTCCATGAACATTATTGAACTTCTCTTTTAATACAAATACATATGTGCATGCATTTTTGTTGGGTACATAACCAGGAATGGACTTGCTGGATCTTAGGACATTTATTTATTTTTAACTTTAATAATACAGCTAAAGTTTCCAGTGTGCTTATTTTATTTCATTTCCTACGAGCAGTGTATGAGAGTTCAGTTGCTCCACAACCTAGTCAACATCTTAAATTTTAGCCATTCGGGTGGTGGGTAGTATTGTCTCATTGTGGCTTTAATTTGCATGTCCTTGTTAACTAAAGATGCCAAGGATCATTTTATATGCTCATTGGGCATTTGACTATCCTCTTTTGTGACATGTCTATCCATGTCTTTTACCCATTTGGCTTATCTTTCTTTATCTCATTGATATGCAGAAGCTCTTTATACATTTTAGGTGAGTCCTTTTTCAAATGTATTTTGCAAATACCATTTTTCCAGTCTGTGGTTTACCTTTCCTTTCTTTAAATGCTGTCTTTTGACAAACAGAATTTTTTTATTTTTATAATGTCCAATGGAAGGCTCAATTTTAAACAACTTAAAAATGAATTATTTCATTTAAAAGTCTGGTCCATCTTTGTGAGTTCGCTTTAATGCACTGTAACAGAACTTATGCTGAGCAGAAAACCATCTTTGTTCCAGGGTTCAGAGTGATGATTCTTGTTCTGGCTGTCATCAGGATTATACATTACCAGACACAAACTGGACTATGCTACTATAGGATCTCTGGCATCAGTAAAGAGGGTGTGAGGGCTCAGTCTTTGGTTGTTCTAGCAGACCGTAGTGCAACAGAGCTTTTATCTAAAGACAGATGAAGTTTCCAGGCCCAGGGAATCATTGTCGTTGCCCCTTTCTTTCTACATCACTTGTTAATAATGTGATATAAGTTTTATGCAATCCTGCAGATCCTGCCCCCTCCCCCAATCTTCAACAGAATGGAACAGAAGGACAAACATTTTATTATATACAAATGATAAGATTTTATTACCTTTAACAAGGAGTGGCCTAAACAGATACTGTAGTTGGCCTCCTAGATAATTATTGACAAAGAAAAGAGCTATAATCAACTGTTCATGAACTAGAGCTACCATTTAGTGATTTTTGACCAAAAAAGATAATTTCCTATAGTTAACTTTCTGTTTTTGGTAACTTTACAAATAGTTTATATTGGAGAAATTAAAGTCCTCATATTAAAAGCTGCTTTATTGTGCATGGTACAGAGGAGAGTCTCAACAGATACTTACCAGATGCTGGGCTGAGTGTATGGAGTTATATTTGTCTAAAATTGACAAGGCTTCAAATTCTTTTGACCACACTATAACGGATAGAATTTGGACCTAATTTGTCAATTTGCCTCTAAGTAGACTCGTGGAATTAGAGTTCTACACCTTCTTGCCAGGTATGTGTTCCTTTTAAGATCCTCATGTCTCAGAGGAGATTCAGTCTCTTACCCAAGCCAGGTGACAGGTAAGAAGCCTGGGCCAGTTCAGCTACACTCCAGGTACTTGTTAGAGACCAAAATGTACACAGTTCACACAAGTATTTATCAAAATGGATGTCTGCCAAGACATAAACACCAGTGGAATAGAACTATGAGTTCAGTAGTAAATCCACACATCCATAGTCAACTGATTTTGACCTTGACAAGATTGCCAAGACCATTTCATAGAGACAGAATCATCTTTCAACAAAAGGTGACTGGACAACCAGACATCCAAATGCAAAAGAAGAAAGTTGAACACATACTCTACACCATGTACAAAATTAACTAAAAATAGCTGAAAGGTTTAAATAGCTAAAATTATGAACTTCTCAGACGAAAATGAAAGACTAAATCTTTACAACCTAGGAGAAGGCAATGGCAACCCACTCCAGTACTCTTGCCTGGGAAATCCCATGGACAGAGAAGCCCGATAGGCTGCAATCCATGGGGTCACGAAGAGTCGGACATGACTGAGTGACTTCACTTTCACTTTTCACTTTCATGCATTGGAGAAGGAAATGGCAACCCACTCCAGTATTCTTGCCTGGAGAATCCCAGGGATGGGGGAGCCTGGTGGGCTGCCATCTATGGGGTCGCACGGAGTTGGACATGACTGAAGTGACTTAGCAGCAGCAGCAGTGGTTTCTTATATATGGCAAGAAAAGAACAAGCTACCAAAGAAAAAACCAGATAATTGGACTTGATCAAAATTAAAAACTTTTATGCTTTCAAGGAGACTATATGAAAGAGAAAAAAAACCCACAGAGAGGGAGAAAATATTTGCAAATCAGATATCTGTTAAGGATCTGGTATCCATACTATGTAAAGAACTCTTATGCTCAACAACAAAAAGACAAATTACCCAATTAAAAGATGGGCAAATGACCTGAATAAACATTCATCTTAAGAAGATGTACAAATGGCTAAAAAAACATATGGAAAGGTGCTTAAAATCATTAGCTATTAGGAAAATGCCAAACAAAACTAAAATGAGATAATACTTCACATCCATGAAAATGGCTACAATAAAAAATATGGAAAATAGCACATATTGTCAAAGATATGGAAAAACTGGAACCTTCATACATAAATGGAAATGTAAAATGGTACAGCTGCTGTGTAACATGGTTTGGCAGTTCATCCAAAAGTTAAACACAGTTAAACCACATGACCTAACAATTCCATTCCTAGGTATACACCTAAGATAAATGAAAACATATTTCCACACAAAAACTCGTACACAAATGTTCATAGCAGTATTATTCATAATAGTTAAAAAGTGTGAACAACCTAAATACTCATCAGCTTACGATGGATAAACAAGATGTAGCATCTCACACAAATGAATGTTATTCAGTCATAAAAAGGACTGAAGCACTGGTACACAGTACAACTTGGTTAAACCTTGAAAATATTATGCTAACTGAAAAAAGCCAGACAAAAGAGTCTACCTATTGTGTGATTCCATTTACATGAAATA
Organism: Capricornis sumatraensis; assembly: GCF_032405125.1. NCBI lineage: Eukaryota > Metazoa > Chordata > Mammalia > Artiodactyla > Bovidae > Capricornis > Capricornis sumatraensis. The sequence continues at coordinate 104,247,807 of NC_091074.1, read as the reverse complement.
CCAAGAATAGGCAAATCCATAGAGGAAAAAAAGTAGATTGGTGACTGTCAGGTGCTGAGTGGAGGGAAGAGGCACAGACTGCTGAAAGGTAGGGGGTTTCTTTTGGGGAAGATTAAAGAGTTTTGGAGTTAGACCACAGTCATGGTTGCACAGTTTTGTGACAATACTCAAAACAATGAATCATACACTGAAATGGTAAACTTTATGATATGTAAATTATATCTCATGAAAATAAAGAAAACTATCAAAACCTTTGTTAAGAAATTTAGCCCCACACTATAAGAACTGTAATTAAGGACACAAAAGAAGATTCAAACAAAATTGAGATAATATCAAAGTTCTGCATGGGAATAATTATTTTTTTCCAAATTAATTTAAATACATAATAGTCTTATAATTAAAACTGCAGAGACCTTTTTGACAGAGGGCAAAGAAATAATTTTATGTCAAAGGATAATAAGTGCTATACAGAAAAATAAGGGATATTAACTGAGACAGGGAATATGGTGGTAGAGTTAGTTTGCCTGTTTCCGTAAGTGGTTCAAGGAAGGCATCACAGATAGGGTAACTTCTGTAGTGAGACCTGAAGCACATGAGCACAGGAGGCCTGGTGGCCCAGTGCAAAGGCCCTGAGGTCCACCTGCTCATACAAAGGACAGCAGGGGCCCAGGGGGTTTGCTGACCGGAGCAGAGAGAATGCGGGGAGGGCAGCCAGAAGTGACTCGAGAGCAATGATAGGTGAGAGTGTGGGTGTGAATCCTCTAATTTTGAGAGGCAATAGCTAAACTCAATTACAGAAGAAAGACCAAATAAAATATAATATTTAGATTCAAGTGGAAGAGTATTGTTAATCTATTAGTACAGCTTTCAAATAATTTTAATACCACAGGGAAAAGTCTCAAATATCACAGTAAGGAGAAGTATTTTTCATGTTAAACATATATCATATTATAGAGAAATTAATTAATGTGTATTTTACTTACTGTAACATTTTATTTATTTATTATATTTTTATTGAACTACAGTTGATTTACAATGTTATATTAGATTCATATTGGAGAAGGAAATGGCAACCCATTCCAGTATTTCTGCTTGGGAGAGCTCATGGACAGAGCAGCCTGGCGGGCTACAGTCCATGGGGTTAAATGGACTATAAATCACAACCATTGCTGTTAGTTTCATATAACCTTTTTCTTTCTTTTATTTTTCTTTTTGCCACACCACACGGTGTGTGGGATCTCAATTCCCTGACCAGGGAGTGAACTTGGGCCATGGCAGTGAAAGTCTGAAATCCTAATTACTATACCACCAGGGAACTCCCCATATAACTTTATTTTTTATATGAGTTGAATTGGATAGATAGTAGACAGATAGGCAGACAGATATACAAACACACTGACTCATTTATTTCCTTAGTTTTCAATTTACTTATTTAACACATTCTTTCTAGAGATTGGGCTTGAATTCTGACTCTGGTAAAATACAGAATTAAAAATAATTGTGTGACTTTGGGCAAATTACCAATCTTCCTTTAGCTTCTATTTTCTCATCTGTGAAATGGGAAGAACATCTACTCTGCAAGAGTAAATGAGGACTCATTCATAAAAGGCTTTTAGGAAATAGCAGCTGATATTCTTTTATCATTAATTTTAAAAATGGAAAAAGATTTATGAGCAAAGTAGCAGTGAAGGGAGAGGAATTATTTTACCAACCAGGGGAATTATTTAACTTATAATTTAAAAATAAAAACCATAAAAGATACTACAATCCTGGGACTTAAAAGGAATGTAAATGTCACTGTAAATCAAATATCAGGAAAAATAATGTTAGGAATAATGCAATGCACTAGGTGATCCCCATGAACCCCGTGAACAGTATGAAAGGCAAAAAGATAAGACACTGAAAGATGAACTCCCCAGGTTGGTAGGTGCCCAATACACTACTGGAGAAGAGTGGAGAATTAACACCAGAAAGAATGAAGAGATGGAGCCAAAGCAAAAACAATGCCCAGTTGTGGATGTGACTGGTGATGGAAGTAAAGTCCGATGCTGTAAAGAACAATATTGCATAGGAACCTGGAATGTTCGGTCCATGAATCAAGGTAAATTAGCAGTGATCAAACAGGAGATGGCAAGAACGAACATTAACATTTTAGGAATCAGTGAACTAAAATGGACTGGAATGGGTGAATTTAACTCAGATGACAATTATATCTACTAGTGTGGGCAAGAATCCCTTAGAAGAAATGGAGTAGCCATCATAGTCAACAAAAGAGTCCAAAATGCAGTACTTGTGTGCAGTCTCAAAAATGTCAGAATGATCTCTGTTCATTTCCAAGGCAAACCATTCAATATCACAGTAATCCAAGTTTATGCCCCGACCAGTAATGCTGAAGAAGCTGAAGTTAAATAGTTCTATGAAGATCTACAAGACCTTGTAGAACTAACACCCGAAAGAGATGTTCTTTTCATTATAGGGGACTGGAATGCAAAGTAGGAAATCAAGAGATACTTGGAATAACAGACAAATTTGGCCTTGGAGTACAGAATGAAGCAGGGCAAAGGCTAACAGAGTTTTTCCGAGAGAACGCACTGGTCATAGCAAACACCCTCTTCCAACAACACAAGAGAAGACTCTACACATGGGCATCACCAGATGGTCAACACAAAAATCGGAATGATTATATTCTTTGCAGCTGAAGATGGAGAAGCTCTATATAGTCAGCAAAAACAAGACCAGGAGCTGACTGTGGCTCAGATCATGAACTCCTTATTGCCAAATTCTGACTTAGAAGAAAGTAGGGAAAACCACTAGACCATTCAGGTATGACCTAAATCAAATCCCTTATGATTATACAGTGAAAGTGACAAATAGATTCAAAGGATTAGATCTCATAGACAGAATGCCTGAAGAACTATGGATGGAGGTTTGTGACATTGTACAGGAGACAGTGATCAAAACCATCCCCAAGAAAAAGAAATGCAACAAGGCAAAATGATTGTCTGAGGAGGCCTTATAGATAGCTGAGAAAAGAAGAGAAACTAAAGGCAAAGGAGAAAAGGAAAGATATAAGCATCTGAATGCAAAGTTCCAAAGAATAGCAAGAAGAGATAAGAAAACCTTCCTCAGTGACCAATGCAAAGGAATAGAGGAAAACAATAGGATGGGAAAGACTAGAGATTTCTTGAAGAAAATTAGAGATATCCAAGGAACATTTCATGCAAAGATGGGCTCAATAAAGGACAGAAATGGTATGGACCTAAGAGAAGCAGAAGATATTAAGAAGAGGTGGCAAGAATACACAGAAGAACAGTACAAAAAAGATCTTGATGACCTAGATAACCACAATGGTGTGATCACTCATCTAGAGCCAAACATCCGGGAGTATGAAGTCAAGCGGGCTTTAGGAAGCATTACTACGAACAAAGCTAGTAGAGGTGATGAAATTCCAGTTGAGCTATTTCAAACCCTAAAAGATGATGCTGTTAAAGGGTTGCACTCAATATGCTAGCAAATTTGGAAAACTCAGCAATGGCCACAGGACTGGAAAAGGTCAGTTTTCATTCCAATCACAAAGAAAGGCAATGCCAAAGAATGTTCAAAGTACCACACAAATGTACTCACTCACACGCTAGCAAGGTAATGCTGAAAATTCTCCAAGCCAGACTTCAACAGTATGTGAACTGAGCACTTCCAGATGTTCAAGCTGGATTTAGAAAAGGCAGAGGAACCAGAGATCAAATTGCCAACATCCACTGGATCATCAAAAAAGCAAAAGAGTTCCAGAAAATCATTTGCTTTATTGACTACGCCAAAGCCTTTGACTGTGTGGATCACAACAAACTGGAAAATTCTTAAAGAGATGGGAATACCAGACCACTTTACCTGCCTCCTGAAATCTGTATGCAGGTCAAGAAGCAACATTTATAACTGGACATGGAACAACAGACTGGTTCCAAATCGGGAAAGGAGTATGTCAAGACTGTATACTGTCACCATGCTTATTTAACTTATATGCAGAGTATATCATGTGAAATGCTTGGCTGGATGAAGCACAAGCTGGAAATCAAGATTGGTGGGACAAGCATCAATAATCTGAGATATACAGATTACACTACTCTTATGGCAGAAAGCAAAGAAGTAAATATCCTCTTGATGAAAGTGAAAGGATAGAGTGAAAAAGTTGGCTTGAAACTCACCATTCAGAAAACCAAGATCATGGCATCTGGTCCCATCACTTCCTGGCAAATAGATGGGGAAACAGTAGAAATAGTGACAGACTTTATTTTTCGGGGCTCTAAAATCACTGCAGATGGTGAATGCAGCCATGAAATTAAAAGATGCTTGCTCCTTAGAAGAAAAGCTATGACCAACCTAGACAGCATATCAAAAAGCAGAGCCATTACTTTGCCGACAAAGGTCTGTCTAGTCAAGGCTATGGTTTTTCCAGTAGTCCTGTATGGATGTCAGAGTTGGACTCTAAAGAAAGTTGAGCCCCGAAGAATTGATGGTTTTGAACTGTGGTGTTGGAGAAGACTCTTGAGAGTCCCTTGGTCTACAGGGAGATCCAACCAGTCCATCCTAAAGGAAATCAGTCCCGAATATTCCTTGGAAGGACTGATGCTGAAGCTGAAACTCCATTACTTTGTCTACCTAATGCGAAGAACTGACTCAGTGGAAAAATGGGAAAGATTGAGAGCGGGAGAAGGGGATGACAGAGAACGAGACGGTTGGATGGTATCATCGACTCGATGGATATGAGTTTGAGCAAGCTTCGGGAATTGGTGATGGACAGGGAAGCCTGGCTTGCTGCAGTCTATGGGGTCGCAAAAGTCAGACACCCCAGAGCCACTGAACTCAACTAGGTAATCCTAGCAAGTTCTCCAAAGCTGCTTAATACGATGACACTGCCACCTTGTGGCATGCGTGATGCATTACATATCCCAGGATATTTGAGATTTTCTTTTTCTTGATGTAGCCTATATAGAAAGACTACATAACACAAATATTCTTACTGAAGAAAAATAACATGTAACAAGGTGAGATCATATATAAGTTGTTAAAACACATACTTCCTTTAAAAATAAAAAAAGTTAATTGTAAAAAATGTTATTACAGGACGTTTGGGGAGCAAAAAAAAATCTATCACTCCAAAGCAATGACATCATTTAAAAATTATTTCTATTATTTCATCGTATTTTCTATTCATCGCTGAGTTAATGTTATATGATTAGGATTTACCATGCTGTGACACTGGTCACAATGATTTTTAATGGCCGCCTAGCATTTTGTTGAATGGATGTTCCATCCTCTGGTTCAACATTCCCTTAATGCTGGACATCCAGACTGCTTCCAGGTAAAATGTCAGGTTACTGTAATAGTTTCTGTATAGGTAGTATGAGGTATATTTATTTAGTTAAAAAATTAAAATATGTTAAGAAGATAATACACAATCAGTATTTAAAAAAATAAGCAAAATTAAGAAAATAAACTGCACTCACAGTTTTCCAACCCAGATAACCACTGTTACACCTTGCAGAATTTTTAAACACACACACATACACAAATTTGTAAACATATGTAGCATACATTCACACTTATAAAGACAAAGGAGATTATATATATGACTGTTTTCATTTAAAATTATATCATGTCCACATTCTATACCAGTAATATCCATAGAAAACATTATTTTTATTGACTAAATAATATTCAATTATGTAGATTACTTAATAGCATAGATGTACTATGCTGTGTTAAATTCTGATATATAGATTATGATCATGATGCTTACAATTTGATGAGGGGGGAAGCAGGCATTAAACAAATAAACAAGAAAAAGGAATACTGAAGCCTATTTTGTGACAAAATGCCCCAAAGGAAAAAAAAAAAAAAAGGCTACTAGGAGGGAAAAAAATAGGCGTACACAGTTGAGTGCAGAAGGTCTGCCTGGGGGGAACATTTTGGACTTGAAGGATGAGGAACCTGTCATGTGAAAACAGAAGAATGTTCTAAGCAGAGACAGCTGTGCACAAGAAGGCCCTGAGGCGGAAAAATTCGTAGGAAGTACTGGAAACTGAAAGGGGTTCGTCACTGCGGCTCACACCTAATGAGGCTGGGACAGACGAGCCAGAGGGCTTCTCTGCTGCTGCAGGGAGTGGGTGCTGTAGTTTCTGTCCGTGGCAGTAACGTGGTCTGATTTCTATTTTAGAAAAGCCCACTCTGCTTGTAATGTGTCACTCTGCTTGTAATGTGTCAAAGAATGGACTGGGGAGGAAAAGTGTGAGATGTGATGTGAGACTAGTTAGGCAAGTACAGCAAAAACCCGAACAAGAGATCCTGGGGGACTTAGAGTAGTCATGAGGTAATAGCGGGACAGGAGATACAATGGTGTGTGTGTGTGTGTGTGTGTGTGTGTGTGTGTTTAGTTGTTCAGTCACATCTGACTCTCTGTGGTTCCATGGACTGTAGCCCACCAGGGTCCTCTGTCCATGGAATTTTTCAGGCAAGCATGCTGGAGCAGGTTGCCATTTTCCTCCTGACCCAGGGATTGAACCCGAGTCTTTTGTGTCTTCTGCATATTCTTTACCATTAGCACCAACTGGGAAGCCCCATAATGGCATGGGGAGTTGGTTAGTCCCAACAGTCAGTAGTAAGCATTTCATCCAACGTGAAGTGAAAGTCACTCAGTTGTGTCTGACTCTTTGTGACCCCATGGACTATATTGTCCATGGAATTCTCAAGGTCAGAATACTGGAGTGAGTAGCCGTTCCCTTATCCAGGGGATCTTCCCAACCCAGGGACCGAACCCAGGTCTCCTGCATTGCAGGTGGATTCTTTACCAGCTGAGCCACCAGGGAAGCCCTCATCCAAGGTGGCTGCTAACATTTTCAGGGCTTAGGCAAGAGGACAATGATCCTGCTCCTGAACCCACTAATCCAAGCTCCATCCACACCATCTACCACAGACATGATCTACCCTTAGGAGGAAGTACCTGGAGAAGAGAGTCATGCAGACCTTGTTTGAAGGGGGAGTTCTGGGGTCCTGTGTGGTCTCAGGGGGAAGAAGTGGGCTTTGAGTGGACTCCTTGTGCCGTGGAAGGGGTTCAGAGGGAAGAGGGCATGGGTGAGGACCCTGAGGCTCAATATCATAAGATGATATTGATCCCATCGAGTCAAAATTAACTTCCAAAAATAGCTTAAATTATCAATATAGTACTGTATGTATGATTCACATGTATCAAAACAATCCTGGATCAGTGTTTCCTAATTCTTCCTTGTCCATGGTTCTCAGATGAATTTCATCTTCCACGATATTTGTGGAGTCATCCACACCCAATTAGCTGGCTTCTTAAACAATGCCTTCTAGGGAATTCCCTGGTGGTCCAGTGGTTAAGAATCCACCTTGCAAAAAAAAAAAAGAATCCACCTTGCAATGGAGGGGAAGTGGATTCGATCCCTGGTTGGGGAAGACTCCACATAGCAGAAAGCAACTAAGCCCATTTATTGCAACTACTGAGCCTGAGCACCACAGCTAGAGAGTCTGTGCACAGCAGTGAAAGATCCTACATGATGCAATGACGTGTGCCACAACTAAGACCCAAAGCAGCCCAAATAGACATTTCAGAAACAAACCGACGCCTTACTTTTCTCATTTTCCCTAGTCACTACCCAGGAATGAGCAGAGGATATATCTTCCTCTATCGGTGGTGAGTAAACCTTGAAAGCATTCAATTTTCCTTATTAGCTTTTAGGCTTGATGGCGTCTGTTACCTGCTTAAGTTAATACATCTACAAGATGACACCCTGTGTATTTTGGAAAATGATAAGACTTGGAATGAAAAGTAGAAAGAGAAGGAGGAAATTTTTAAATGATTCTAGGTTTCTGGCTTGAGCAACTGGTTTAATGATGGTTCCATTTATTGAGAGAGGAGGGACCAGGGAAAAACTGCTGTAGATGTAATTTGCTTACCTCATGTTGGATATTTAGGTTGGTTGTCATATTTTATGATTATGAACAAGACTCTGGTTCACGACAAAATATTCTCACGCATATTTAATTTCTAAATACACAATTGCTGGGTTAAAGAATGTGCACAATCTTTAGATTCGTAGTCAGTCAGTCAGTTCAGTGGCTCGGTCATGTCCGACTCTTTGCAACCCCATGGACTGCAGCATGCCAGGCTTCCCTGGTCCATTACCAACTCCCGAAGCTTGCTCAAACTCACGTCCATCGAGTCGGTGATGCCATCCAATCACCTCATCCTCTGTCGTCCCCTTCTCCTCCTGCCTTCAATCTTTCCCACCATCAGGGTCTTTTCCAATGAGTGAGTTCTTTTCATCAGATGGCCATGTATTGGAGTTTCAGCCTTAGTATCAGTTCTTCCAATGAATATTCAGAACTATCTCCTTTAGGATGGACTAATCTCCTTTAGGTTGGATCTTCTTGCAGGCCAAGGGACTCTCAAGAGTCTTTTCCAACAGCACAGTTCAATTCTTCACCACTCAGCTTTCTTTGTGGTCCAACTCTGACATCCATACATGACCACTGGAAAAACCATAGTTTCGACTAGATGGACCTTTGTCGGCAGACTCATGTCCCTGCTTTTTAATATGCTATCTAGGTTGGTCATAACTTTCCTTCCAATGAGTAAGCATCTTTTAATTTCATGGCTGCAATCACCATCTGCAGTGATTTTGGAGCCCAAATAAAATAAAGTCTGACACTGTTTCCACTGTTTCCCCATCTATTTCCCATGAAGTGATGGGACCAGATGCCATGATCTTCGTTTTCTGAATGTTGAGCTTTAAGCCAACCTTTTCACTCTCCTCTTTCACTTTCATCAAGAGGTTTTTTAGTTCCTCTTCACTTTCTGCCATCACAGAGGAATGAACAAAAAAATATATGGTATATATATATATATACACACACACAATGGGATACTACTCAGCCATAAGAAAGAATGAAATAATGCCATTTGCAGTAACAGACTTCCCTGGTGGCTCAGATGGTAAAGCGTCTGTCTACAATGTGGGAGACCCGGGTTTGATCCTTGGGTCAGGAAGATCCCCTGGAGAAGGAAATGGCAATCCACTCCAGTACTATTGCCTGGAAAATCCCATGGACAGAGGAGCCTGGTAGGCTACAGTCCATGGGGTCGCAAAGAGTCGGGCATGACTGAGCGACTTCACGACTTCAGGACAGAGCACCATAACGAAGTGAAGTAGTCAGAAAGACAAATACCATATGATAGCACTTATATGTGGAATCTAAAATAACACAAGTGAACATCCATGAAACACATACAGACTCACAGACATAGAGCACATACTTGTGGTTGCCAGGGAGGGGAGAACGGCGGAGGAAAGGACTGGGAGTTTGGGATGAGAGGATGCAAACTATTATGTATAGGATGGATAAACAAGGTCCTAATGTATAGCACAGGGAGCTATATTCAATCTCTTCTGATAAACCGTAATGGAAAAGAATATGAAGATTTATATATATACATATATATGTATATCTGGGTCACTTTGCTGTACAGCAGAAATTAACACAACATTGTGAGTCAACCACACTAACTTTTTCTTAAGAATCAGATTTTAAAAATCATTCAAGCAGGAATAAAGCAAGGTAATGTTTTATCATCACCATCAGCTCCCCACATCCGTCATCAGCTCTGTCTTGCAGCTACCCTTGGGCAGTCATTGGTACTAATGACACTCAAAGCACAAAAGCTGTGTGAACCATTAGCATGTTTCCCACCAAAGGTATCTGTGTTAAATTGATGGTTCTCCAACTTGTCTTTTTCTTTTGTGGCTTTTCAATCTTTTGTCATTTGGCTCTGTTTTTTAAAATCTTCTTCCCTGTGATGAGAATTCTTAGGGTTTACCCTTTTTTCAAAAAATGATTTTATGTATTTATTTTTTAGCTGTGTGGGGTCTTATCTCCTGAGAGGGCCTTTCTCTAGTTGTGGCCATCGGGAGCTACACTCTAGCCCCAGTGCAAAGGCATCTTTCCTTGTGGAGCACGGGCTGCAGGGCCCGTGAGCTTCAGCAGTTATGGCACATGGGCTCAATAGTTCAGCTCCCGGGCTCCAGAGCACAGTCTCAACAGTTGTGGCACATGGGCTGAGTTGATCCACGGCATGTGGGATCCTCCCAGATCAGGGATCGAACTTGTGTCTCCTGCATTGGCAGGTGGATTCTTTACCACTGAACCTCCAGGGAAGCCCCAGTTGGCTCTATTTTGACTGTCATGTTCGCTGCCATACTGTATTTAGTCATAATTTGCCAAGTTCTCTACATGTTTTGGATACTAAGAGTAGATTAATACAACAGAACAAAACATATATGATGGGAACTGTCCCTAAAATAGTGTCCCCTTAAGTCAAAGATTAACTTTGGACCAAATCTTTCAGAGTAATGTTCTTTAGACTGTTGGCTTGGCAGAAGAAAGAGATCTCAGTCTCTTAGGTAACATCTACCAATAAGAAAGTCCTACTTCAGCAGGACTGGCTATGAGACCCTCTCTGGATTTGGGGTCAGGACAGTCAGGCACCAGCTGCTTCTCTGTGCAGATGGGGCAGCCCCGCCCACAGGTCAGGGGTGCCGGGCTTCAGACATCACATCAGGGTTGTGGTCCGTGTCCAGTGACGCACTAATATTGACAGAACTGGATTCTTCTCAAAACTGCAAGGAAGGTGGGGGGCTAGTTGATGGTCATCAGACTCCATGCTTCAGTTCAGTTCAGTTCAGTCGCTCAGTCGTGTCCGACTCTCCGTGACCCCATGAATCGCAGCACGCCAGGCCTCCCTGTCCATCACCAACTCCCGGGGTTCACTCAGACTCACGTCCATCGAGTCAGTGATGCCATCCAGCCATCTCATCCTCTGTCGTCCCCTTCTCCTCCTGCCCCCAATCCCTCCCAGCATCAGAGTCTTTTCCAATGAGTCAACTCTTCGCATGAGGTGGCCAAAGTACTGGAGTTTCAGCTTCAGCATCATTCCCTCCAAAGAAATCCCAGGGCTGATCTCCTTTAGAACAGACTGGTTGGATCTCCTTGTAGTCCAAGGGACTCCATGCTTCAAAGAGCTCAAAAAAGACTTTTTAAAAATTTTGGTCGTGCCAGCTAGCTTGTGGGATCTCAGTTCCCTGATCAGGGATCAAACCTGGGTCGCAACAGTAAAAGTGCTGAGTCCTATCCTCTAGACAGAGAGATTGGGACAGAAGATCTGAAGCTACGAAAAGGTCTCTTATTTTATTAGCCTGAAATTGAAAGTGTTAGTCACTCAGTTGTGTCCAGCTCTTAGCAACCCCATGGACTGTAGCCTGCCAGGCTCCTCTGTCCATAGAGTTCTCCAGGCAAGAATACTGGAGAGGATAGATTCCCTTCTGCAGGGGATCTTTCTGACTCAGCGGTTGAACCTGGGTCTCCTGCAATGCAGACGGATTCCTTACTGTCTGAGCCACCAATTAACCTATTTCAGAGGTAAACTCCATAGAACAGCACAGAGCAGCATGCACTCATGGCCACTCACCACTGCTGCAGCCTGAAGGCTGTGCGCCTCCTGGTCTTTGATGACTCACTGGTATCAAGGGAAGGATAGAAAAAGAAGGGGGAAAGCTCACATTTATTAAGCTCCTGCTGTGCACTGGGCACTGCTCTCAGCTATTCCATACACCTTTTTCTCACACAGTCCACAAGAAAAGGTATTATTAGCTCCCTTTGCCAGGTAAAGAAAGAGGAAATGTTCACTGACTTGCCAACACAATGGAATGGGGGAGGGGGTGTCATATGGAAGGATGAGATTCAAATTCAAGTACTTCGGATTTCAAATTCCATGCTTTTTTCCTCCATGTGTGCCTGTCTGCTCAGTCACTTCAGTTGGGTCTCTTTGCGACCCTATGGACTGTAGCCCACCAGGCTCCTCTCTCTTCTTGACCATGCCAAGTGTGTAAGGCTGTACATAGTGACTGAAGCTGAAGGGAGGTGGAAGAAACAAAGATTGTGTTTATCCTTCTTGAGGGAAGGTCTTAATAATGTAGCATGACTGAGCACCTCATCCTGTTGTGAAAAGCATCATGGAAATAAATCCATGATCACTTGTATTTTAAAGGTGAAAAACAATGGAAGTAGTGACAGACTTTATTTTCTTGGGCTCCAAAATCACTGCAGATGGTGATTGCAGCCATGAAGTTAAAAGATGCTTGCTCTTTGGAAGAAAAGCTATGACCAGCTTAGCATATTAAAAAGCAGAGATATGACTTTGCTGACAAAGGTCTATCTAGTCAAAGCTATGGTTTTCCCAGTAAGTAGTCATGTATGGATGTGAGAGTTGGACCATAAAGCAAGCTGAGTCCCAAAGAATTGATGCTTTTGAATTGTGGTGTTGTAGAAGACTCTTGAGAGTCCCTTGGACTGCAAGGAGATCCAACCAGTCAATCCTAAAGGAAATCAGCCCTGAATATTCACTGGAAGGACTGATGCTGAAGCTGAAACTCCAATACTTTGGCCACCTGATGCAAAGAACTGAATCATTAAAAAAAGACCCTGATGGTGGGAAAGATTGAAGGCAGGAGGAGAAGGGGATGACAGAGGCTGAGATGGTTGGATGGCATCACTGACTTGATGGACATGAGTTTGAGCAAGCTCTGGGATTTGGTGATGGACAGGGAGGCCTGGTGTGCTGCAGTCCATGGGGTTGCAAAGGGTCAGACACAACTGAGCGACTGAACTGAACCGAAAGGTGAAAAATTGTGCACAAAATAATGAACTGGTTTATTTCAGGCCTCAGGCTCTGAATATAACCCAGTGCTCAGTTTTTGGCCTTCAGGACACCTGTGGGATTTCCCTGGGGGTGTGTGTGACTGGCACTGCTGGGGGTGAGGCCCTGTTAACACAGGAAGAGGAGACAGCACAGAAGCTCTAAATAAAAGGCTCAGAAAGCCGGCTCTGTCAAATGGCTACATTAAATAAACAAACGAACCCCTGTTAACAACACACAGGCCAAATCTATTTACTAGAACGCTGAAAGTCTTTTCAGGTGACTGGGAGTTTTTGTGTGTTGAAGCTGCATGACATTCTCAGCTATTAGATACAATTTTAATCAGGAATTTGGACTTGGATTTGTAGACCATCAGATAAAAGGGAGGTGCTCTGTTATGTGTATTGATCTTCCAGTGGAATAGTCTAATAAAAAGCACATCTTAAACCCTTCAGTGGTTAGTCACCACCTATAGGATAAAATCTAACCTTGGCAAGGGGGCAAGGTTTGGCCTAACTCCTTGGCCCCATCACCCATCACTGACTTCCAGCCTCATACCTTATTTGGAGGTTACCCCTTTCCAGAGATATTCACCCCAAATGCTGCCTCACACTTCTAATCTATGTTTCAGCTCATACCAGTCTCTTGTCTGGGAACTTGAAATGTGGTCATGTCCATGAATGATCTGGAAGAATGAATCTTCCCCAGGTCTCAGCTTATTCCTTGACTCCACCCCTCCCTCTCCACACCATGCACACTTCTGCTGTAGGGACCATGCTTGCGCCCTCTCAGTCCCTGAGCCGTGAGTTCTCTGGGAGGGCAGCTCCCAGTAGGTGCTCAATAAATAGAAGGAACCAAGATATTATGAAGCATTTTTTCTTTATCTTGCCTGGAGGCATCAATGAGAGATAAAAGCTGGTTTCTCATTCTTTTCCTAAAACAACCACAAAGAATAAGATCTCTAGCCAAATAGTTCAGTAAATCCTTTCAGAGGAAATCCAAGGGTTGGTAATGTTTCAAGTAGATGTGAAATAAGAACATCTGTTCTAAGAAACATGTAAGATAATTGAAGGATGACATTCTTCAAATATATGCTGATTTTACTTGAAGTTAGTGAAAAGAGGATACAGATATAAAAGCATATCCCCTAGATACCTGGGGCTTTGGGTATATTAATCATCGCTATCAGAATTCAGACACTAAAATGCGGCGCCCTCAGAATCTGGACCCCAAGAAAAACATTTGTGTAGTTCCAGAGGTTGAGCATTTGATAATTGTTACTCTCGACCAGCAGGTGTCGCCAGAGACAAGCGCATTTGCTACGGCGGCCTTTTCCAGAGGCTGATCACCCCAGATCCTGATCCAGCTGCCTCCCAAGAGACCATGCCTCTGGGGAAGCTTCAACTGAAACACCCAGCGTACATATCTGTAGTTCTCACAGTGTACTATACAGGATAATCCGTCTGGGGGTGTGTGTGAAAGAAAGTGAAAGTCAGTCGTGTCTGACTCCGTGACCCGATGGACTATACATTTATTGGAATTCTTCAGACCAGAATACTCTTCACCAGGGGATCTTCCCAAGCCAGGGATCAAACCCAGGTCTCCCCCATTGCAGGCAGATTCTTTACCAGTTGAGCCACAAGGGAAGCCCTGTGGTGGGTAGGAGTGCAAAAATGCAGATTCCTGAGCCCCAGCCATGGAGATTTCTGAGTCAGTAAATCTGGAGGGGGGCCCTAATTTCCATTTGAAGCACCATCTATTTATTCTCTCTCCAGCCTCGCAATGTGAAGCCCTTTTGAGAAACACTGATTTTCACCCCCATAGGCTATAATATCATCTCACAGCCTGTACTCAGAGACAGGCTGGAAGAGGACTCATTTGTTCATTCCCTTATCAAACACCTACTGAATCCTTGCATCCTACCAGTCACCACTGGGCACCTTCGCAATCACGCAATCACGCAGCTCATCTTCCTCTCTCAGGCTTGAGATCCCCATAAAGGAATCAATCATAGAATCCAGCAAAGAGGCAACCTATCCTTTCTTATATTCACCCCATCAAAGAACTCCCTCCATTATGAAAGAGAAAAAGTCCCCCTTTTGCAGAAAGAACACTGCCATGTTTACAGAAATTCTGCCAATAAATTGATCCCTAATCGTTATTTTATAGGATACAAACGTTCCAATGATACAGTGAGGAAGGAATCCTATTACCAAGATCCCTTCTTTCACAGACAAAAATAATAAATCCATTACTATCTGAAAATCAAATGATGCTGAGTATGTTTCATTGCCATGTTAACCTTGTAAGTCTAAGACAGACAAAAATCCTGGTGGTGTATAGTGGGATAAATTACATTACTACAAATAAAACAAACTAAAATTCCATTAGAAATTTTAAATCGCCATGTTATGTTCCCCTAGGGGAATTGAAGGAGAGTATTTTCTTAGAAACTATAGTGAAAATTGCATATCCCACAATAGTTTTTCAGACTATAGCTGAAAAACACCATCTGTTCAGCGGCTAAAACTTAACTATGCCAGAGTACACTTATTTTTAACTTTCTGATCATTAGAAACGCTTTTGTTCTAGAAAGGACTTTAAAGGTCATTAAATCTGACCTTTCACTCTACACTCAATACTGCTTTATAACATCGCAGCTGCAGAAGTGCCCATAGCCTCTGCATGCATTCCTCTTGGGTCAAGAGGTTCACTGCCTGCCCGGAGTTCAGTCCATCTTGAGTGTGTTTTTTAGGACGTTCTATTTCACATCCTGTCTGAAAAGCAGGAAATGCCAGTGGTTCTTCAAGAAAGACTTTTCCCTCTGAGAACCGAGCAGGGAGCCTGGATTAGGACAGCATCTCGGCTGCATTGATAAGAAACCTGTTTCTGTGCCTTAAATGAGGCAGGGCTTAATTCTTCTTACCTAACAGGAAGCCCAGAAGACTGCCCAAGTGAGAGAAACTCTTCAAGGAGGTCCTCCAAGAACCAGGCTCCTCCTATCTTTCTGTGCTACCATCTTTCACACGTGGCTCTTGTTCTTGCTTGTGAGATGATCACTGCGCCTCTGGCATCCTGTCTGCAGTCCAGACAGGCCAGGAAGGGGAGAAGCTGGAGGAGGGGAGGGGGCATGACACCTGTATGAGAAGGCAAAACCTTCTTGGAACTCCCACTTAGACTTCAGCTTACCTCTCATTGGCCACCACTCTGTCACATAACCACTTCGAAATTCAAAGAAGTACAGGAGCATAGGTATTTTAGCGAGGTTTTATCCACAGGGAAGAGGGCTAGGACAGTTATTGTGTAGGATAATTAGAAGTCACTGCCACAGCCTGAGAGCAATAACAGGTAATGTACACTAACTGACTGATGAAATCTGTCTTTCCAACCATCAGGACTCTTTAGGGGCTTCCTGCTAATGCTCAGTAGCTAGGTCTTGTCCGACTCTTTGTGAGCCCATGGACTGTAGCTCTCCAGGCTCCTCTGTCCATGGGATTTTCCAGGCAGGAATCCTGAAGTGGGTTGCCATTTCCTCCTCCAGGGGATCTTCCTGACCCAGGGACCAAACCCATGTCTCCTGCATTGAGAGGCGGATTCTTTACTATTGAGCCACCTTTTAGGGGCTTAGGACAAGATTATAGAAACTCCTTTCTCTTTTTCTGTAACATCCCTTTAGATATTTGTACACAGTGATCATTTCTTTTCCTTTTCCCCCTCCCAAGTGATGTCTTTCCCAGGCTTGTCTCTGAAAACACTCTCATTTGTTTATATTCCAGGTGTGGTCTGACCTATAAAAAGTGATGCAGAGTCATCTTCCTCCTGCTGTTTACCATGCAATTATTAACAGAGTCTAAAATCCCCTGAACGGAAATAGCCTGCTGTCAACTCATACAGAGTGTGCCTTGAACTCAGACGCTTGTGGGAGGGGATGATACCAAAGGGGGCACACATCACTGAGTACCTGTGACAGGCACTCCACCATCTCCTTTGTAAGGCATCCATTTAGAAGATATTCCCCACCTCCAGGCCATATCAACCTCATTTGGCTATTGCAAGGCTGCTTTTGTGGACCCAAGGAAGCACTTTACATTATCACTGCTAACCTCCATCCTTCATGCTGTCAGGTTTAGTCCATTGCTCCTGAGCTCTGATTATTATCCCATGAAAGACAAAGCTAGCATTTTTAGCTCTAAGTCACCTTAAAATATGATATATCTTTGGCACTAGGATTGTGCTCATTTGTAATGAAAAAAAAAAAAACTGCTAACATAAGACAGAAGTTAATTCAAGAAGTCTGGAATTGTCAGTGGAATTGATGCACAAAATTGTCAGATATGCAGGTACTTTCTATCTTGTTGTTCCATCATGCATGTCTTCTAATCTCAAGGTCACCTTGTTGTTCAGAATGGCTGCTGAGCCTCTAACCATCACATCTGTATTCCAGCTGGTGGAGAAAAGGAAATTGAGGAAGGGGCATTGGCTCTTCCTTTTAAAGACAATTTCCTGGTAGTTACATGTTATTTTCACTTACATGCTACTGGCCAGAACTGAGTCACATGGTCACAATTTAGCTGCAAGGGGGAGCTAGGAAGTGTAGGCTTTGTTCAGGATGGCTATATATATCCATTTAAAAACCAGATGACTGTTATCATCAAAGATTAAGTAAAAAGTTATTGGGAGACAACCTATAGTGTTGGCCACTTCATTCTTCATCTACATCAGTGGTAAAAACATTAAACTGTTCAAGGCAAAAATATTCAACAATAATATTGGGCAATGTGTGAGAGACGTAAACTTCTGTCTTATTTTGGCAACAGTTATTTGGGGAGTTTTTTGTTTACTCACATCTAGAGTTGGTCTTCTCTATTGGAATCTTCTCTTGGATTGAAATTACTTAGCAGGCTTGGGCTTGGTCCTTCAACTAAAGACTATTCCACCCATTTATCTTCTCAGGTCTGCTTAGCTCTTAAGACTTGCCCTTTGTAATTTGGATAAACAGGATCAGTTCCCAGAATCAGGCTTATGCTGAAGAAAAATGGGAGATATGACCTAAAAGAGAGGAGAGCAAGTCTGGTAGTCCAGCAAATACATCATGGCCATATGGTGCTATATACGGGAGAGTTCAAGGGCTTTGGGTTTTTTGTGTTTGAGCGTTAGAGTTCTTTATCCTTGGTATTAAACCCTTATCAGATACATGATTCACAAATATTTTCTCCCATACCGTGGGTTGTCTTCTTGTACTTTAAAAAAGTGTCCTTTGAAGCAAAACATTTTTAATTTCCATGAGGTCCAATTTACTTATTATTCTGTTGCTTGTGCTTTGTTGTATCTGAGAAACTATCGCCAAATCCAAGGTCATGAAAATTCACCTGTTTTTGTCTAACAAGTTTGCACTTTTAGCTCTTATATTTAGGTCTTTGATCATTTTTTAGTGAACTTTTGTATATGATGTGAGATAGGGGTCCAATGGAGTTGTACACGCATTATTTATTGGAAAGATTATTCTTTCCACATTGAGTAGTTTGGCAATCTTGCTGTAAAATCAGTTGACAACAGACCACACTTTCATTCATGTACTTTTAATTCTTTCTATTTTATTGATTTTTATATCTATGTGTGTGTCAGTATCCCCATTGTTTTGATTGCCATAACTTTGTAGTTCAGTTCACTTCACTTCAGTCACTCAGTCGTGTCCAAATCTTTGTGACCCCATGGGCTGCAGAACACCAGGCCTCCCTGTCATCACCAACACCCGGAGCTTGTTCAAACTCATGTCCGTTGAGTCGGTGATGCCATTCAACAATCTCGTCCTCTGTTGTCTCCTTCTCCTCCTACCTTCAGTCTTTCCCAGCATCAGGGTCTTTTCCAATGAGTCAGTTCTTTGCATCAGGTGGCCAAAGTATTGGAGTTTTAGCTTTAGCATAAGTCCTTCCAGTAAATATTCAGGACTGATTGATTTCCTTTAGGATTGACTGGTTTGATCTCCTTGTAGTCCAAGGACTCTCAAGAGTCTTCTCCAACATCACAGTTCAAAAGCATCAGTTCTTTGGCACTCAGCTTTCTTTATGGTCCAACTTCCCCATCCATACATGACTACTGGAAAAACCATAGCTTTGACTATATGGACCTTTGTGGGCAAATTAATGTCTCTGTTTTTTAATATACTGTCTAGGTTGGCCATAGCTTTTCTTTCAAGAAGCAAGCATCTTAATTTCATGGCTGCAGTCACCATCTTCAGTGATTTTGGAGCCCAAGAAAATAAAGTCATTTTGTTACTAACTTTGTAGTAAGTTTTGAAATCAGGAAATGGTAGTTCTCCAATTTTATTATTCTTTATCACAATTGTTTTGGCTATATGGGCTTCCTTGTAATTCCATATGATTTTTTGAATCACCATTTCCATTTCTACAAAACAAAAAGACCTTTAGGATTTTGATAGGGATTACATGGATTTGGCTTTGGGTACTATTACCATCCTAACAATATTCATTCTTCCAATCCATGAATGTGTGTCTTCTCATTTACTTTTGTCCTTGTTCATTTGTTTCAATGGTATTTTGTAGCTTTCAGTGTGAACATCTTGTACCTCCTTGGTTAAATACAATCTCAAGATTGTATTCTTTTTGATGCCCTTGCGAGTAGCATTGTTTTCTTCATTTCCTTTTTGGATTGTTGATTGCTAGTGCATGGAAATAAAACTGGTTTTTATGTGTGGAGCTTATATCCCATAACAATGCTTAAATTGTTTATTAAGTCTAATTGGTGTATCTGTAGGAATTGTTTATGATTTTCTATCTATAAGATAATGTCATCTAAGAAGAAAGTTTACTTTTTTCTAATTTGAGTGCCTTTCATTTATTTTTCTTATTACCCTGGCTAGGACCTTCAGTACAAATACTGAATAGAAATGGCTAGAGAGGCATACTTGTCTTGTTTATTGATCTCAGGTGGAAAGCTTTTGGATTTTCACCACTGAGTATGATGTTAGCTTTTTGTGAACACCCTTTAACAGGCTGAGCAAGTTTCTCCCACTGCTGTCACAGTGATTCTTGCCTTCTAAAATTCAAGTATCAAGTATTCCCTTGCTAAAAATCCTGCAGTGAGTCCCTATTTTCTTCAGCATGAAATCAAGTCCCTTAGTATGGCCCAAAGACCCGCAAGATCTGATACCTGTTGGCTTCTCCCTTTTCATGTCCCCATACCTATTCTTCAGTACAGTCACAGACATCATTTCTTCACATATGTCATTCCCTCTGCTTGGGACACTTAGCTCCCTTTCTCAAAAGGCTTCTCTACCTTATCACATCCCCACCTCCTGCTTCTCCCACCTTCAGGCAGTCTCTGTGCTGCTGCTGCTGCTGCTAAGTCGCTTCAGTCGTGTCCGACTCTGTGCGACCCATAGACGGCAGCCCAGCAGGCTCCCTTGTCCCTGGGATTCTCCAGGCAAGAGCAGGTGGTACATTATATTACAATCATCTGTTTAACCCTTTGCCTTCCTAAACAGTCCAAGAAATTTTGGAAGGCAAAGACTAGGTCTCTTTCTTCTGTATCCTTAGTGAATATAGGACTCTGTAAATGTCTTTGGAATAAACAAATACTTCCTTTCTATTTCATTTATACTTACAAACGTGTCTTATAAGTCTTAATGGAGGCTGATCTGGATAAAAATGAGATAACAAATTCAGTTAAACCATCAGGTAGTTACATGCTTGGACTTTACCAGCTCAGGTCCCCAATCTGACAGCCATATGCAGATTATTTTTGTTTTCACAAGAATTTGAAGAAGGTATATTACCTTTTTCCGTAAGAGGATACAATTTTATAAATCTTGCTGTTGTCCTTTCTTTTAAGGTTGCTAGGAAGCTCCAAGTACCTAATGCTTAATTGTCCTGTAAACATATTAGTCCTAGAGTCTAGCATGTTTGTTTCTTCCTGTTTATGTCTTTGTTTTTCTATTTTTATTTTAATAATCTTATTTTGCATAAGCCTTTTTTTGGAAAAAGTGGAACATAAATACATAAATATATATATATACACTAAAAATACACTATATGTATTTCTTGTTAGCAGAGAAGCATATGGATGGTTAAGGAGACAACAAAGAAGAACAGAGTTAGAGCCACTGAGAAAAAGTTTGCCTGTAGTTACCTTAGCTGTAAAAGCCATTGTTAGGTTGGGGTCTCTTAAAAAAAACAACAACAAGAAATTAGGTAGATTTTCTTCATCAGGGAATAGAAAAAAAATCTGTTGGCAAATAGAAATACTTTTAGTCCTTCAAACTCCTTTCCAAAAGGCTCCTTCATATCATTACAGAGATTTTGCATCAGATGGCACTGAGAAGAGGGAAACATTGAATTCCAATATCGGTGAATTACAGACTCAGAGCCTGATGGACTTGAACATTCGGAACAAGTCCCATGTTGAAATGAAGAAGTTGCATACCCCATGCCGAGTGGACCCCACCGTACCCTTTACATCTGTCCAGATTTAATTAGTCACGGGTCTATAGATTTCCCACTGGAATCTTCCTCTTCCTCCTTTCCTCTCTCTCCCAAGTCTCCCCACAAGCTCTTGACAACACTCAACTGATGTCTGAACGAAGGTGCCCAACTCCCATATCCCCTCTGGGGTCACTTCTTGACTCTGGGTTTTCTAAACGACTGAGATTTCCTCTGGTTGCTATACGATGGCCCGTGCTATTCCTCTGGGGAGAATCTTCTCCCTTCCTCCCTCTGGCTCTTTCATCATCTGGCTCATTCTCCCTCCTTCTTCAGGACTCAGCTCAGTTTCTCCTAATAACCCAACAACATCTCTCTATGTCTTCCAGAAGCACCCTCATTGCCATCTGTCTTCTTCATGGGGTTATGAGCTACTTCAGATCAGGGAGTTGGTATTTTCCACTGAATTCCCAGAATACAAATCCTACTGCCCAGAGAAGGTCCCAGGAAATGTCTGCTGAAAAGAAGTGAACATGCGCAGCACACTGCTTGAGATACGCTGAGTAAATGCATCTGAAACAGGCCTCACTCATCATATTTTCCACAGACTACGAGATGTGGGCCTCACCAACTCCACTACTCTATCACTTCTTTTGTCCCCTCCTAATTCTTCTACGTATATTAAGTCCTTCCCACTCCTTCCTCTCACTTTTCCGTTCTCTAATTAAAAATTCCTTAATCCATTTGGATTTGACTTAGATTTGTTTTCAAAGTGAAAGCCAACTGTGCTAAACACAATTTATTAAATGATTTTTTCTTATTCATTTGAGGTATAGATTTAGCTCTTAAATTCCAATAAATAATAGAATTGGAGGGACTGTCTTTTCTACTCTATTGGCCTATTATCACACGAGTTTATAGTCATTTTATTACACTTACCTGGATATTCGCTTTTTATGTTAATTATATTTTCACTAACTATAGCGGTTATTAAAAATATACTTCAGTTCAGTTGCTCAGTCATGTCTGATTCTTTGCAACCCCATAGACCGCAGCATGCCAGGCTTCCCTGTCCATCACCAACTCCTAGAGCTTTCTCAAACTCATGTCCATGGAGTTGGTGATGCCATCCAACCATCTCACCCTCAGTCATCCCCTTCTACTTCTGCCTTCAGTCTTTCCCAACATCAGTCCTCCCATGAATTGGTCTTTTCCAATGAGACAGTTCTTTGCATCGGGTGGCCAAAGTATTGGAGTTTTAGCTTCAGCATCAGTCCTTCCAATGAATATTCAGGACTGATTTCCTTTAGGATTGACTTGTTGAATCTCCTTGCAGTCCAAGGGACTATCAACAGTCTTCTCCAACACCACAGTTCAAACCCATCAATTCTTTGGTGCTCAGCTTTCTTTATGGTCCAACTCTCACATCCATACATGACTAATGGAAAAATCATAGCTTTGACTAGATGGACCTTTGCTGGCAAAGTAATATCTCTGCTTTTTAATATGCTCTCTAGGTGGGTCATAGCTTTTCTTCCAAGGAGCAAGCATCTTTTAACTTCATGGCTGAAGTCATCATCTGCAGTGATTTTGGAGACCCCCAAAATAAAGTCTGTCACTGTTTTAATTGTTTCCCCATCTATTTCCCACGAAGTGATGGGACCAGATGCCATGACCTTCATTTTTTTGAATATTGAGTTTTAAGCCAGCTTTTTCACTCTTCTCTTTCACTTATCAAGAGGCTCTTCATTTTCTGCCATGAGGGTGGTGTCATCTGCATATCTGAGGTTATTGATATTTCTCCCGGCAATGATTTCAGCTTGTGCTTCATCCAGCCCAGTATTTTGCATGATGTACTCTGCATATGAGTTAAATAAGCAGGGTGACAATATATAGCTTTGACGTACTCTTTTCCCAATTTGGAACTAGTCCATTGTTCCATGTCTGGTTCTAACTGTTGCTTCTTGACCTGCATACAGCTTTCTTAGGAGGCAGGTCAGGTGGTCTGAGATTTCCCTCACTTGAAGAATTTTTCACTGTTTGTTGTGATCCACACAGTCAAAGGCTTTGGCATAGTCAATAAAGCAGATGTTTTTCTGGAACTCTCTTGCTTTTTTGATGATCCAGCAGATGGCGGCAATTTGATCTCTGGTTTTTCTGCCTTTTCTAAATTCAGTTTGAACAACTGGAGTTCTCGGTTCACTTACTGTTGAAGCCTGGCTTGGAG
Source organism: Capricornis sumatraensis (assembly GCF_032405125.1). NCBI lineage: Eukaryota > Metazoa > Chordata > Mammalia > Artiodactyla > Bovidae > Capricornis > Capricornis sumatraensis. The sequence goes on along the minus strand of NC_091074.1, from coordinate 104,224,376 downwards.
AACTTTGAGCATTACTTTGCTAACATAAGAGATGAATACAATTGTGCGGTACTTTGAACATTTTTTGACATTGCCTTTCTTTGGGATTGGAATGAAAACTGACCTTTTCCAGTCCTGTGGCCATTGCTGAGTTTTCCAAATTTGCTGGCATATTGAGTGTGGCACTTTCACAGTCTCATCTTTTAGGATTTGAAATAGCTCAATTGGAATTCCATCACCTCTACTAGCTTTGTTCGTAGTGATGCTTCCTAAGGCCCACTTTTGTACTTCAGGATGTCTGGCTCTAGGTGAGTGATCACACGATTGTGGTTATCTGGGTCATTAAGATCTTTTTTGCATAGTTCTTCTGTGTATTCTTGCCACCTGTTCTTAATATCTTCTGCTGCTGTTAGGTCCATACCATTTCTGTCCTTTATTGAGCACATCTTTACATGAAATATTCCCTTGGCATCTCTAATTTTCTTTAAGAGACCTCTAGTCTTTCCCATCCTATTGCTTTCCTCTATTTCTTTGCGTTGATCACTGAGGAAGTCTTTCTTCTCTCTAATCTCTGAACTCTGCATTCAGATGGGTATATCTTCCCTTTTCTCCTTTGCCTTTAGCTTCTCTTCTTTTCTCAGCTTTCTGTAAGGCCTCCTCAGACAACCATTTTGTCGTGCTGCATTTCTTTCTCTTGGGCATGGTCTTGAACATTGCCTCCTGTACAATGTCATGAACCTCCGTCTATAGTTCTTCAGGCTGTCTATCAGATCTAATCCCTTGAATCTATTTGTTACTTCCACTGTATAATCATAAGGGATTTGATTTAGGTCATACCTGAATGGTCTGTGGTTTTCCCTACTTTATTAAATTTAAGTCTGAATTTTGTAATAAGGAGTTCATGATCTGAGCCACAGTCGGTGCTTGGTCTTGTTTTTGCTGACTGTATAGAGCTTCTCCATCTTCATCTGCAAAGAATATAATCCATCTGATTTTGGTATTGACCAACTGGTGATGTCCATGTATAGAGTCGTCTCTTGTGTTGTTGAAGGAGGGTGTTTGCTGCGACCAGTGTATTCTCTTGGAGAAACTCTGCTAGCCTTTGTCCTGCTTCATTTTGTACTCTGGGGCCAAACTAGCTTGTTACTCCAGGTATCTCTTGATTTCCTACTTTGGCATTCCAGTCCCCTATGATGAAAAGGACATCTTTTTGTGGTATTAGTTCCAGAAGATCTTGTAGGTCATCATAGAACCCTTCAACTTCAGCCTCTTCAGCATTAGTGGTTGGGGCATAGACTTGGATTACCATGATATTGAATGGTTCGCCTTGGAAACGAACATAGATCATTCTGTCATTTTTGAGATTGCACCAAAGTATTGGATTCTGGACTCTTTTGTTGACTATGATGGCTACTCCATTTCTTCTAAAGGATTCTTGCCTACAGTAGTACATATAATGGTTATATGAATTAAGTTTGTTCATTCCAGTTCATTTTAGTTCACCGATAAAAAACTATAGAGGAATATTTTAAATATTTAAATACAGATAAACAAAGAAAAAATTAAATTACCCTAATGTCACATCCAAGAGATAACCATTGTTCTCATTTTGATGTAAAAAGAGTGGTAGCTGACTCTCACTTAACCATATTTCCAGATTAACTAACACCCTCTAGTCCTCTGGAGAATGTGCTGGCTGATGTCCATAGTAGACTGAATGGTCCAGGAGAACAGCCTATGTGCTGTTCTCAGCATCAGTGGACCGTGCTTAGAAAGAGTAAGGTACGTTTATTTCAACACATTATGCCATGTTCTGTGGTTACTGAAATGGTATGATTATTAAAATATTACATATACGATAAAAAACAATGAGTATGAAGAGAGTAATTTCTATGAAAGCTAAGGTGAATGCTTTGGGAAGACTCTATGCAAGTGAAAGTCACTCAGTCATTTTTGACTCCCACCAGGCTCCTCTGTCCATGGTATTCTCCAGGCAAGAGTACTGGAGTGGGTTATCATCCCCTTCTCCAGGGGATCCTCCTGACCCAAGGATCAAACCTAGTCTCCCACACTGTGTGCAGATTCTTTACCATCTGAGCCACCAGGGAAGACCTATTGGAAAGACTATAAAGATACTAAAACTACCACTCTTGAGTTAAGTGTGCATGAGAATTATAAACACTGGCAAGAAATAAAAACCTAGCAGTCTATACTCAGCTTGCTGCATCATTCAGCATCTCTAAATTCTGGATCCATTTTAAAGAAACCAATATTTCACATTATTACATTTTTTTGGTGGTTTACATTATTAGTATGTTTAATGCTGCCAAAAGAAAAAGACAATAGACAACTTCAGAAGACTTAAAGTGTCATATATAGAACTAATACTTAGGTCAAAGCTTGGCCAATGATCATTTACTTGTTGTAGTTTTAAAAAACATTTCTTTTATAATGACTTTCCTCCTTAACCAGATTTTTCAATTAACCAATCAACAAGCAATGCCTATAGAATTGGTTAAGAGAGCATCTATTATATCCTCAGTCATTTAAAGATGTAGAAACATATTGATTTTATATAAATGAGATCATGCTATAAATATTGCTTTATGCCCTTTTACATTGACTATATTGTAGACATCACTTCAAGTCATTAAAGATCAGAACATTTTTAGTACCTACCTGGTCCCTCCTGTTGAAGTTCTATTTAATGTTTCCTTTTATTAGAGATTTAAAACTAGGTACATTTCTTGTTGTCCTCTTCACAAGACTGACAGAAAACTTGGAGTTAATCTTATGGGCAGTCTAGGGTTTCTTACAGCTAATCTCCTTTTCTCAATTTTCACATGCCTGTTTTTAAAAAAATTTTTTTTTCTAAATTTTCATATTAAAATTGTTTTTTGTTGTCAGCTGGAAGAATCCCTTCTGGCAGATAGAACAAATCAAACACAAACCCCTAATATCCTGTCTCCAAATGTGAGGTTACAGTATGAGTTTGATTGAGTGAAAGCCCTTTTGCTTTGCCTTGAAGACAATTCCTTACTGTCACCTCTCTGGTCTGACATACCTGGCCAGGGAGCTTATAACTACCTAGACAGATTTAAGATGCCTATTGAAATTGCTGATAAGCCCAGGAAGTGGCATAAGAGCTTAGCTTTGCATTTTCTGGAAGCCTAAATGTAACCTAGGTACATCTTCTAAAATTATTTTTCTCAGGATTTGGACAGTAAAGAAAGCACAAAATCAAATTAAAGGCACAAACTATTCCTCATCTTCACTGCTACTTGCAACAACTAAAAATAATGTGAAGAGGCCTGGACTCGTGGGTTAGTTCCACAGCACCTGGACAAAAATAGGAGGTCAAAGGGCCTCATGGGGCTTCCCTGGTGGCTTAGATGGTAAAACATCTGCCTACAGTGTGGGAGATCTGGGTTGTAATCCTGGGTCGGGCAGATCTCCTGGAGAAGGGTATGGCTACCCACTCCAGTATTCTTGCCTGAAGAATTCCATGGACAGAGAAGCCTGGCCACACAGTCCATGGGGTTGCGGTAGTTGGACACAACTGAGCGACTAACACTTTCACTTTCAAAGGGCCTCACAGGACTCTGGGTTCTTTCTGAACTTTTCAGCACCTCCAGGAGCTTTGAGCACTATTTGAAGCTGAAATTTCAATCACAGCTTATATATTCCTCTAAAGTGCACAAGCAGTATGCCTCCTAAAAGAGACCCTCTAGATTATTATTTTCTAAAATTTGAGATTGAATAAAGATTATACTTCTCATAGCCAAACAGAGAGAAAAGATTTCTGGTACCTTTCACAAGATGTGAGGTTTTTCACAGGCTCTTTAATCACTAGCTAGTCTATATAACTAGGAATTGTGCAAATCTGCTTCAAGACTACTGCCCCCTAAAAGAGAATGAACAGTCCAGAATGGTTAACATTCTTCAGTATCTCAAACACCTGGAGTATTTGAGGACTCCTCACCAAGGGTCTATGACAACTCCTTTTGGCAAGGTGGTAGAGATCAACAACCAGGCCTATGATCTGGGCATTACTCAATATTTGCTAATGAAAAGCAGTCTGTACAGCAGCCTCTGGAGAAAAATCCAAAATTATATTGGATTTATCAGTACTGTTAAAAAACCTTCCACTTAAAAACACACTTAGTCTCCAGTATCATTTAAAATATGATTAGTTTTAAACAAGCCTGATTTTTTTTCCAAACATTAATGGGGGCACAGCTATTGCCTAAATTTTGGCACACCACGGTTTCAACAACTCACCAACTTAGCACCAGGCTTTGATTTATGTGCAGGGCACTGTACCAAGCACAACCAGTGTTTTCCATGGCAAACGTTATCTAACAGGCTTTTCCATTCTGCCTGGTGATTGAATTCAGTTCCAACCTTCATACTTAGACCTCGTACTCAGAGTGACTCAGACTCCAGCTAGGAAGGCTGGCCAGGCAATGGATGAACTTCATACTTTGGAAACTAGGTTTTACTTAGTATATTTACATTTATGTTTCATACTTCAGGGATCCTAGAACAGGCTGAGACACACTGGAAAGAAATAGCTGGGAAATTCCAGAGCACTCTTGCAGTATATTGACCTAATTTGAAAACAAGATGTTGCCCACAATCACTTTCTATTGCAGTTAGCAGAATATGCCACCCCAAAGTATGACTGCAGAAGTTCAAGACATGCCATTTTCTTGAAAATGCTGCTTTGTTATATTGATTATTTTGAGCTGTAGGCACTTGAAAAAACAGCAAATGCAGGCCAAGGCATTCTCTGAACTCTCCTTATCTCCCTAGACAGAGTCTCTAAAAAGAACTCAAATGTCATAAATCCCTTTCTCAGGAGTTTCATCAGTCAGGGAAGATTGACTCTTATCACAGAAGAGACTAGAAGTTGACACCACACCCAGACACACTTTGTCACAAGCTATCATGCCTCTCATCTGTTCTTCTAAGGGCCCGTTCATCTTTCCTAAAAATCATTTACTCTCCCCTAAAAGGCCTGCATTCTCTCTCCCCTTTCCCTATTAGGATGGTATTTAATTTGAATTCTAAGCCACTTAGAGGAGTTACTCATTTTTCCCTGGGTATCTCACATGTATACATGAGGCATACATGTTAATAAACTTCTGTGTGTTTTCCTTTTGTTAATCTGTCTTCTATTATAGAGTCTCAGCTAAGAACTCGGACAGGTATGGAGAACAATTATTTTTCCTCGTCTACACTATTCACAACTCTGGGCATGGGAAAGTGTTACAACACAGCAGACAATGACATTATTTCCTATAAAATTTTATTTATTACATAAAAAATTCTATACATTTGTTAGACTAAAATACAGTTTTCATTATAATTCTGGCAACTGAGTTAGTACACAGAAAACTTAGCATTAGATCAGCACTTTGTTTCTAGATCATATTTCTGCACAAGGAAAACATTTCAAAGCTCCATTTCATATTGGCTCATTGTACTCTGAAGCCAGATGGAATTCCATCCAATTCAGAGCTCTTAGAATTTAATTTCCCAGCAAGATTTGATAACTCCAGAAAGTTAATTGCTTAATATACATATTTTTTAAGTCCTCTGAGAGCACAACCCTCTGTAAAGTCTGAACTGTGTCAAGAACGACAGCCACAAATACCACAGGGCTATGGTCCGTTTCCTTGGGGCATGTTCAAGCAGCTACATGTTTATTTCCCCACCTGAATACAGTGTAGTGGCACTGTAATAAGGAAATATAATAAGGGGGGGGGGAACCCTCAAAATCATGCTAAGGTAAAAGATACCAAACCAGGGAATTCATGGAAGGCTTAACTGTGACCCTACAGTTTGTAGTGGACAAAGACCAAACGTGATACAAAAATTCATCGTGACACTATGAAATAGGAATGCAAATGGCAAAACAAAACCAAAGACAAAAAAGGCATCAGATTGAGAAATATGTGGCACCACAACACACTTCTCATGGTGGATTACAAAGCAGTGAAACACTGAATCACACTGATGGGCCTGTTTTTATCAAATCACCCCATACACTGGACAGGATCTGACAGTGGATGTGAGGCTTAGCATAGGCCCCTTGGCACTGACTGATCTTTCAAACTTTGCTGCTTTATTCTAGGAGACTGTTCTAACTTAGGAGTTCAGGAAGGCTGTGCTACAAAGTACTTTGCTGGACTTTTGGTCTTCAGAAGATATGCTTTTGTCTTTGGTTGTTTTCCCAGAGCCCCTGTCATTTTGTTAGGTGCCCTCCACACTATTCTCCCCACTCTTTTGTTAGTTGTAACAAACCAAATCAGCCAACAGCCCACTGAATTAATTAATCGGGTATAAGATCTACCAGACATGCACTCAGTGATCAAGGATATTCTGAGACAATATAACTGAAACTTCATTATGGGCTCCCAGCTTCTTTTATAGGATGGAAGAAATCAAGAAAACTTCAACATCATAGTCTAGTAGTACTAATGCAACATAATGGAAGAAAGGTAACTTTCTCCCTCCGCTGTCTTTGAAAATAAAAATTAGCCAAAACAAGAAGGCCAGAAAGTTCTGAGAACAACTACTAGAACCCAAAGGATGGGGAAAATGTACTTAGCAGTCTGTCTTCAATCATCCGTTCCAAAGCTGTCCTAGCATTGTTTCATTCCTCTTAATTACTTCATACAATTTTTGAAAAAAAATTCTGGCCTAATGATCAACATGGTAAATGATGGAAGTGCTCACATTTTCTAGTGGCAGGTAGAATGGTCTGCAGGATGCTGGTAGGAAATTCACTCCAGTCCTGGGCCCTTTCATTTTCCTGAAGTCTTCTCAATGCTTAATCGCATAGGATGGTTTAACACATCTTCCTCAAAAAATAACTAACTCCAATTTCTGAGTTGATGAGATGGGTGAATCAGATTCCTAGGTGAACATCAGGACGTTCCCCCTTTAGGTCACACACTCTTATGACAAAAAGGCGTTATCAAATATGGATACTTACACTGGACTTAGGACTTTTTCCACCCAATATGGGAACTTCCATCTGTGGTCTCTCTCTTCACTACTGTGGAAGTTTCAGTAGAGCTCTTCTAGGGGTATGGGGTGGGGAAAGGAGCTGACTTCTTTTTTAGTTTTTGGCTGCACTCCAGGCAAGTGGGACCTTAGTTCCCCAATCAGGGATCAAACCCATGGCCCTTGCATTGGAAATGCAGAGTCTTAATTACTGGACAATTGGCAAAGTCCCTGATTTCTATTTTCTTCACCAGTCAGTTGTGACATTTCCATTGCTTTCTTCAGCTTGAAAATACAGGTAATATTTGATGTCTGACTGTAAATCATGACCACTGGAATCAAATCTTAGAATAACTTCAGACTCTTTTAAGGATGTTTGCCTGCTTTTTCAAGGGCCCAGAGGACCCTCCAGCACTCTTAATAGTAAGGGGGTGAAGTGGAAGTCGCTCAGTCATGTCCAACTCTTTGCGACCCCATGGACTATTCAGTCCAGGGAATTTTCCCGGCTAGTATACTGGAGTGGGTAGCTTTTCCCTTCTCCAGGGGATCTTCCCAACCCAGGGATCAAGCCCAGGTCTCCCTCATTGCAGGCGGATTCTCTACCAGCTGAACCACAAGGGAAGCCCAAGAATACTGGAGTGGTTAGCCTATATCCCTTCTCCAGGGGATCTTCCTGACCCAGGAATCAAATCAGGGTCTCCTGCATTGCAGGCAGATTCTTTGCCAACTGAGCTATCAGGGAAGCCCAAGAGGGTAACTGTAAGGGGGTAAATGTGAAGAAATTCTAAAGAAGGAAGGTGAAGTGAATGTGGGCAGTAGAAGCACAGTCCCATTGGCAGTGGTCCAAGGCGGCTCTAGTGGTGACTGGAAACCACTCAAAATGGCAGGAAACACCCCTTCCCCCCGATTCAATGCTTGGAGAAAAACCACCTTTGAATTTCTCCCCTCAGCATCTGCCACTAAAAATTGCTGTCAACTATGAACTGCAGTGAGGTTGCTAATTTATCGTCTTCAAATGTTCTCAGTCATGTGGACTGAGATCTATTTTTAGACAGAGATTTACTGTTAACACTATGCCATAAATGTCACATCTGAGTGACAATGTTAAAGAATCTAGCGTTTTGGTAGATGGACAATTATAGAGATTCCCTATTTATTTCCTTTTGGGTTTTCTTGTCCATTGTAAATAATTTGGTACCTTGCCAAAAATTCATCCCAGTACAGAGACATCCTCACACCTTCAAGGAAGGAAATCTTGGAAATTCAGTGTTGATCGTCCTGTTTTTCATTCACATTGGTGTGTTTTCTACTTTCAAAGCTGGAACTAAATTAAAGTTTTTAAGCTATTAAAAAAAAAAAAAAAAAAAGAGTCCAGACAACAAGGTCCTACTGTATCAGAGAACTATATTCAGTATCTTGTGATAAATCATAATGGAAAATAATTTTTAAAAATATTTCTAACTGAATCACTTTATTGTACAGCAGAAATTAATACAACATTGTAAATCAACTTTAATTTAAAAAAGGATGATTCCATGGCTTGAAGTTGGTAAGCACCACCTTAAAAGTATCTTCATTGGAGGCCTAATCACTACTTCATTCCAAAACACAAACCAACTTTAGAGTAGCCTCTGACTTGTGTTCATTAGGCTCTAAGGGGGTCAGATGGAGGCTGGCAGTCTGAGGGTCCTGAAATTCTACCAGTATTTTAAATATTCATAGGTAGGTTATGAGACTTTGAGAGAAAGATAGTTCATTGTTTCCATAATCTTCTCAAAGGGCCCCTTGTTCCCTGCAAAGGATTACAAACCTGTTTTTGAATGCGTGCGTGCTAAGTCACTTCAGTCATGTGTGACTCTTTGTGACCCTATGGACCATAGCCCACCAAGCTCCTCTGTCCATGGGATTCTCCAGGCAAGAATAACTGGAGTGGGTTGCCATGCCCTCCTCCAGGGGATCTTCCCAATGCAGGGGTCAGACTCGAGTCTCTTATGTCTACCTGTATTGGCAGGTGGGTTCCTTACCTCTGGTGCCACCTGGGAAGCCCCTTGCTTTCGAATATCAAATATTAAATTCATGTCTTAGCAAATAAAAGTGAGAGATTTCTGAAACATTTGGAAATTACAACCTTTTGATGTTCAGCTAGATCTTGACTATGAATTACTTGAATGCTTTACTATTCTGAATTCCCTGGTCTACAGTGTTATTTCTCAGGAAATCATTCATGCTGTAAAACTGAGTATCAAAACTGAATAAAATAGCCTAATATTTGGGTCCCTAGCAACTGCATGTCTTTTTTACAAATTTACTAATGAATTCCTTTAGAAAATACCAAACTTAAATCCTTCCTATCTAATTTAGAAAAGTGATAACTGTTCCTGTAATACTGAAATGGAAGCACAATTTGTCTTTTTTTTACACATATAAAAAGGATATGGGGAGGAAGAGAGGGTACTGTAGTATTTCCATAGAAAAGGTTTTCCACAGAAATTCTCAAGTTTAAAAACTTTGTATTGAAGTTTTTTATAAGAAAGATATCTTCAAAGATTTAAATCTCAGATTAAAATTTCCCTCTTGATTAAAACTTGGGAGAATAAGAATTTGACTCAAATTTATGAAACATGAAGGGGGAAAACATGCTATTTAAAAATTTTAAGTGTATACAACATGCTTTTTATTTTGTTTTCTAAGTTTGCCAGCTTTATATTTTTTCTTGGCACATTCAAGGCTTCTGCTTTTTCACAATTTGGGCTGTGTGCCATGAAAAAGATGAGCTAATTCTAAAAGCAGCCACTGTCTATGAAGAAAGACTACTTTTCAAATGGGCCAACATGTATTCCTTAGTATACAAAGATACATGAATATGCATTTAAAGCAAAAGGCATTCTACATTGTGAATATATAATACACAAAGCTCTGCTTTATGCATTTACTTATGAACTCACAATTTTCTAATATATATCCACAGACCACATCTTAACAACTTTAGGCAAGCCATTATAGTGCACTTTTCATTTGTCAGATGGAATATATGAAGAGAATACAGAAATTAACTGTGGCAGGTACACTGATAAGCCTCCACACTCTGGGGATTTCATTTTTATTTTTTTAAGTAACAGTAAAAAAAGAAGAAAAAAAGCAGTAGAAAACTTTCTGAAAGGTGAAAACTTATAAAGACCTTTCTGAAGGAAACGTCTCAGAGGTTATGTTAAGGCTACTGGAAACTCCAAAAATTCAAGTGAGGTTACTGATCAAAAATAAAATAAAACATTCAGGTCACCATAACTATCAGCTCTAGTTTTGGGAATGACCGTAGAATTCTACATTGAAGGCCTTTCAGTGGTCTTTATTAGCTAGTAGTGGTGCTTGGTGGAAACGGTCTGGGCCTTAGGGGCATTAATACGGCCTCATGAATATTTGGTACCTGTAGTAAGGGAGAGGGTGGGAGGAGCCTTACTCTGGTCTCAAGTGGTTCAGGACCACAATACAGGAAGGAGTCATTTCCTCACTACCCTCTAGCCGGGTGAAATCCTGAAACTGCCCTGGAAGATAACAGAGCCCGTGGCAGACCAAGATCAGTGGTATTGGGAACTGGCAGCTTACTGCCTTTCGCTGAAAAAAGAAAAAAATAAGAGGGAGCATCTGTACAAAGGGAAAACTTATTTGCCACATAACTTTTAAATAGACTCAGTGAGTGCCCCCTCCTCAACCATTATGGAAAAAGTTGAGGGACCAACATACTGTTAAGCTACTTAAACTGCAGTAACTTAGGACTTAATTATGCAATAGGCTAGGATAAAAGTTCTAATCCTTAAACATTAAACACTGCATTAAATGGTTTAAAGGAACAACCTGCTTTGAGCTGTGCTCATCCTTACAAGGATTATACAATCTCAGTGCTCTAGCTAAATTCCTAATGTTTACCTAATGTACTGGTAAGCCTCCCACAGAAGATGGGTCTCTCGGATTTATACTGAAATATAACCTTTTCCCTTCCCTATCATATACAGCAGAGCTTAATCTTCAGGCAGGAGCCCAGAAAGTCTGAATCAGGCACCAGAGCCTGAATTTTCCAATCGCAGCAACAATTATGATTCTCTTCTCACTGTGATTACCCTTGACGAGAGGACGCTCACTACAACTCTGGAAATAGGTGTCCTGAACATGCTTTTGAAGATACACCACAGAAAAAGACAAAAACCACAACACAGAGTCAGTGGTTTATAAAAGTATTCAGGTAACCACATTTCACAGATAATTTTTGTTCTTCATCTATTCTTCTCACTTGGGCAGAGATGGAGGCAGGGAGCAAATAGCAGTAAGGCAGCCCAGAGCTAGCTGAGGAATGACTCGTGATGAATGAAAGCGACAGCAGGACTATTCAAACATAACCTCAAAACATTCAAATATTGCTAAAAAGCCTCTGTGAGTCTTTCTAAAATGCCTCAAGGAATGAAGCTCATGAGAGAGTGATATTCTATAAATCAAATATCTCTCTGTGTGTGCCTGTGTAATATTATGCCTGTGCATAATAATATATGCCCGTCTGCATATTATCTACCTGTATGGCACACACATTCACTGAAAGGGAAACAGGCTGGCCATTAATTTGGAGCACAAATGACATGGTTACACATAGATCATAATTTCTAAACACAATGTTAGTAAAACAAAATTTATTTGTAAAACAGGACCTGTTATATAAAATGGCACACAATCCAGTTATACAAAAATACAAAATTTCTTTCTGATTACAGTTCTAGTTGCAAATGATAATTAGAAAGCATTCCTGGTGGCTTCCAAATAGCTGAGATTGCGAGCATACGGAACAGGGAGCAGCAAGTGTCCATGGTGCTGGGATGTCCAAGTGAGCAGAACCTAATTTCCAAAGGCAAGACTTCCAGCAGGTCACTTTGGAGGGACACCTCCTAAAATAACTAGCGCCTGGAATGTCTTCTGTTTTGATACCCATCTTCTAGACTTTTGCCAATCCTAAATTTAGTTCCCAATGTTTCTTAATGTCCATAATCTGTGTGGCTATGAAACAGAAGGTATGCTAAATTTTCTTACATGATTTGCTCTCTCACCTATTTGGATGATTAGTTACATGATTATATTTATTCCATTTCAAATGATATAAAAGAGCACAATGATATCATTTAGTGACATCAGATGTTAGATGTTAACTTCTGGAGAATTATTGTTTCAAATTAGCTACTCTCATAATATTCTTTTCCGTGATCTTGCCAAGACATGAGCTCTTGTTTCTTTTTTTTTTTTAATTCCAGACTCTTATTGCAAATATTCTGAAAAATCAGAAATATTACATGAGCTTTGAAAAGAAACCAAGGCATTTAGCAAATTTTACCCTAGCTAAAGAACACGGATACTTAAAAAAAAAAAAAGATACAATTTACCTTTTGCAGCAATTTAAAGGTCCAACCCTTTGAAAGGAAGCACATTAGCAAACAGCTGCTTATTAAGCCCTAGTGACAGTAATTGTATGTATTTCCATAATACCGGTCTAATTCATTTTCTAATTCTGGTAGGAGGCAATGCTTTCTTTCAAAAGATTCTCCTTCCATGGAATGATAAAATGCTGAGGCTTTTCTTTTTTTTATTTTGTACAGAGCCTGTATTTAGTGCAATAAGTTTAAAAAATCTGCTCTGAAATATTTACTTTACATTAACAAAAATAGCTTTTTTTAAAAAAATTGTAACAAAAAGGAGTTATCGCATAAACAGATCATGAATTATTCTTAGCAAATTACACTTTTTTTCTTAAAGCATTCACCATTACAATAAGCAGAACAATGGAATATTAGCCATTCATATCTGGTAAGCTTCAGGAATTAAAAAACCCCCCAAAACCCAAAACCCATCCCCAAACACAAAGAACGTTCAACACTTGAGGATCAAAACGTTAACCAATTCTTCAGTTAAACATTGTAGAATTCTGGATACTTAATGAATTGCCAAGAAGAGGAGCACCTGCCAGTATGTTTTTAAGTTTTACAGCAAGCATTCGAATAAAATGGCTGTTTAGCTCTAAGCCACTAGGGTTCCTCTGAAGCAGAAGCCCAAGCACCGGAATTTTCAATGCTTTGTGTTCCATGCGTCTCTCCCTTTTTTATTCCTCCCAGCATTATTTACTCTGCAAACCGATACACAGAAACTTAAAGGCTAAACTTGCTGGGTGCCCCAGCTTCCTTTCAAATCAGGCACACGAATGTGTGGAGGATGCTACTAACATCAAAAGAAAGAAAGACAAAATGTAAGAAAAAAGTTTGCATAAGAAAGATTATCTACCCTTTTCTTTTTTACCTACTCTCTTTATAGAAGCATTAGGGTAAACTACAAATACCTGAGGAGTTGGTTACATTTTAATGTTGGCTGACAAATGCATGAGCTATTATGAAAATTCCCAAATTGGGTCCACTTGTATGTTTCTAAAAGGAAAATGACATGGCTTCTTTGATTGGGGAAAACTGATTGGAGTAAGTCCTTATTAACCTGAAAGCATATGCCTAGTCTCATCCCACTAGGACTTATGCATCAGTAAAATAAGGTCTTGATTTTATGCACACAACAGGGAAATCACCCCTGAATAAACTTTAGACAGAGGATTCAGTACAATAATTTTACCTAATTTAAATAACTAAAGTTAAAATCTCCTCTAAGTTATTAAAAATGTTAATCAGATATGAATCTTAACATTTCCATTAAGACAATTACAATTGAAAACATTAAATGATGGCAGTTGCCTTGTAAAAGCCACCCGTATGAAAGGAGTACATGTTTGACAAAAATAAGCATAAAAAAGGTATTAAATCCCTGTTCCTTTTCTCTGATTTTGGCTGATTATGTGTGTGTGTGTATATACGTATACATATATATACACACATACATATACATATATACACACACCCACACACACAAATACATAGTTATGTGTATATATTGTTTTGGAATGTCAATGGGTTCCATAACGATCAGCTAGGTTCAAGCAGAACTTGCTCCCGAAGCCTAGAAAACAAAGTCATACAGAGTATAATCTTAGACAATTATCATTAAAAGGAGAACATGAATGATGTTACAAATACACAGATGGTCACAAATGGCAATAAAGCAAAATGGATTGAGAATCCCTCTCTCCTGAACCTAAATTCCAGGGGCTGAAATTCCTATTGAAATTCACATTTCCTTGTAGGTCATCTTTAAGATAGGCAGAGAATTCATCTCTAGTTTACATTGCTCTAGTGTCCAGGTTTTTTCCTCCATTTTCTCTATAAGTTTCTCCTGTATGACAAAAAGCAGAAGGCCAGAATATCTTTTTCTTAAATCTCATCATATTTGGTAAATTTTTCTAAAATAATTTTCAAAGATTTATAGAAAGACCTTATAAACCTTCAAAGTTTCCTTAACTAGTGAGGTGCTCTCTCAAGTCTAAGAGAAAAATTGGAAGTAAAGGTCCTTCTAGTCAAGGGTATGGTTCTTCCAGGGATCATGTATGGATGTAAGAGTTGGACTATAAAGAAAGCTGAGCACCGAAGAATTGATGCTTTTGAATTATGGTGTTGGAGGACTCTTGAGAGTCCCTTGAACTGCAAGGAGATCCAACCAGTCCATTCTGAAGGAGATCAGTCCTGAGTGTTCTTTGGAAGGATTGATGCTAAAGCTGAAACTCCAGTACTTTGGCCACCTCATGCAAAGAGTTGACTCATTGGAAAAGACCCTGATGCTGGGAGGGATTGGGGGCAGGAGGTGAAGGGGACAACCGAGGATGAGATGGCTGGATGGCATCACCGACTCTACGGACATGAGTCTGAGTGAACTCCAGGAGTTGGTGATGGACAGGGAGGCCTGGCGTGCTGCGATTTATGGGGTCGCAAAGAGTCGGACATGACTGAGCGACTGAACTGAATTGAACTGACATTTAGTTCAGTGATCCCGTCAAAAGTAAATATTTAAATCTTAGATTTCTGCACATTATTTTATAGACTGAAAAAACTTCCTATATTAAACTATTGCATTAAAGAGAAAGACAGTGAACTTGAACAGCAGTGTTTCAATAGATGATGGTCTGTTAACAGAACTTTCATCTAAGGGAACAACATGTGAATTAAACCAAGCAAATACAAACAAGCAATCCTAAATTCAACCAAGCCCCAAACTATAGGAGGGGATTTCTCAGATAATTCTTTAGGGACATACACAAGATGCTGGTGGTAGCTGGGGTCAACTCGCATCATGCATACTACAAAAGAAGAGAAGTAAAGGTACTGATGAAAGATTTAAAAGTTAAAAGATTTAACTATGCTGGGAACAACAATTCACACTTCTCTCACAGGGACTTTTTGAACCACTTAAAATATCATTCTGACAGATCAAATGCTACAGTGTGCAAAGCACCAGAAAAACAACACATAAAGGATGTATTTGGATACATAGCAGAGGGCTTTGTCATTAATCTGCAAGCAATGAACCAGTGAACAACATAAAATAAAAGCAGAATGAAGAATTCAATGCAGTTTCTGAATTAAGGGATATTAATTCAAAACTGAAACGAATATTAGGGGGAAAAAACCCTTTCTACATTTTTGGCTTCTAGTAGAATGCCACATAATGTAGGCAATTCTCCTAGTACTGATACCTATGAATGAGGGGTGTAGGTAAGAGAATATATATTTGCATTCTGGTATGCCACAAGTCAGCTATCTTTCCCCCAAGAATAAGACAGAAATACCTGCTAGCTCATGGTCAGAGTAGCTAGTGCTAAAGTTCTAATTATTTCTCCCTTTCTTTAAACACTTTTCACTGAAGAATGATTTAATGTAAGCTTCAACCACTGAAAAGAGAGAAAAGAGGGGAGAGTTTACATTTTAAGACTGTATATATCTTTTAAAAGTTTTGGGTTTGAAACTTTATTTTCTGAACAATTAGGACAACCAAGCAGTGGCAAGAAGGAAGCCTTCCTCTTTTTTCCAGACCACCTTGGTGTTGGCAGAATTTTCACTTCAACTCCCTCAGGCTACGTGAAGTAAAGGGGATGCAGAAAGAAAGGGTAGGAAGGTGAGGATCCTCATAGGAGATACTGGTGATTAGCACCCCTTCTCTGTTCATCTAGTTCTGGCTGATGCACACTTAAAACTAAGAGTTTATATGGCCATTCTAAATCTTTTTAATTATGATTAGAGCAACCTGTGCCTTGGGACTATAAGTGTTGAAGTTTTGATTTTATCATCATTAATGCTATTAAGAGCAACACTGAAACAGGCAATGGATGGGGTTATAGAGAAGAGTTTATGTCTAAACATTTTGTGAGGTTTTAATGCAGGTTAACTATGCAATTATTTTGTATAAGCATGTACCTCTGCCATGAACCCATCTCCTCTATTCCTACACACTTAAATGGACTTGCTTTAAACTATCTATTTCTTAAATTAGAGACTTATAACTCAAACCATTTATTAAAGTATAAAGAAGAAAGACAAAAGAATCCTTCCCTTACCTTTCTTGGGACATTATGTGCAATCAGAAGGCATGTTATTTTAAATTAACTGTTTTAAGGATGTAGGCAATTATATAATATTTTGAAATAAACATGCTATTTAAGAAGAATACATTTGTAATACAAGCAGTAATTAGACCAGTATAGCTAAAGACATCTGTCATTATGCAGCAGTACGAATGTGTGTTGGAAAAGCTACTCAGGATTCTCTTTCACTGGTTAACTTTAACTTGCTTTTTTCAAATGAAAAGAGAGTGGTTATATATATCACTGAGCAGAGATAATTTATCTTTCTCACAATTAAGCTGAGGCTGGAGATGACCAGATTGTCTTACTGAGTCGGAATGTGGGTGTGGATAGAAATAGCCTTGTTTGCTACTGAAAAATCACGTAAGAAACAAAGAAAGTACAGTCCAGGCAACAGAAGAAAAAGTCAGCAAAGGGGAGAAGACGGCAACATAAACAAACCAATATTAAAATGGGGGAGAAATATGAATTTCAGCAAGTTGAAAGGAATTGCTATCATAACTTCTAAAATGATAAGTATTAAACTGTCAGTTCAAGTGCACAACCAAATGTTCTGTCCCATGAAAACTAAACTCTGATAGCTAAAAACAACAAAAAAAATGGAAACTGCCAAGTTCACCTCAGGGACAAAGAGACCCCCTACCCCCGGCATGAACACTGTTCCTTTCAGCTTACTTTTACAGAAGGCGGTCTCAGCTGGGACAAGAGTTCCGCCATCCAAGTGATGGGTAAACACACAAACAGAAAGAGCAGCATGTCCTGCGTGATACAGATCACAACAGCTTCTCCTGAACAAGTGCAGTCAGTGAAGAGAGAGAGAGAGAGGAAGAGAAAGTGAAACTCCTGGAGGGCAGCTGCCTCCTCACCACCACCTACCATCGGTTTGAGCTCTCTGGCATCAGCAGCGCCTCCCTTACCAGCTTCCTTCATTGCTTTCCTACTGTTTTCCACAAACTCCTGAAAAACAGGAACCAGATTACATAAATTCTTAGGTCCTTTCAGACTTTAGATGGTAGATGATTTCTAAAGAATATTGACATGTTTGACTCTGTAATGGTAAATGGATGGCCTAAAAAAAACCAGCAATAAATAATGTTTGGTACCATACACAAGAATGGCTCAGTTTGAGGGTATGGACTGCAAGCTGTTGATATAAAATCTTTTTTCCCACCATTCCTTGTGACAATCTTACTTAGACTCAAAGAGATGTTTAGTTATCTGGAAGAGAAAATAACTCTTGTTTTTTAGAAAAGACTATTTTCTCACCCTTAGAATTTTGTTTTGTTATTTTACTTTTTTCCATATCAAGGCTAAATAAATGAAACAAGAACATTTTATTCCACTAAGCCCCCTCTTTAAAATAACTCTAGGAGGTAAAAGAAAGCACTCACACTACTTAGTATACTATTTTTACCAAGGCATAAATAAGCTACTTAAAAAAAATTGTCTATATGGCCTTGAAATTATTCCATAAAGTAGGAAGACAGGGAGTAACAACCAGAAACAGCTGGTCAGAAGCAGTTAAAATGGGATTATGCCCCAAAGGAAACATTTCTATCCTGTCAAAGTTTATGGAGCACCTCCTCATTCAATATCCTCATCATTTTTATAGACAAAACTAAAATGAGAAAAACTGTATATTTTACTCTGTTTTTCATCAGTGGCTTAAAGAACAAAACAAATCCCTCCTTCTAAATGCCTTAATCACAAGAGAGATGCAGTGCTCTTAAGTCAAGTTCAATGATGAGAATAATCAGTTAGGATTATAATTGAGATTATAAAAATGCCCAAAATGTAGCTGGTGATGTTCTTAGTAATAGAGATAATGAGTATCAAATAGGTCAGTTGAATCATTTGGAATTTTTGAAATTGAAAAAAAATCTAGCTTATTTATTAATACATTTATTTTAGATTTAACTGGATAAACCATATTACTGGAAGATGTTCTGTTATTTCAATGTCTAATGTTTAATCTTCAATACTACTCATTCTTGAGATAGGAATATTTCACAGATTAATAGTAAAGTATTATTAAAAATGTCTTTAATTAGGTAGCATTTAACATAGATCCTAGTATTTAAATCATTTTAATATGATTTCCAAATTTTTTAAAACATTTAACTGAGGTTCTAATATACGGAAGCTGTAGAGGCTATGTAACTATAAAGAATATGTTATCTTTGTAAAGGTTTGGATCTTGACTAGTGGAAAACAATACAATCTACCAGTCATGGGTCTGATAATCTGTATTCATTACAAAACATCTTCAGTTTGGCTTGGCATACCTAGGATAATGAGTTTTAACAGGTTGACAGCAATAATATTTAGAAAAGTGGTAGATGGAGAAATACAGGTAGGCATTACAACCCGGGAAATAAAACTTTTCGTCTTTGAATCCTGATTCAGAAAAGGCACTTAGAATGTGAGTGGTCCAACACTGCAGTTTCAAGGGCTAAAAATGCCTACTTAAGTTCATCTAACTGCAGAGACAAGGAGAACAGTAGGGAGCAATGTGAACTCAGGACTCTCAGTGGGACACTGCTCTAGCTAGGTCGATTGAAATGGTCTCATTCTTGCCAAAAGGGTCTTCTTCCCTGACTTCCCCAAGACTAGCCTCATTCATGAGTGCTACAGATTAATTCTGAATTACTCAGTTGCATATAATGGGAATTAAACATAGAGAATGTTCTACAACATTTATATTAGTATTTTTAATCCTTAAAGCAATAGAGGGCATTTGAAGTACTTACCATCAGTACTTTATCCATATAAAATTCTCTGCCTGGGCTCCCATCATTGTATTTTGTATCAACGGCAAAACACAAGAATAAAACATCCACTACCATTTCATAAATGGACAGGAAGCAATGGGCGACTAGGAAAGCAAAGAGGCAGACGATGATCAGAGGCAGCACCCATACTGTGTAATCTTGTTGGTAGTTGAGCAGCATAACCCCAGCCAAACCCGTGCTGCAGACTATCAGCACCTGAAACGGAGAAAACAAAGGCCACACTGAATAACCTCCTGCAGAAAACCTCTATTTCTTCATCATCTGCAGACTTACAATCCTCTTTACTATTTAGAAATGATGGCTGTATGAATTCATGCCCCCGCAACTTAGAAAGTATAATCCATAGATATGCATACACATGTGTATCATGTAACATAAAACATCATCCAAGTTGACAATAAAAATAAACAAGTTTTCCAAGTGGTATGCTTATTCCCTAAGACTTCACTTATTTAGCATCTGTGGCGATCTCTAAGAGAAATGTATACCTATCTTAGAAAAAAAAAATTACACACTCTTAGCATGCAGAAGAAAATTACTGACATTGCAGAGTATTGCTGTGTATTTTTTTCTAAGCATTTTTATATATATGAAATGCTATTATATAAACAACTCATTAAAAGCTCTTCATTAATATTTATATATAATACATGCTTCTTAAGTACATATTCAGCTACACTCTTTTCATTCTGTGGGTGGTTTAAAATTTATTTAACCATTCTCCTACATTTGGAGACATTGTTTTCAGATATAAATAATGCTGCAACCAACATCTCTGAGAGCTTTCTCTTTGTATTTTATTTCCCATAGAACATGTGGTATGTTTAATACGATTTGCTATGAAGTGTTGATTTGGACTATTTGTGAAGAAAAAGATTGCGAAACACATTCATGCTGTAAAAATAAAACAAATAGCCATTTGCTCACTGTCAAGAACCACCTACTCTGATGCTTCATCACCACACATGCAGCACTTCAAATTTTCTGCGGTCCATTTAATATATTTTATTTCAGTTTTTCAATAACCCTATGAATAGCTTATAGCAAACATTATCACCCTTGTATTATAGATTGGGAAACATTCGTAGAAAGCCTAGCTGGTCCGCCCAAGGCCACAGAGTAGAATAAAGAGCATATACCACTTAAAAAATAGTCTTGTGATGCCAACACCATTGCTCTTTCCAGGTAAACATTCAGCAAATACTTGGATACTGATACATCACAGTAATAGGTACACTGAACCCTAGCCTCACTCTGGCCTAGCATCAAGCTGTAAATAACAAAGAAAAAGAAAGAGTCCTCAAGAACCACAGCAGCCTTTCCTTGCCCAGGGTTGAAGACAAGAGACTGGGAATTTTTTTGTCTTTCCCCTACTATTTGTCGACACAAAAGCATCTCTCATTCATCATTGTCTTAACCAGGAATTATAATGCATCAGATATACTGGTTAAGCTACAAATTGATCCCTCTCTCAGATGATTTTAGGTAGCAAAGCTGGATCTGCTCCCCTCCCATCATTTTTGTGGCAATACATTTAAGAATCTTCTCTCATGACGAGTTATTTCTGGGGTAATGTCCACAAACAGCTAATTAGGCCCATATCTTTTTCACTCTTCTGGTTTCAGTTTTTTTTTTTTTTTTTTTGGTTTCGATTTTAGAGTGAGTTATTTCTTATCCTTTTCTTTAATGTTTTTACATCTACCCTATGGGAGAACTGAGCTGCTTTATGCTCTCTCTACGTCACAAAAAGTTAAAACCACATTTGAATGTTAAAGTCAATAATAGGCAGAAGATGTGGCTCAGGAAAAGCAGATGTTGAGACAAAAGCTGTTGAGGTAGAATATTGCACATGAGAAACAACTATGAAAATCAGTGATATTTAGCTTAAAAAGTCAAAGAAATGTAATAATTACTCCCTAGTATAATGAAAGGGTATCATGCATCCACTCAAGCAGAGGATACATTAGTGGTTATCAAATTATCAGATGGGCTAGGAGTCACTTGGGGAGTTTGTGAATAAAATGCAGATTCTTGAGCCTTGCCCCCAGAGAGTCTGATTGGTTGGATTTAAGATGAAGTCAGCAATATTCATTTTAAAAGTACCCCCAGTGAGTCTTAGAAAGTCCACAGCCTATAAGAAGTACGGCTCTATATACCTGGTGGGTGTCCTTCATAGTGGAGTACACATAGCCAAGGGAGTGTTCAAGAGAATCACTTGGGACTTCTATTTATATTTATCATAAACTAAAAATTTATTTTTTATTAAAAGCTTTGCATATATCATAAATAAATAAATATACTGGGGAAATGTGCTCAAAATTTTTAATAGGATATATAATTTTAAAAGTTTAGACAATCTTATAATAAAGGATAAATTATTGGCAAATCAGGGTAGAATGTGAGAAAAAGAGGAAGAAAGGATACTAGTTTTGGAGTCAGAAAGACGTAAGATTGAATCTGAGTCAGTACTTTTTAGTTTTGTGACTAAGCAAGTTCATTTAACCTTTCTGAGCCTATTCATCCATCTTTAAAAGAGATTCAATATGACATACACCCTGTAATTGTTAAAATAAGCATTCTGAAAGCATTTTACATAGTGACTGGCAATCTTAGTTTCTTCCTTTTTTTGGTCATCAATCTTGGATTTATGATGCCTTTTCTCCCATGAAACCCATGTTTTTGAAAGATTTTGTTTACCAATAAAATAGCATCTATAAGTAATAGTTTTTATTTTCATTTTTAATTGAATGAACTCAGATTAAACTGTCAACTAGGACATATAAGGAGTGTCACAAAAAGTATTATTAAATAGACATAAAATAATATAAATATGCAATATCTATTAGACTTTAAAATGTTGAAATATAGCTTCTACATCTTTATTCTTAACCTTTGAGGACCCTATAGGCCAGCAATCATAGGTCATAAGCCACTAAACTAGAGGAGGTAGGGTCTCTTCTAAATCTAATTTACCATTCGATAAAATCATTGGGGCTTCATAGAAACAAAATCCATGACACTATTTTTTGTTTTCTTTCTAAAATCAAGGTTTTGAAAATTAAATTTTAAATTCTGAAATAATTATGGATTAATGTGAAATAGTAGAAAAGTAACACAGAACATGTACCCTTGTACCCTTTATCCAGTTCCCTTCAGTAATAACACTTTGCAAAATTATATTGACAGCAGTGAATACAAAGTGGCAATCTAGATATTGACACCGGTACAGTAAAGATAGCAACATTCCCATCATCACAAGCCTCCTTCATTTTAATTTTCTGTAGCTATCCCTACTTCCTCCCACCCTATCACCAACTTGGCAACCACATATATGGTCTCCATTTCTATAATGTCATTTTAAGAAAGTTGTATAAATGGAATCATACAATACTTAATCTTCTGGGATTGGCATTTTTCACTCAGCATAATTCCCTCAAGATTCATCCAAGTTGTTGAATGCACTAATAATTTGTTCCTAACACTTTTATGTTTATTATGATCTATCTAGTTGAACTATCTGACCAAAAGCTATTTCTGCATACTAGCAGCTATTAATTTCATTAACTGTAACAAAAGAAACTCTTTAAAAGATTTATTGTATTTTGTGATCAGAAGTATATTTTTGAAAAAGGAAAACAACCAAAAAAAGAAAAAGGAAAACAAGAAATTCATTTTAGTATGTTAGAAACCCAGAAGTTTTTTTTTTTTTCCTCTTATCTTTTTCCTTTTTTGATTTGAGAGTTTAAAAACTGTTTATCTTTCATAGTCTTAGGTCTTTTTGTAAATAACATTAGATATATTATTCAAAATTATACTTTGCTGGAAAGCAACTTGGAAATACATATCAAAAATCCTATTATGTACTTGAACTCATTAATTCCACTTCCACAATTCTGGCCTTAGGACATAAGTATTACTGTGGGCAAGAACTGGTATACAAAAGTTTCACTATAGTACACTTTATAATAGTAAAAAAATTGAGGAAAGCTCAATAGTAAAAAACAAAGGCTTTGTTAAATAAATTATACAATTGTATAATCACATTTAAGACATTTTTAATAAAATGAGAAATGCTCATAATATGAAGCGAAAAAAGGGATACAAAACTGTCTTTTCCACCAGATTTTAAATTCACTTTATTGACTAGTATTATAACCAGCATCCAGAAAAGCCCCTGGTACATTACTAGTAGGTACTCTATACTTGTTTAATGACTAAAAGGTTATGAAACGTAAGAAAAAAACCTAAGAAAGAAAGCCTGTCTTCTTGGAAGACAGGCTGCTAAAAAACTCAAAGCCAATTTTAAAACACTACATTTTATCATGTATATATTTTTCCATTATACAAAATGCATAGAAACTTTATCATGGTAAAGTGGGAGAAGGGGTTTGGAATCACTCATATTTTCAATATCTGAAAGCAATCATTATTAACATTTTGAGATATTAATTTTAATTTTTTTCTTATGCACATTTTTAAACAGTTCTGTGATAGTCTAGTAGTTTTACTCAGCGTTTCCACTTACCATATTATACACAATCATATTATAAACTCTTAATAAGAAAACATAATTAGGGAATTCCCTGATGGTCTGGTGGTTAAAGTGCTTTCACTGTGGAGGGCGCAGGTTCATTCCCTGGCCAGGGAACTAGATCTTAAAGATTGCATGGCATGGCCAAAAAAATTTAAAAAAAAAAAAAGAAAAAAGGTTTAATAGGCAAATAGTCTGCAGATTATTACTTCCAACTTTTATTGTTAGGCAGTAGACTGCGTACATTTGGTCACTATTATAAATAATGCTGTATTTAGAATTATCTCTAGTAGTTTACCATCATCAGAATCACTGAATCAAAAGGCTTCTGGGAGAAAAGGCCCAGGGACAAAATTTTTGTCAGTTAAGGCAATTATAGCTCACAGTGATTAAAAACTTTGAAGTCATACAGATCTGAATCTGAACTCCAGCTCTGCCACATTTGAGTTTTCTAAATTTGGACAACCTACTTAGCTCTCTAAACTTTGGTTTCCTTTGCTGTAAGATGAAGATAATAGCAGGAGCTCTCCTTATGGGGTGGAGGGTGGGGGACCAAATGAAACACTTCATATAAAGCACTGCCCTCAGTGCCTGGTACCCAGTAAGTGTCAAAAACTTTTTAATTGCTCTGTATATTTATATATGTTTTAAAGTTGCTTTTTAGGTACTAGGGGTCAATTATAAATATGCAAAAAATAAACCAAAAATCTGGAGTCTCCCTGAGTTATTCATATAGCACATAAATAACAGTAATGGTTAGTAATAAGGTCAGACCTGTATTTAGTCCTTAATATGAATTAACTCATTTCATTCTTACTATAAAAAATTTCTTATTGTAAAAACATGACAAAAATCCAGAAGTCATAATATATGTTTAATTAAAAAATTTTAAAATAACTATCTGTACAGTTGTATAATTCTTCTTAGAAGACTGTGCCTGAGAACTTAAAACTACACAGTGCTATGGGATGAGGGTTAGGGGTGGGAGGGAGGCTCTAGAGGGAGGGGATATATGTATACTTATAGCTGATTCACATTGTTTTATAGCAGAAACCAATACAACATTGTAAAGCAATTATATTCCAATGAAAAAATAAATTAAAAAACCTACATAGTGCTAATCAATGCCTTTCAACATCAAATGCTTTTTCCCGTTTCCTTTGCAAGGGAAAAATGTGCTTTTCCTTTCAAAAGCACAGTGGCTGGAGTAAAAAGTGCTCAATAGTAAGAGAATAGCATTTGATGGAACAGTGGCCATCATGATAATGAGTAATTATTAAGGTTATCAAAGCAATATGAAAAAATACATAATAGGATATGAAGTGAAAAGAGCGGAACAAATAGGTATGTATAGTAGGGCTGTTATACTATAGAAATATAAGCCTATGGAAAACATGGGAGGTAATATAAAAATAAGTTATTAGGTTATAGTGGTAGTATCTTAAATTTTCTGAGTATTTTATAGTTTGAAATATAGATACAATGAACCCCAATTATAATGTTATCTAATATTTTTCAGATTTTAATAGCATAGAATAAAAAGATACTTGAGGACAGTTAGCTCTCATTCCCTAACAGTTCTAGTTTAAGGGATTTATATATAGTTAACAATGACCATTAATATTCATCAAGAACCTACAATGTCTCAGGCACTATCTTAGGTACTCTACACATTTTCATTAGCTTAATCCTCACAACTCTAGGGGTTTGGCACTATTGTGACACCAATTTCACAGATGGACAAACAGAGGCACGGAGTGGTTAAGTACCATGCCTTAGGTCACACAGCTAGTGAGTCCAGGATTTTCATCCAGGCAGCCAGGCTTCAGATGCAGTGGGCCTAACCACCACATGGACTGTTTCTTATTTCAAAATATGTCAGGAGAATCACGGGCAAATTACTTAACTGTGCTTGCCTCTGATTCCTCATCTGTATCATGAAGTTAATAGATAATAACAGAATTTCCACTACAAATTTGTTATGAGGATTAAATGAGCACAATACATGTAAAGTACTTAGAAAAATGCCTGATACATATTGAGGGCTCTGTAAGTGCTTGCTTTATATTATGTGACTTTTAGGTTTTTGGTCAGCTACATATATTTTTTAAATTAACAGCAACTATTGCATATGTGAAAATTTACTGTATGTCTCAGATAATATACTTGGTTTTATTACCTTGCCTAGGAATAACATGAAATCCCCCACTGTGTTGATGGCAGCTACTCGCAAAGCATTCTCCACGAGAATGACAAAGGCATCCTTCGCTGAGGTGCAGAAATTGGTGCTGTTGATAGCTGTGGCTGTGTATGCATTCTGGACAAAAGTGAAAACAATTTTTTATCAGTAAATGTTATCTTTACAGTTTAAACCAAGGATAGTTAAAGCATAGCTTGCAAAAATATTTCACAGTTAAACCCATGGCTTTGGTGAGGTACAGATTTAGATTAAGCACAAGGAAATATAAGACATTAAAAAAAAAAAAAAACCTGATATGGTGAAGAGAACTGGACGGCCTAGTTTTGGTCCTTTAAAAACACTTACATTTATTAAAACACACATAAACCTTTCCAACATTCATTACCTTCTTCCCCGTCTTATTAAATCAAACCATAATTTAACCTTTCCTAGATACTTTGGGTTCATCACTAGGCATTTCAGTGATGCTTTAAAAGCTACACGCACATATAAAGGCACCAGATTGCTGTGTTGTTATATTGGGAACGTCTATTTCCTCCTCCTTGGCACTTTCTTCCGTGCTGTCACTTACTCACAGTTCTAGCAGTAGACAACTCTTTGTTGCTGATTTTATACCCCTCCCTCCTGGGGCAGAACATCAAATCCCCTTTGAGAAAACAATGCTTTCTCATTCTCTTGGAGTCTGAGTGAGGTTGATTGACACTACCTCCAGCTCTGGGGATAAGCTTTGATCGATGTAAGTCAATCAACATGTTTCACCCACAATGACTGCTTCAGGAATTGGTACATAAACAAATCAGAGCCAATGAAAGTAAAAGATGTTCCCTTGGGCTTCTGGGAAAAAAAGAAGTTTTCTTTCTCTTCTGTAGGTGCTCTGACAGAGGAGCTCTCTCATGTACCTGGACGCAAGGTGTGAGGATACAGATGACCATGCCTGTCTTGCCAACATAACGGAAGTCAGAGCAGAGAGAGAAACCAGGTACAGGCACTTGGTGAGTCTTTACATGGTTAGGAACCAGCCGGATTCTGTACTTTTCGGTTACAGAAGCTCATAAATATCTAAGAATCCCTCCCCTCCTTCCCACCCCCAGACCTTTCTCAGTCTTGCTCTTGTTGGGGCTAGACTGGGCTGGTTTTCTTTCTCCTGTAGTACTCAGTCCCCAGCTGACATATTTTATCCAATCATACCTGCTTCTGTCTCCCCATATTTTCTTTGACTAATAGTCACTCTGATTTCTTTTTTTCTTCTGTTTTACATTACATTCTAGAATAGCACTGACATTTTCTGGAAAATGTGAATAAGTAACATAACATGAAATATGTCTGACTCTTAAGAAGGGAACATATACGGACTTTGTAATGAAAACATACAGTCCTGAGCAATTTTTGGTTTAGTGCTGACTTAAGAAGTTGTTGGTGAGTCCAAAATATGAAGTTGCAGGAAAATCACAGAACACAAAGGCATACTTTATACTGTGTTGTCTGTAACGTTTTAAACACTGAGATCAGAAGAGAGAGTCTTTAATTTATGAGTGTTCCAATTGTCCGCTCATTAGTTATTACGAACTGGGTATGAAGATGAGGTTGGAGTCATCAAAAATTTAATTTGCCATTATATGATTAATTTCATTGGTTAAAAATGCAGAACTTTCCAGGGCCAAAGAGAGACTACTGTACTGAGTAGGTCACTATTTGTGGTTCATAAACTTTATTCGGTATTGGAACAGCAGGAAATAACAGTGTTCTTTGAGAAACACAGTATGATCTTAATACAGGAAATGTCTTCATAGAAAATGGCATAGCTTGTATGCAGTAGCCCTCATAGTCAACAAGAGTCCAAAATGCAGTACGTGGGTGCAATCTCAAAAATAACAGAACGAACTTGGTTTGCTTCCAAGGCAAACCATGCAATATCACGGTAATCCAAGTCTATGCCCCAATCACTAATGCCAAAGAAGATAAAGTTGAATGGTTCTATGAAGACCTACAAGGTTCTCTAGAACACCAAAAAAAGATGTCCTTTTCATCACAGGAGGACTGGAATACAAAAGTAGGAAGTCAAGATATAGCTGAAGTAATAGGCAAGTTTGGCCTTGGAGTACAAAAAGAAGCAGAACAAAGTCTAATAGAGTTTTGCCAAGAGAACGCACTGGTCATAGCAAACACCCTGTTCCAACAACACATGAGACAACATGGACATCACCAGTTGGTCAATACTGAAATCAGATGGATTCTACTCTTCGCAAATTAAGATAAAGCTCTATACAGTCAGCAAAAACAAGACCAGGAGCTGACTGTGGCTCAGATCATGAACTCCTTATTGCAAAATTCAGACTTAAATTGAAGAAAGTAGGGAAAACCACCAGGCCACTTAGGCATGACCTAAATCAAATCTGTTATGATTACACAGTGGAAGTGACAAATAGATTCAAAGGATTAGATCTGATACACAAGGTGCCTGAAGAACTATGGACAGAGGTTCGTAATACTGTTCAGGAGGTTGCGATCAAAACGATCCCCAAAGAAAAAATGCAAGAAGGCAAAGTAGCTGTCTGAGGAGGCCTTACAAATAGCTGAGAAAAGAAGAGAAGCAAAGGGCACAGGAGAAAAGGAAAGATATACCCATCTGCATGCAGAGTTCCAAAGAGTAGCAAGGAGAGATAAAAAAGCCTTCCTCAGTGATCAATGCAAAGAAATAGAGGAAAACAATAGGATGGGAAAGACTAGAGATCTCTTCAAGAAAATTAGAGCTATCAAGGGAACTTCTCATGCAAAGATGGGCACAATAAAGGA
Organism: Capricornis sumatraensis; assembly: GCF_032405125.1. Taxonomy (NCBI): domain Eukaryota; kingdom Metazoa; phylum Chordata; class Mammalia; order Artiodactyla; family Bovidae; genus Capricornis; species Capricornis sumatraensis. Next base: position 104,195,529 of record NC_091074.1, on the reverse strand, counting down.
CAGAAATGGTATGGACCTAACAGAAGCAGAAGATATTAAGAAGAGGTGGCAAGAATACACAGAAGAACTATATAAAAAAAGATCTTAGTGGCCCAGATAACCACAATGTTGTGATCATTCACCTAGAAACAGACATTTTGGAGTGCAAAGTCAAGTGGGTCTTAGGAAGCATCACTACAAACAAAGTCAGTGGAGTTGATGGAATTCCAGCTGAGCTATTTCAAATCCTCAACGATGATGCTGTTAAGTGCTGCACTCAGTTGTCACCAAATTTGGAAATCTCCACAGCAACCACAAGACTGGAAAAGGTCAGTTTTCATTCCAATCCCAAAGAAAGGCAATACCAAAGAATGTTTAAAGTACCACACAACTGCACTCATTTCACAGGTTAGCAAAGTAACGCTGAAAATTCTTCCAGCTAGGCTTCAACAGTATGTGAACCGAGAACTTCCAAATGTTCAAGCTGGATTTAGAAAAGGCAGAGGAACCAGAGATCAAATTGCCAACAATCGTTGACAGAAACAATCACAGAAAAAGGAAGAGAATTCCAGAAAAACATCTACTTCTGGTTCATTGACTATGCTAAAGCCTTTGACTGTGTGCATCACAACAAACTGTGGAAAATTCTTAAAGACATGGGAATACTAGCATCTTACCTACTTCCTGAGAAACCTGTATGCAGGTCAAGAAGCAACAGTTAGAACCAGACATGGAATAATGGACCAGTTACAAATTGGGAAAAGAGTACATCAAAGCTGTATATTGTCACCCTGCTTATTTAATTTATAGGCAGAGTACATCATGAGAAATGCTGGGTTGGATGAAGCATAAGCTGGAATCAAGACAGCTGGGAGAAATCTCAATAACCTCAGGCATGTAGATGACACCACCCTTATGGCAGAAAGTGAAGAGGAACTAAAGAGCTTCTGGATGAACGTAAAAAAGGAGAGTGAAAAGCTGGCTTAAAACTCAACATTCAAAAAACTAAGATCATGGCATCCGGTTCCATCACTTCATGGCAAATAGATGGGGAAACAATGGCAACAGTGACAGACTTTATTTTTTTGGTCTCCAAAATCACTGCAGATGGTGACTGTAGCCATGAAATTGAGATGCTTACTCTTTGGAAGAAAAGCTGTGACCAACCTAGACAGCATATTAAAAAGCAGAGACATTACTTCGCCAACAAAGGTTTATCTAGTCAAAGCTATGGTTTCTCCAGTAGTCATTATGGATGTGAGAGTTGGACTGTAAAGCAAGCTGAGCACCAAAGAATTGATGCTTTTGAACTGTGGTGCTGGAAAAGACTCTTGTGAGTCCCTTGCACTGCAAGGAGATCCAACCAGCCCATCCTAAAGGAAATCAACCCTGAATATTCATTGGAGGGACTGATGCTGAAGCTGAAACTCCAATACTTTGGCCACCAGATGTGAAGAGCCTACTTATTGGAGAAGACCCTACTTATTGGAGAAGACCCTGATGCTGGGAAAGACTGAAGGTAGGAGAAGAAGCGGACAAGAGGGTGAGATGGTTGGATGGCATCACCGACTTGAAGGACATAAGTTTGAGTAAGCTCTGGGAGTTGGTGATGGACAGGGAAGCCTGGTGTACTTCAGTCTATGGGGTTGCAAAGAGTTGGACACGACTGAGCAACTGAACTGAACTGAAACCGGAAATGAGCATATGTGGTTATGTTTCAAAAAGGCTGAGAAGATGGGTTCTTTAGACTGTAAGTGATGTTGGTGTTGATTCTGAAGGGTACTCTAGAGGAGGGGCAACAAAGTTTTTTGGTAAAAGACCAGATAGTGAATATTTTTGGCTTTGTGGACCATATAGTCTCTGCCACAATAGCTCAGTTCTGCCATCATAACATAAAACAGCCAAAACAGTTTGTAAATTAATGAACATAGCTGTGTTCCAATAAAACTTAGGTACTGAAGTACATATTTAGCCCACAGGTAGCAGTTTGAAAACACTGCCCTAAAACAAATTATTAATGGGGCTTGTTTGGTTGTTTTTATTTGTTTTGTTTTGGGTTTGTTTGTTATTGTTCATTTTTTAGGTGAGTAAGGAACTGGTGAGAACTGGGAACTACTCTGGGTTCCTTGGGAATAGATCAGGCTTGGAAAGTTCTGTATCATTTTTTAGCCGAGTTACTGTTACATAAGATCAAAAGTACAGTTTATTTTGATGTCGTGAGGCTATTCGCAAAATGTTTCAAAAGAAGCTTTATAGAAGATTAGGAAATGTGAACCACTGCAGTTAGGTAGTTAACTCTTTGGTGCCTGCTGTCTTTTAACTGATAGGAAGCACTGGTCAATGACAGCATAAAGTGGACAAGCAGTAGATGAGTGCTACCAGGACAACTTACTAGTAAGATCTCCTTAAAATATTGTATATATTAGCCTTTGAGATAAGAGCTGTGAGCATGAGATAGCAATATATTGTGCTGTTGTTCATCTGCTCAGTCCTGTCCGACTCTTTGGTGACCCCATGGACTGCAGCACGCCAGGCTTCCCTGTCCTTCGCTATTTTCTGGAGCTTGTTCAAACTCATGTCCATTGAGTCGGTGATGCCATCCAACCATCTCGTCCTCTGTCATCCCCTTCTCCTCCTACCATCAATCTTTCCCAGTATCAGGGGCTTTTCCAATAAGTCGGTAGGGTAAAAAAGCCTACCACATTAACTACACACAAACTATCTATGCATGTACACACACACACACACACACACACACACACACACACACACACACACATAATTAATGTTGATGTAAAAAAGCATCATTATAATGCCTAGAATCAAGGGTACTGGATAACCCATTTAAAACAACTGGATGTTGTCTTAAATCTCACCCCTTAAATGAAGACCAACAATGCTTAACTATGCTGTACTCCCCTTTTCAGTTTGAACATAACTTTCCTTGAAAGAAGAGGCAGGACCGAGAGGACCACATACCTCCAATCTCTCTCTTCTGTTATCATCAGGCCAGCTGAGTCTAAGAGCAGGCCCAATGTTTCGAAACTAAATCAACAAAAGTTTTTTTAGCTGCTCTCATTAATTTTGAGAGCTTCACTTTACTTGAGAATTATTCTTCTTCCTCTGCTGCTTCTTTCTCCCTCCTCCACCCATCTCCACCCATTTGATCTACTTTTAAAGCAAAAGGCTATTTGTAGACATGAAAGGAGGCAGCAGTGATTTCTTTTCTCCATTCCTTGGTTCCAGGGTTGGATGTGCTCAGAGAAATTCAGACTTCTTGGCAATATTCCTACAGATCTATGCAACTCTTTTATAGTCAACCTAACTGAAAAAAAGTGGGTATGTTATAAACTTTTTCCTGCTCCCAAGGCAAGAAGATGAGCTGCATGTGATACACAAAGGTCAAGATGATCTCTTTAGGAAGAAAAATGTGCTAAAGATCACAGCAGGCCATTGAAATTTCCCTCTCCTTCTACACCTCTTAGTCTAAAGGATTCACACCAGGGTTCTCAAGAAATTCTGAGTCCTTTGTGGCTAATAAGCATTCTCTGAGCTTTCTGCTGATGACTTAGTTAAGATTTTTAGAGCCCACTCACCTTCTTCCCAGACTGCCTTCCTGATATTGAGCTAAACTGCCCACAGAGAGTCATCAATGATTAACATTTAGTCTGTGCCCAACATCTGCTCATGCAGGACACAGGCTTAAAGACTCAATTCTTTAAGTCTCACCGGCAGGACTCAATTCTCAGAAGCAACATGAAAGATGATCACCATCCAGTAATCTTTATAAAAGGATGCCTATTAGCCCAAGTGGTCCCTGGTGTGTGTACTTTTGTGTGAAAGGTTATAGTGAGAAAGTACTGGTCCCCAGGCCTGCCCGGCCATAGGTCCCAGAGCACAGATTCTATACTTTCACACCTTCTTTTTCTTTCTTCATTTAAGGACCTAGAAATTCTCTTAAAGTTTAAAATCTTAACATAATAATCCACTTAATAGGGCAAGCTGGATAGCAATGGTAGGAAAAGGGGAACAGATAAGTACAACTCTACATGTGGGTCATCATACGTTAAATAGGGGCAACGGTAATCAAAATGATCCCTTTTGCATTTTGAGGGAGGGATGGAGGAAGCACAAAGGCCAATCTATACCATATATTTCACTCAGTTTGGTTCTAAATACTCCAACTTTTTAAGGGACAGAATTAAAAATATGTTGTAAATCTTAATTTAAATAGACTGCATAAAAACTACCACTTGTCTTAGTTTAAAACAGGAAACAGTCTCAGCAGAAAGCTGCTTTCAGCAATTTATAGAAGAAAGCTTGAATATTCTCTATAACAATTACTTTTCTTTAAGTTGTACAAAAGCATGTATACATTTGACCCTTGAACAACACAGGGGTCAGGGTGCCAACTCTTTCACACAGTTGTCAATTCCCTCTCCTTCTACACCTCTTAGTCTAAAGGATTCACGCCAGGGTTCTTAAGAAATTCTGAGTCCTTTGTGGCTAATTAGTGTTCTCTGAACTTTTGCCAACCACTTAGACTAACTTTATAAAAAAAAATAAGTGAAGTCTCTCAGTCGTGTCCGACTCTATGCAACCCCATGGACTGTAGCCTACTAGGCTCCTCTGTCCATGGGATTTTCCAGGCAAGAATACTGGAGTGGGTTGCCATTTCCTTCTGCAAGACTAACTCTATAGTCTCTGTTATCTATGGTTCCTGCAGCCATGGATTCAATCAACAGCAGACTGTGTTGTACTAGAGTACGTAGTATTTATTTTTAAAAATTTTTATATAAGTCGACCCCCATAATTTTTTTCATCATAAGTTGATTTTACTACATTCACGTATTAAACAATACACCCACTGGTGGCCAATACCATATATTAATGACCAAAACAAGATAAAAAGGGGGTAGCACCTCACTCCCTTAAGAAAGCCCTGCCCCTTCCCTGGATTAATGCACATGCCTCCCACTCCCCATCATTTGTCTCACTCCTCCTCCCTTTAGATTAAATCCCTCTTGCCAGGGTGAGAAGTTCATCTCTGATGGACCCACACAATCTAAAGCTGTTGTTCAAGGGTCAACTGTAGGAAGCAGTGTGTAGTCATGGCATGATCCAGGCAAACTTAGATTTGAAACTTCCTTCACCTCTAGATCATGTGATCTGCTACAAGGTACCAGACTCAATGTCTTCATGGATAAAATAGAGGAAATGCACCTTCCTTACAGAGCTGGAGAAAGTGTTAATATATATAAAGTGCTTAGTGTACTATCAGGGATTTAAGTATGTGCTCAAAAAATAACTCCCACTCATACTATGTAGAGAAAAGCTTTATAATCTTAAGGGTTTATCAGCTGGAGAACAGATGCCCTCCAGTGTTAAATGTACTATCTTCAAACAATGTCCAAGTAAACCAAGACCTGAGTAATTCAATGCCCAAAATAAACAGATTCTGGTTGGAACAATATTTCTACTTAAAGCGAATTTTATACTGTTCCATTAGATGTACAATTACTTTCCTGTCACATCAAGATAAGCACAGGCAGAAACAAAAAGTAGTTCACGGTTTACTCTGTTTATCCGCAAAACCCTAGCACCTATGCTACATATATTTAATGGCCTATTTTAAAAAATCTAAAGCTGTTTTTATTTAAATTGAAGTACTTCCCTGGTGGCTCAGAGGTTAAAGCGTCTGCCTGGAATGCGGGAGACCCGGGTTCGATACCTGGGTTGGGAAGATCCCCTGGAGAAGGAAATGGCAACCCACTCGAGTACTCTTGCCTGGAAAATCCCATGGAGGGAGGAGCCTGGTAGGCTACAGTCCATGGGGTCGCAAAGAGTCAGACACGACTGAGTGACTTCACTTTCTCTATAGTTGATTTACAATACTGTGTTAGTTTCAGGTGTACAGCAAAGTGATTCATATATATACATATATATATATTCTTTTTCAGAGTCTTTTCCCTTTTAGGTTATTACAAAATATCAAATACAGTTCTCTGTGCTATACAGTAGGCCCTGTTGCTTACATATTTTATATATAGTAGTGAGAGTTGGACTGTGAAGAAAGCTGAGTGCCGAAGAACTGATGCTTTTGAACTGTGGTGTTGAAGAAGACTTGAGAGTCCCCTGGACTGCAAGGAGATCCAACCAGTCCATCTTAAAGGAAATTAGTCCTGAATATTCATTGGAAGGACTGATGCTGAAGCTGAAACTCCCAATAATTTGGCCACCTGATGTGAAGAACTGACTGACTGGAAAAGACCCTGATGCTAGGAAAGATTGAAAGCAGGAGAAGGGGACGACAGAGGATGAGATGGTTGGATGGCATCACCAACTCGATGGACATGAGTTCGAGCAAGCTTTGGGAGTTGGTGATGGACAGGGAAGCCTGGCGTGCTGTATAGTCATAAGGGATTTGATTCAGGTCATATCTGAATGGTCTAGTGGTTTTCCCTACTTTCTTCAATTTAAGTCTGAATTTGGCAATAAGGAGCTCATGATCTGAGCCACAGTCAGCTCCCAGACTTGTTTTTGCTGACTGTATAGAGCTTCTCCATCTTTGGCTGCAAAGAACAGAATCAATCTGATTTCAGTGTTGACCATCTGGTGATGTCCATGTGTAGAGTCTTCTCTTGTGTTGTTGGAAGAGGGTGTTTGCTATGACCAGTGCATCAAATGGCATTATTTTATCATTTTTTATAGTTGAGAAATGTTCCATTGTGTGTGTGTGTGTGTATACATATACACACACAGCACATCTTCTTTATCCATTCATAAAGCTCTGTTTTGAAGCCAGCTGTATTTTCCACACTGCTTGGCACATAGCTGGGGACCATGGGATTTCATATCATGCTGCACAAAGACTCTGGTCTACCCCACTTCCACGTCAACACTCCTCTCTATTATCCTCTGTATTCTCTACAGCAGTGGCGACCAACTGATGGCCTATAGACAACTGATGATATGTGGCCCAAAGACTATACAATGTTTGCTCTGGCTCACTCAGAATTATTCTTTTTTTATTAGTTGTAAACATTTTAATAGCAAGAGATAAAATTCAAACATCCAGAATTCTGGCTTCTCTTAGAAAACTGAAGAGTTAGAAATTGTCTATAAATTCTCACATGGCAAAGGTATATTAGAGCTAAGTGGTGACAGCCTTCTTTGGATGGAACGTGAGCTCTGCAGTTGACCACTCTCTACTGTTCCCTATAGCTCTGGACCCTAGCTGCTGCAGTCAGTCACATGAAGGATGTAATGAACCTCAAGTGGTCCTTCAGGGGTTTATGCTGTCCGGTTCCACTCAAGCCTTTTAACCTCAAGTTGCAAGTTTTTTTTTTTTTTTAATTTATTTATTTATCTTGGCTGTATCAGGTCTTAGTTGCAGCACACAGGATCTTTGCTGTGTCACACAGACGTTTCACTGTAGTGCACTGAGTCTCTAGTTGTGGTGTCCAGGTTCAATAGTTGTGGTGCATAGGATTAGTTGCTCTGCAGAATGTGGGATCTTAGTCCCCCAGGATCCAACCCACCTCCTCTGCACTACAAAGTAGATTCTTAATCACTGGACTACCAGGGAGATATCTCAGGTTGGATGTAGGCATACAGGAGGAAAATGACGTAAAGTGACATTAACTGACTCATTGTTAACCATTTCCAAAGAGTATTACAAAAAACCAAACTCCAAATGAAAGACTCTACATGTGAAATGTGAGCCACAAGTGCCTGGCACATGATAAGTGCTCAGTAAATGATAGCTGGCATTGTAATTGGTATTATTTCACTGTACTCCATTGAATAAACATAACCTCAGAGAATAGACAGGTGATTTTACAATAAGTTTCTGAAAAATAAGAATGCAAGAGATTTGCCTCACAGGACATAAGATATATAATGAAGCTATAATAAATATTCCAGTACTATATTCATGTAACTTATATAATACTGCACATCAACTATATTTCAAAAAAAATTAAAAACAAACAAACAAAAAAACCCAAACCAAACCAAACAAAAACTCAGTACTGGTAGAAGAATAGACAAATCAATGGTATAGAAAAAAAAACCCCAAAGACAGACTTAAGTACAATATATAAGAATTTAATACATGATTGAACTGACATCTCACTGCAGAAGAAAGGATAGATTAATCATTAATTGGTCCTGGAACAACTGACTGAATCCCAAATAAACTTTTTTCAAAGAAGGGAAACCTCTAAAGGACTACAAGAAAAAAAGGTAGAATAATTATTTGATATTCAAGTGGGGAAAACTTTTCTAAGTAGAAAAGCCAAGAGAGAAACCACGAAGGAAAAGTTAAACAGACTTGACAAGAGAAAATAAAAATTTAGTTCAGTTCAGTTGCTCAGTCGTGTCCGACTCTGTGACCCCATGAACTGCAGCACTCCAGGCCTCCCTCTCCATCACCAACTCCCAGAGTCCGCCCAAACCCATGTCCATTGCGTCGGTGATAAAAATTGATGTACATTATAAAAAATATAAAAGAAATTAACTGTAGGCATTACTACAGAATAAGATTCTCCACTCACTGAAGACTTGTTGTGTCTAAGCCCATGCTCAGAGCACCATAGACTCTCTTCATACTCATGGTAACTGGCACTGTAAACACTATTTTAGCCCTACTTTACATATGAGGTTCAGAGCTTATCAGACATTAATTGAAGTAAAATACTGCAAACTTATTCTCAAAGCTAGTATTAAGTATATTAATGAAAGTGTTAAGTAGTTAGTCAGACACAAGCGGGTCCCTGCTCCATCCTGGATGGGGCCATCTTTTCCTCCCTGACCTGGACACTGGTGATCAGAACATGCCCAGAGATCCTCCCTTAATTGTGGTCAAGACAGTTAAATTTCCAGACTTATCAGGCCCAAATAAGATAAAACATTCCATCACATGTTGGCGCAGGCACACTAAGCCCTAAAACCCTAAAAGGTGACACAGTATAACCTGGGGTTCATTATTCTGTATTTGTAATAAACTAGTATTGCAGTATTTGTCCTGGTCTGCACTGCCCCCTGTGCCCTGCCCCAACCCTGCAAGGGTTTTTCTTGGGTGCTTGTGGGTAAGTGCCTGCACACAAGGAGAAAAGTTATATAACCTAAAACTGACAATCAACGTGTCAAATGATGCAGTACACAGGGAGGGACTTGCCACTACTTTGAAAAACCAATCCTATCCCCAGCTGGAAAGTGAAAGTGAAGTCGCTCAGTCGTGTCCAACTCTTTGCAACCCCGTGGACTATAGCCCATTAGGCTCCTCCATCCATGGGATTCTCCAGGCAAGAGTACTGGAGTGGGTTGCCATTTCCTTCTCCAGAGGGCTGCTTCTAGTTTCCACACAGCCCACTGTCCTCTTCTCTCTTGGGAGTATACTTTCACTTTGTTTAATAAAACTTCTGCTGCTTAAAAGTGTTTGATTGAATTCTTTCCTTCGGGAGGTCAAGGACTGAGTTGCCACCTTGCTGGTAACAAAAGTGTTATGTTAGACGGTGAGATCATGGGTGATGTTTTTTTCTTGGTTTGGTTTTCCAAACGCTTCAGTATTTTATATTACATTTACTGTCAGAGAAAAGACACATTATAGAACTACTTTTTGAATTCTTTGTCACAGCTCTGTTATCTTAGAGTAAAACACGGGGAGTTCTTTATAAATAAATAAAATGGGATAGAGAAAGAGTGATAATAACACTTACTAGGTGTCTACCAAAAGCTAGACACTGTAAGAGTTGATTTATCTGCATTATATTTCATCCTAACCTAAAGCCTATGAGGACAGGTATATTTTTTCCACTTACTGAAGCAGGAAACTGAGACTCACAGGTTTCACCGAGCTTGCTAGGGTAGGAAACACATCTTCAACATTTGGGCTCTTTCTACTGTGGCTTCACACCTGTAGCAGAGCACTAAGCTTATACCTGCTGACTGCGTGTGATAGTATTAAAGTGTCTCTTCTTACACTAGCAGATCATACACTTACACACCGCTTTCTCAAATTTTAGAAAAATCTCTGGAGCTCATTGATTCAGTACCACCAAACAGATGGGTGCCCATCCTGCTCTGAAACATTTCACAGGAACAAGGGTTAAAAAATTCCACTGGCAACTGGTACTTATGCTTAAAATTAATCTGTCATGACAAAAAGTATTCTACTATTTTTAATATGTTGACCTCATCTCAACATTTCTATGAAAACAAGAGACATGACACTCCAATGGTAACCAGTCTCCACATTGGAATACTTCATATTCCAAGGATGAGGTTAGAATCACTCTCCCTAAACCTTCACTCCCATGATTGATTTGCTACTATGTCAATGCTTTCCTTGAATCTTCAAGCATCATGCCTACCTCTTGAAGATGCAAAATGGACAAAACTTGTACAAGAAACACCAACTTGTAGTTTGGATATATATCACAGGACTATTAGGACTAAATTGCTGACTACTGTTTAGCTTGGAATGAGCTGAAAATTTTCTGTATGTTTTCACCTGGTTACCATCTTGATATCATGTGATTTGTTTCCTTCCTTCAGCAGTTCTTTTTGAGATCCTTACAGTTTTATATCATTCTCTTAATCTTTTTTAGTCCAAATATTTGGTGATTAATCACTCATTTAAAAACATTTAAAGACCACCTATTGTATACTAGGCACTATGGAAGTTTCTGCAGAGACAAAAATAAGATCCTGTCTTTAAGGAGCTAAAAGCCTAAAGGAGGAGATGAAGTAAACAGACAGTTCCTATACAGTGTTCCTAGTGTTTTCACAGAGGTATGGATTGATATTGTGCAATGTCAGAGGAGGAGCTGGGGTAATGAGGGAAAGTTTCTTGGAGGTGGTGCTCAGGAAGAATCATTAAAGACCAATAGGAGCTAGTAAGACATTGGAAGGAAGTTATTTTCTGCACATCTTGGAAACTGTGAGAGTAAAAAGTGCCTATGGGAAGCAAAAACAGACAGCCATCTCTCTGAATATAAGCTATTTAGTGACGGATACAAAATGTAATGATTATTGTTACTGCATCCATCAACTTTTTTGATGAAGATGAGTTGTTCCAAAACCAAATTTTAAAAAAACATAATTTTGCAGAATGTTGTGGCTGTTACTAATTATTTTAATAATGACCTTCCAAATACTTTACATCCAAAGAGTATTATGAACCACAGGAATGTATTTTGCTAATGAAATGTGAAATCTACTTCTTAGCATTAATCATAGAACTCCAATAAAGCAGACTCCAGGCATGCTCAACACCATCACCACAGGACTCTCTCCCTTTGGCTACATGTGAGTGAATGGACAGTGCAATGCTTCTCTTCAATCACTTAAAGGTTAATGGTGAGAAAGTCAATTTTTATCTTTGGTCTATTAGATAAGGGCATCAGTACATTAGAATTGATTTTTAGGGGCTGGAGAAAAGTGGTTAAGAAAAACAACTCAAGATGAAAAGAGTGCTTCACAGTGACAGTCCTAAATGCTCAGATACAGAAAGAGAGAGGACCAAGCCACTCCTCTGTGAACTGTTACTCCCTAAGTATCAATCCCTCCATTTGACCCTAGAAATAGCAGTTTCTTTGCTAGTATTTTCCAGGCCAGTACCACAGTCTTCAGCAGCTGGATAAAGCAAAAACAAAAAAACCCCATGGCGTGTTAATTTTGAACAATAATAGACAGTTGAAAAAAAGGAGTAAGTGTCACAACAACTTTTCACTAAAGCTTTCAAACAACATTAAATGAATTAAAGAACAATGGCTAGGGTAGACAAGATTCTCAGGGAAAATAAAAAATAAAAGGTTGTGAATTAAGGGATAAAAGATAAATGATTTTCCTGAAAGATGGACTCTAAGGAAATTTATCCATGTATTACAATTAATTTCGCTCAGTCATATTAGACTCTTTGTGACCCCATGGACTATATAGTCCATGGAATTCTCCAGGCCAGAATACTGGAGTGGGTAGCCTATCCCTTCTCCAGGGGAATCTTCCTGACCCAGGAATTAAACTGAGGTCTCCTGCAATAATAAGCTTTGGGAAGAATATATATTATGTTTCAAAATAAGAATATGATTGAAATAGTTATACTTGATCAAGGCACAATGTACAACACCATGAGAAAAAAACATTTTTCAATTAAACTCAAAAACTTTATCTTGAAAGAAGAAACAATGAACCTATCTTTGAAAGTGAGTGTTAGATGTATTTTTAAAATCTTTTACCTGATTTAAATAATTTAGGCACTTTTCAAGACACCAAAGGCAACAAATGCAAGATTTCAGCACACATCGAGCACAAGCATTTTCCTAGAAAGAATGAATAATGAAAATAATTAAAGACCAAAGGATCAAACCATACCAGGTAGAATATTATAAATTTTAGAAAAGTAAAAATTAAGAAAAATCACAACCTATGCTTTAAAGCCTCCACACTCACCCTTTTTTCCCTCAAAATGTAATGGTTGAATTGTTTTTAATCAGTTCAATCCAACATTTACTTAGTACCTATTGCATATAAGATAGAGTATATAAGACCAACAAAGAACTTAAAAGCATTAAACGTAACAAAGGTTAGAGTCAGAATGATACAGATCCTAGAGCAATGAGAGTGGAGAAGAGAGAGAGAAGATGCCACTTGGGAGGTTAGAGGACTCAGGGGAGGTTTCTAGGAAGAGGGGGCATTTGAGCTAAGCTATACAGAAATGCATGTTGTTTCTGCAGTTAAGGACAGGAAGGAGGGTTCCAAGGAGGAAAGTGTGAATTCACACAGAGGAATAGAAGCACAGGATATTTGGGGAAACCTGTGATTAGATAAATTTTGCCAGAGCATACAGAGTACGAGAGTGGGAGATAAGGGGACTGAATTAGATTCCACTTGGCAAGGACATGGAAGAAAACATTCACGCTTGGACTTAATATCATTGGGAATTTTGCTACGTGCAGAACTGAGATCTGGAATGTGCCCACAGAAAGTCCAAAAAAGATTTTTCCTTACCTTTCCTTTGAGCTGACTGTGAATGTACATAAGGATCATTCGTGGAATTTTGACTAACGTGATAATGAAAGAACCTTTTGCCACGGTACCAAGGTGATAACGAATAAGGCGATTCACTGATGCCAGAATTGGTGTAAATGGCAAATTCCTTTTATCCCTGTTTAAAACATGACCAAAAAGACAATTAAAGGCTTGACCAGGATAGAAACATAAAAAAGATTTAGTTCAAAAGAGAGCGAAAAATTAGTTCATTTTCCTTATTCTAGTTCTATGGCAAAATAGCAAAGAAACTACAAGTGCTTCAGATGTATCATGTAAAATTAATGTTTCATTTCTTTATGGTAGTTTCATGGCATTCTTATGCTCTAATAATTTAAGTTAAATAAAACGGCTTTGAAAGCTCTTACTAATAAACAGTTACGGTGTTAATTACATAATCAGATAATGGAATGTAGAAAGATGTTAGACTTGGCACCTCATTTTAATGGAAAACTGTCAGGCCTACTGTAGTGCATAGTTAGCTCTGAAATTAGGAAAGAAAGTCACAACACCTTTTCTGATCCATACAAATTAAAGACTTGTTAACCTTTGCTAGATCCTTATATAAGCAAAAATACTGGGTTGACCAAAAAGTTCACTCAGCTTTTTCCATACCACCTTATGTGGAAAAACCCAAAAGAACTTCTTGGCCAACCCAATACATAACACACTAACTAGATTTATTTTTCTGATAAATGTAATTTAAGTGTAGCATGACTTGCTATTCTAATTAATTTTTTAAGAAAGTTACAGGAGAGAATAAAGAATAAAATAATAACCTCCCATTTTCCTACCTCACAAAATTATCAACTACACATTTTGTCATATTGAGTTCCACTTACTTCTTAAAGAAATTAAGCTCTTATCAGCCTCAGTTCCATTTCCTTCAGGCATAATCACTTAGATTATCTTAAGTTTTCTTTCTTTTCCCTTGCTTTTTTTTTAATTGACGTATAATCGACCTACAATACTGTTAGTTCTGCATATATAACAGTGATTCACTATTTCTACACGTTACAAATGATCACCACAATAAGTCTAGTTGTCATCTGTCACCATACAAAATGATCACAATATTATCACCCATATTCCCCATGTGAGACTTTTCATCCCCATCATCATTCTTTTTTGTAACCGGAAGTTTGTACATTTTAATCTCCTTCACCTATTTCACTCACAACCTCGACCCCTCCTCTGGCAGTCACTTGATTTTTCTCTGTATCTATGAGGCTTCCCTGATAGCTCAGTTGGTAAAGAATCCGCCTGCGATGCAGAAGACCCTGGTTCGATTCCTGGGTCAGGAAGATCTGCTGGAGAAGGGATAGGCTACCCACTTCAGTATTCTTGCATTTCCCTTGTGGCTCAGCTGTAAAGAATCCACCTGCAATGCCGGAGACCTGGGTTCAGTCCCTGGGTTGGGATGATCCCCTGGAGAAGGAAAAGGCTACCTATTCCAGTATTCTGGCCTGGAGAATTCCATGGACTGTATAGTCTGTGAGGTTGCAAAGAGTCAGACACAACTGAGCGACTTTCATTTGAGTCTATTTCACATGAGTCTATTTGTTATGTTTATTTGTTTTGTTTTTTAGATTCCACATGTAAGTGAAATCATACAGGTATCTGACATTCTCTGCCTGACTTATTTCACTTATCATAATACCCTCTAGGTCCATCCATGTTGTTACAACTTAAGTTTTCTGACAAGTATAAATTCTCACCTAGTAAAATAGTAGGTCACCACAGCTCCTGCCACAGTCATCTGCTGACAGGCTAAAATAAATTCACTGATCCAAATCAGGCCCACCACATGGTACCACCACATGTACTGCAGAGGCCCTGACATTTTGAACTCCACAAAGCCTTGTTCATTCTGAACAGCACTACCTAGGAAAATATCAAAGAAGGAAAGAAGAAGCACATAAAGTATAAACCAAAAAAACATGGCTATTAAATCTAGGAGATTAAGCTAATTTCCAACAATATATCCCTACCCCCAAACCACTGGCATTATTATCACAGTGTTATTTCATTAAGGGACAAAAATAATTATCACTTCAAAAGTTGTATAGCAGAACACTGTAAAATCAAGCATTTTGTTTTCCTCAAAGGCAACATATACAGCTTTTAAAAGTTGCTCTGTTTGAATATAATTCTTACCACATTATCAGCTATTTAGTTTAGTTATGAATTTTCCAACACTTCAGTTTTCTTAAAGAGCTATTACTTGCCCAATAATTACAGATATAAAATTAGCAAAGTACAGAAATTAATATTATTTTGAATTGGTGGTGTGTTGAATGACCAGAGAAGTTACATATATGCTTATTATCCTTATACCACTTTTCACAATTAATTCCATTTAGACATACATAACTTTTGATATTGGAGAAGGCAATGGCACCCCACTCCAGTACTCTTGCCTGGAAAATCCCTTCGATGGAGGAGCCTGGTAGGCTGCAGTCCATGGGGTCGCTAAGAGTCGGACACGACTGAGCAACTTCACTTTGACTTTTCACTTTCATGCATTGGAGAAGGAAATCGCAACCCACTCCAGTGTTCTTGCCTAGAGAATCCCAGGGATGGAGGAGCCTGGTGGGCTGCCATCTATGGGGTCGCACAGAGTTGGACACGACTGAAGCGACTTAGCAGCAGCAGCAACTTTTGATATTAAGTATGGCTACAAGTAAGTCTGCGCATCTAACTATGAATTGTATCACCACTAGCTCTATATAGATTCAGGTCATTTCCAAACTAGAGAATCCCAAGGAGGCAGGCTGATCTTTGGCTGTCACTGGAGTTTGAGGCAACTCCAGAGGAGCACTGCATTCATTGGTTCAACTCGGAATGAATCTGATGTCTGAGTCAGTACAGGAGCCTACTTCCAGTCCACAACCATCTCAAAACTGGATATGATTTCAGGCCCTACCTGGTTTAGACTCACTTTGGTGGGAAAATCTAAATATCATGAATGGGGAATGTGTTATTATTATTTTTTTAACTTTCCTTTTTAGATTGGGGTATAGCAGATTAACAATGTTGTGATAGTTTCAGGTAAACAGTGAAAGGACTCATCCATCCGAACTCACGTATCCGTTCCCCCCCAAACTCTCCTCCCCTCCAGGCTGTCATATAATATATCCCTGTGCTATGGAGTAGGTCCTTCTTGGTTATCCATTTTAAATATAGCAGTGTGCATGTGTCCATCCCAAACTCCCAAACTATCCCTTCCCCACATTCTCACCCCTGGCAACCATTAGTTAGTTCTCTAAGTCTATTTCTGCTAAGTAAGTCCATCTGTAAAAAGGTAATGTGTTATTGAAGAGCCATAACCTCTGTTATTTCTGATGGCTTATCAGACCTTACTCCATAAATGTCTTAAGAATTATATTTCTCTGATGTTTTAAAATATTTTAATGCAAATCAGTTTCATTGCTAAAAGAAAGCAGCAACATGTCTTCTTACCGGCTGTGCCAAGAAAGAGAAGTGTCATGATCCAGTACACCCAAAACAGGACAAGAGCAAAGAAAGTCCAAAAGGGCTGGAAGACTAGCAGCGGCAAGTGAATGAAGACCTTGCCAGCCACATGGAACAAGGCAATGGTGAGAGCAACCCGCTTGCGCATCACCAGCATGACCAGGAACAAGATAACCTGTATGCAGAAAATGGACAGGAAGGTTCAAGCTGCTGTTTTAAGTGGTAAAAACGGAAACGATGGTGGAAAAATTTTAACATAACTCTTAATTCCACTTATCATTTTTCATTATTTACTGAAAATGTCCTCTAAAGGTAAACATAGAAGAATTTCTAAATTATTAATACATCCTAGAATGCTACTTTTCCATTTCCTACTCATTACAAATCAAAACATGTCGCCTGTCATCAGGATGAGACTCATAAAATTTTGTAAACTGGGGAGAAGACCATATGCTATGATCACAAAAGCACAGGTATTTGTATGTCCTCTCCCTTATTGGATCATGAGCTCCTTAAGAGCAGGGTTCATGTCAAACTTATTTACTCCCCACTCTGCCCTGGCACTTGGCACAGAGAAATGTACTTAAAAGATGATTAATAAGTATTTGCACAATGATAGCACAATGGTTTTATAGCGGCTTTATTTTTAGTTTCTAATGCTCAATGAAAAGCTTGGGATTGCTCCAAGAAGTAAACTGAGGTTTTTTTCCCCTTTTATCAGATATGAGAGGGAGATAAACCAAAAATATAAATATAGATTATTGAACCATGTTAATTAATAATTTTACTGTAATTAGTATAGTAATTATACTAGTGAAGCTCATCTCTATTTTTGGAATAATGTTGTTAAAAGTTTAAAAGGAAAAAAAATGGGAAAATAATTAGTGAAAAACAGAATGACATGAGATGGCTTATTTCTTAATATACTTTTCTATAATAAAGAGAACTGTTTTTTAAAAATAGTTACATTATTTCATGACAGTAAGATATATGTTCTTCCTAGAAAATGATAATTAATATTCTAGGTGAACATTCCCTCTCAAAAAGCAGACAGTGCAGAACAAAATGTCGCATCAAACAGCACCCATCAATTAGAGAAGCCTCTGAAGACTTCTGAGGAGGTCATAACCCACGGGACAGAGATTTAACCTGACAGTGATCAAGGGTAGGCTTGCAATAGCTAGGGGTAAGTTTCTGCTTCATTAATGGTCTATAAATAAAACATTAACCTGAAAGACACACCGAGGCCTGTACTTACCGTGAACACTGTTGCTGAAATGGCATAGATGAGGAGGGCCCGAAGATTGGCCTCAGCTACCTGAGGCTGATCAGGAATAACCGTTTCTTTGGGAGACTTTCTTTGCTTTGCATACAGCCACCAGAGCACACCTGTGCCACCTGGAGACAGGAAACAATTTTGCAATAATTAGCACAAGAAAATGTGTACCATAAATCCTCAATTTTCTAGACCCTTCCTATACCTCACCATGGACTAACAGCAACAATCCATTTGGCTGGGAGGTGTGTGGCTGTCACTTCTTGCCAGCAAAGGGGAACTCCAATGACTCCGCAATCATCTTCCACATTACGCACTTACAAATCTTTAACTGTATCAAATGAACCTCCTTTAACTATATTATCAATTCTGAAGCTGAGAGAGAGCCCAGCAAGGGCAGATACCCCTCAGAGGCACTGGTCACTGACGAGAGCCTCAGCATCTGTTTAAGCTAGGGAGTGTGTGGAAAGCAAGTAAAGGGCATAGAAATCCGCAATGAAGGGACTTCCCCAGTGATCCAGTGGTTAAGACTCCACACTTCTAAGGCAGGGAGCATGGGTTAGATCCCTGGTTGGGCAACTAAGATCCCACATGTCACACAGTTTTGTGACCAATTAAAAAAAAAAAAAAAAAAGAACGAAAGTTAAAAAAAAAAAAAAAAAGAACGAAAGTTAAAAAAAAAAAAAATCAGCAATTAAGTTGAGGAAGGCAAAGATCTTCTTTGCTGTACAATAACCCCAGTGCCTAGTGATGACACACTCACATAGTTGATAAAATATTCGTACTATGAATAAATGAAGATCAAATGAGTAGTTCCTACCATAGGTAGGAACAAAGGAAATCTTCGACAGTTTGATAGCAGTGGGCACTAGAAATGGGACTTTTTATCTCTATCACTTGCTCAGAGATTCTAGATTGAAGAGGGAGGCATAACTGCATCCAAATAAGAGAGCTGCATCAGACACCTTCATTCAATTCATTCGGCATATTTTGAGTGCCCACAGCATCTACTGTTCTAGGAGTTAAGGCCTGCATGCATGCATACTCAGTCATGTCTGACTCTTTTGTGACCCCATAGGCTGTAGCCTTCCAGGCTCCTCTGTCCATGGGATTTCCCAGGCAAGAATACCAGAATGGGTTGTCATTTCCTACTCCAGGGGATCTTCCTGACCTAGGGATCGAACCCACGTCACTGGTGTCTCCTGCATTGGCAGGTAGACTCTTTACTAACTTTGCCACCTGGGAAAAACCCCAGGAGTTGAGGACAGAGGACAGAGCAGTAAAAAACCAAGCCCCCAACATCATCTCTCCTGGAGCTTATATAGTTTTGGGGGAACAAAAAAAACAAGGAAACAACCAAAACCACAGTATATTAAACCTAAAAAAAAAGCTGCTTAGTAAGAGGGATAGAAGTGTTAGTGTTGGGAAAGCAGTACAATTTTATATATGATGGGTAACTAAGTCCTCTCTGGGGTGAGATGATATCTGAGCAAAAGAGTCAAAGACAGGGAGAAAACAATCTATGAAACTAAGGAAAGAGTGTTCCAGGCAAGAAGGAATAGCAAGTTCTAAGATGCTGAGATGGGGCCATGCCTAGCAGGAGAGAAAGTAAGAGGCCATTATAGCCACAGCAATGAGCAATGGAAAAAGTGATAACAGATGTGGGTAGAGCAGGAGCTGGCTTCCAGATCATACTGTAAGGCCTTGTAGGCTATGGTAAGGAAATGGGAGATTCAGAGTAGATGTATGTATCTAGGTGGACAAGAGAAATGCCTGAGAGAGAAGCACTGGGCTAAGGAGATCAACCCTGGGATTTCTTTGGAAGGAATGATGCTAAAGCTGAAACTCCAGTACTTTGGCCACCTCATGTGAAGAGTTGACTCATTGGAAAAGACTTTGATGCTGGGAGGGATTGGGGGCAAGAGAAGAAGGGGACGACAGAGGATGAGATGGCTGGATGGCATCACTGACTTGATGGACGCAAGTCTGAGTGAACTCCAGGATTTGGTGACGGACAGGGAGGCCTGGAGTCCCGCAATTCATGGCGTCGCAAAGAGTCGGACACGACTGAGCGACTGAACTGAACTGAACTGAACTGAAGATCTATGCAAATCAACTCAACTCATCTGCACTCAAGTCAAGAGTGAATAGTGTCAAAGGGAAATTCCTTAGTATTTGTAAGCAAATACTAAGCATGAGTTTTTCTTCTACTGAAGATGAGTAAGCAAAACAACTGAGTCTATGGAAAATGTTTCTGAGAAAGGGAAATACTACTTCCATTTTGGACCATTTAAACTTGTGCAAGGAATTAGCACAGACAGATGTAACCACATTTAATTACAATGCTATTAAGTGGGTATTATCAGTGCCACTTTACAAATGATGAAACTGAAAATTTAGGGAAGTTCAATAGCATGCCAAATGCCAGATATCTGGTAAGTGGGAGAGCTAGGATTCAAGCTAGAGCTAGTCTATCACTGACTCAATGGACATGAGTTTGAGCAAACTCCAGGAGATGGTGAAGGACAGGGAAGCCTGGCATGCTGCAGTCCATGGGGTTGCAAAGAGACTGACACAACTGAGCAATTGAACAGCAGATAGGATTCAAATCTACTTTTATTCTAAAAGCTATTTATCTGTTATGAACTGAATGCTTATGTGTCCCCAAAATCCATCTACTGAATCCTAATCCTCACTATGGTGGTATTTGGAAGTGGGGCCTTTAGAAGATGAAGGGGTCATAAGAGTGGAGCCCTCATGAATAGGATTAGTGCCCTTTTTATAAAAGAGACCTCAGGGAGCTCCTATCCCTCTTCTGCCGTGTGAGGACAGCAATCAGATGGCTGGAAACAAGAAGTCAGCCTTCAGATGCCAAATCTGCTGGTGCCCTGATCTTGTACGCTCCAACCTCCACAACTTTGAGAAATAAATGTTTATGGTTTATAGGGCTATGGTACTTTGCTACAACAGTCCAATATGACTAAGACATCATCTGGCACACAATTAGATTTGAAGGCTACAAACTGAAATGAAAAGTATGATGGTTGAGAGAAGGAAGAACTACAAATTAGATTAAACTGGAATAACAAAATTAAGTAATCAAGTACAGAAGTGATACTGAGGAAAACTCAATCAGTGATATAGCAGATAAACTTGAAGAGTTCTTCCTGAATGTAAAGAAAACAACAAAAGGACTAAAAATGCTAATTTGGTAGATGACTGGAGAATAACAAGAATCTTAAGTCAAAAACCACTAGAATAGAAACAATAATCAAACAGAGATAAAGAAAACTTTTCAAAGTTAAAAAAGATCCTCCCAAAGAGATCATAGGCAAACCTAGTTAAGATTCTGAACTAGACAAAAATTTTAAGTTGTAAGTTAGAAATTACATAAACATCTGGTAAGTCAGGCAGGTTATGGGCAAAGGAACAAACTTAGACTGATGTCAAAGTTCTCTGAAATAAAGTATAGATATAAAGCAACATATTGTACCTCAAGAATTTTATGTGCAACAATTTTACATTCACATATGATGACGAAGGCAATCTTAGATAACCAAGAATTCAGAATATATACAACCCACAAGTCCTTCATGAATAAATTACTGAACTCAGATTCTAGTCAGAACAAATATGAACTGAAATTAAGAACTCAAGAATGGACTTTTATAAAAACAGGAGCAGAATAACTGAATCACTCTGCTATACACCTGAAACCAACACATTGTAAATTGACTATACTCTAATAAAAAATAAAAACAGGACCAGCAGTTATTGCTAAAACCAAGTAAGGAGACTCTTAAGGCAAAGGTAAGCAAAAGTCTTAAAAAAAAAAACAACAAATAATATTTTAACTTTAATAATAACCTGAACATGAACACTCAAATTATTTAATAAGAGACAAAAAGTGCAAATGGGCAGAAAGAAATAGAATTAGAAAGGTAGAAAAGTTTATGCTAAATTTAAGGGGAGAAGGACTCAACAAATACTGCTTCCTTTCGGCCTTTAAAAATCATAGAATTCTAGACTGAAGAATATTTTCTGAAAATGTATAGGTTACCAACTGCAGAAGTAAAAATAAAATGTATACTATCCAAAGTAAGGGTGAAAATAACCAGAGAAAACATAATTCATACAGCAAGGAGAGATAGGGAAAACAAAATAAGGAAGCATAAATTTAAGGAAAACATAAAACAGATGACATCAGGGGTGGCAAAGGAAAAAGTAGCTTACCAAGTGAACCCAGGATGAGCAGAAATGTTAAGATCCACACAAGTATTCTCGATATATACCTGATTATCACCATCAAAATCATGGACAGAACTGTAGGGAAGATAAAGGACACACAGAATATCATTTGAAAACATTAGAAAATACAAAGAGAAACTCTTTCAATGGTTTTCTCCTAGGGAAAATAATTTGTTGCTATTGACAAGTTCATGACCCCAGTTTTGGTAAGAATGGAAATTGGCTGCTTTTGTATTTTGACTTGAGTACTTGTGTCACTTGAACAGCATCACTTAAAACCAAAAGCACTTAACTGTGGGTTGATAAACGACAGAACAGAATACATGCAAATGCACATGGTGATTCAAAGACAGTACAGAACTGTTATGGATTCACCACGGGAAGACATCAGAACTCGCATGCAAACAGAGATGGCAACACACAAAGTGCAGAGAATGTCATGCCATGTTCGTGACCAGAAAATTACCAAACACAGACAGAGATCAGTTAAATTAAATGCTACACTTCCTTGTGCCATCTATGCGTTTCAGGACCAACTTCTCGGATGTTTGTTTTGGCCAACAAGTCAGATGGTATATTATCTTTTTCTGTTTTTTTCTCCTCTAAAACTCCAAGATGTGGTCTGACTCTATAGAATAATACCCTGAAAACTACTGAAGTCAAAATTCCTGATCTTACTTCTCAACTGGGGTCAGGAGTCTTGATTGAGAAGCTCTTCAAAAAGGAGCAAAGCTTAGTTGAGTTATTTAGCCAACTCCTATACCCACCCCAATGTGACAAAATCTTGAGTGAAAAAATCTCAAAACAAAAAACTGAGAGGATTTAACCCTTGCATAGGGAAATTCATTTTTGAAATCATAATTTATCTCTAATTATTTAAAGTCTTGTTTCACAAACAAATGAATAAAGATCTTAAACCTCAAAAAGAAAACTATTCTAATAAAAAATGGAATTCCAATGACTTAACAACATTATCAGCACTACATTTCTAGGTTTGGATTTTTTTTCTTGGTTCAAGTATTCAACTATTTCAGAAATCAAATAATTTTTACATAAGGCTAGACTAATAGTCAAGTTTTCTTGGGCCATTTGCAAAGCCAATTAAATATTTGGGATCTGTGACTAGGTAATGTTATTGAGGTACTCACATTTGCAATAAATGTACAGGAACCAAAAACAGATGGGAGCGTTTCAAATATCACAGAAATAGCTTTTCATATGGACAGCATTATTTCAACTGAGTCAAGTACTACCTAAGCAAAAAGAAAATACTCTCTAATGACAAGACAGAAATACAGCTAGTCTTCTCAATGACTATAATTGGTGTTAACAGGCATAAACACTCATTTTACGTATATAACGAAATAGTTCTTTGGTTCCTACTACAGTTTACTTCTTCCATATAAAAAAGTCTATAAATTCTGATATGGCTACATACAGTTCTAGGATAATATAGGTAACTTAAAACTTGAAAATCACATTTATTTATTTACTTTATTACCTATATATTGACTGAAAAACTCACTGGCTAACAAGTGGAGAGTTCCTAATTTTTCCAGCAATACAGTAACATTAATTGTATCAATGAAAAAACTGTATAATCCAAATGTAACCTATCAGAAATTTATGAGTTTTGATGGAAATATATGAGAATATATAACCTCTTTTTATAAGCAAGTAAGCCTTTTGGAATCATAACTAAAAACAAAGGGGTGCTGACTCATTAAAAGAAGCCTCCTATTATCATACTAAATGTTATTATAGACTTAGTAACCAAAGTTTGGGAATATACCAGTTTTCTCCAATGAGAGAAAAAGAAGGGAAATGAGTTTCAGATATATATATATATTCCTTTAAAAATATGTGTATACTTATAACTATATATAATCTGAAACAATTATTTTGGCTATGGGAAGTTAAACAATTTACAAGTATCCCCAGCAGTATTCATATTTTGGTTAAAAGAACAGTCTTCTACTGTAAAACTATGTAATAGCTAATAATGAGAAAAACAATTACCTAGTGATAACAAGCAAAGTCCCAATATAATTTCTTTGCTGGTCATTACTCCACTAATCAGCCTGTGTAAGACACTATTGTCACTGACAAAGGTGATCAGGGCCTCTGCAAACTTGGCATAGCAGGAAATGTTCACAGGAGCACAGCGATGGAAGAATGGAATAGGTGCACTGGTGACACAAGAAAAAAAAAATCAGAAAAAAAATTACTCCTACTTAA
Source organism: Capricornis sumatraensis (assembly GCF_032405125.1). Classification (NCBI taxonomy): domain Eukaryota; kingdom Metazoa; phylum Chordata; class Mammalia; order Artiodactyla; family Bovidae; genus Capricornis; species Capricornis sumatraensis. The sequence goes on along the minus strand of NC_091074.1, from coordinate 104,171,261 downwards.
TATAAATGCCACATCAAACACACAAATGAAAGGTGAATATGACTGCAATACACTCCACCCTCCACACATCATATGGGAGCTAAGAGCTGTGAGCTTAATGCTATGAAGATGACTGTCATGGGGCGTGATGCAAATCTTACCACAAGCTTATCAAAGAGGGTGGAGTGCATATTCCAACAGAAGACATTACCCTCCCCTTCTGAAAAGAAACACACACACATATACACACATACACAACTACCAAAAACAAAACCAAACACTTAACCTCCTCAGCCTACACATCTATCAATCAAGAGGCAGATGACAAAACTTACAAACATATACTTTATTGAACTCAAAATTAATTTTTGCCATAAGCTATTTAAAAATAAAAAAGCATATACTTTTGCTTGAAATGTGCCACCATTAATAGAATATTTGCTCTATCAGAACAACATACAAAACCTTAGATTAAAAAAGGTATTTGAGGCACCAGTTTAATAACTCATACAAAGTAATCATACCAAGACATCAACATACAGCAGAATATGCAGCTGTTTGAAACAATAACTATGAATGCTAGCATATGGAAGAACTTATAACAATACAAGGAAAAAAAAAGAAAAACATATATCTAATGTGATGATTACATCTCTGTATTAAAGATCTAAGAATGAGAACAGGGGAAAAACTCTAAAGAAAAATCTCTGCTTTGTTATATTCATGGGATTATGGACTATTTTCTTTTCTTTTTATATGTTATTATTATTAGGAGATTATTTGTGTCCAAAAATGAATCAACTATATCAGGTTTATACTGACTGCAGCTCTTACTTGTGAAGGAACATAGCTATGTATAAAGCATGGTAAAAGTATAGTTTGTTATAACATGGTTCTATTTTAGCTTCTGAAAGCATGTGTGCATTTAATTAATGAGAGATTTTAAGCAAAGCTCTATGAACATGCCCTCAGTTATGATTTGTTCGAATTCTAAAAGAGCCCACATGTGTCCCTATGCACAACACATATTTACATGTGCATTAAGTTAAAATTTAGTCATTACTAACATGAATCCCGCATTTTCAGAATTATGTATGGGACTTTCAGTCATAGTTCTAATATAACTTTTTTGACTGGACTGATGTAAGTGTGTTCTCATTCTTGACTGGTACTGTATTTTGGTCAAATTGGTGAACAGATTACATGGTTGAGCACCAAATTCCAAAAGTCTCTAATCTCAGCAAAGCAACTTTGTATGACCTGAAGCAAAACACTGTTTTTGTTTCCTTCCTCAAAAAACAGTAAGAATGTATCTTTAGAAGTAAGAATATAAGTGAATTATATGTTGATTTTCCTTAAATATTGGTACATGAGCACCATTGGGAGTAAGAATAAACATCTTCCATGCTGTTAAACTTTACGGAGCAATAAAATAACGTAATTTTAAAGATCTAGCCTTATCTTACTTATGGTTTAGAGTAAAATATATCCAAAAATGACAATGATAGGCATGCTTATTTTTTAAAACTGCTTCCAAATACAAATGTGGGTGTATCTGTATATACCTCCAAATGGTGTTGGGAAAAGATAATGCCAAAGATTTGATATTTTGACACAAACTCCAGAAAGCCAGAGCATTCTGATAATGCTTGAACTACAGGTATGTAAGTCACCATTTTTTGAACAAAAGTTGTTTCATTAATGATTTGAAAATATATTAAGTTATAGATTGCTTTTAGATAAAATAGATTTAGTTAGAAATACTTTAAGAATCAAAAAACATTAACAAGTTCTTACTCAGTGGAGACTAACCTGGGACAGAAACCTTTAAACTAACAACTGTGTTGTGACCTGCAACTGCTTTTTTCCTGATACTGTCCTTGCCAGGTTAATGTCCCTGTCTAAGGACTTCTAACCATATTTTAAGCCTGGTTCTCTATCCTTCAAAACTAAAGTCCTCTCTGGTCTATGAATGTCTACATCTTCATCTGCTTTATTTATTATCCTAAAATCTCTGATGTCAACTCTGTTTAACTCACCTGCCTCCAACCTTGAACATAAAATACATCCACCTAAGAACACTCATGTTCTGTTTGTAATTTCCACCAATTTTCTTGGTCTTACTCCCATTTTCCTTTTTCCTGTCATGTACCCATAAACCTCACATTCTGTCAAGAAGTGGCTCCTCCTAAATCTCCCATATCCTAACAGGATGTTGATATATTTTTTATACCCAGATAGAAATACACGTCATCTCCAAAAGGGAGTGGAACCTGTGACAAAGGAAACTGGACTTGGGTTTAGAAGCCCTGGGTGATTCTCCTAATATTATATAGCTGCAGGTCACTATGTCTTTCTGCTTTTCTGTCCCGCCATCTGTCAGCTGAAAGGGTAGGAGTAAGATCTCTGCAAGTCTTTTCACATCATCTTCATCATCATGTTACTCACAAGTCAATGATTCTAAATTAATATAAGCAGGATGCCCAGTAGCTTTAGCTTTTTTCTGCTTTTCAAACTTAAAACGAGGATAGCTGATTTGAAAAGGGAAGAATTATAGTCTTAAAATTCTAAGCCTTCATTTTTATTTAAGGGGAAAAACTGAGTGATATCAGCTCTGAACTTACCCTTTCAAGTCATCTGTATACTGTATATAAACACTTGGTCAATTAGAAAGAATACTTTTATAAGCATCCTTCAAAGAAGTGGAGTAAAGTAACAACAGTTTGTTGCCTTATAATTCAATCTATGTCAGTTAAAAAAAAAATCTGACAGCTCTAAAATTAAAGGTATAAAAATAGCACAAGCTGATTAACTACATTGTCAATCTGATGGTCAAAATGGTCAAAGTCTGTTCTTGCGGTAAGGAATAACAGGTAAATCTAGTGTCACAGAAAAAAAGAAATAGAAGGCAAACAAAAGAGAAGATAACATTTGGACACAACAGCAAAAATGAAATTAAATACTTAGCTTCAAAATAAAAAGTATTAGATTCTTTGTCATTCTTTATTCTCAATTCAACTCTTTCCCAAACAAAAACAACTTGACCAGTCACAAGTTTTTAATACTTGAATTGCTTTACTATTTAAAAATTATAAGTAATCATGGCATTGAAATGGTTTGTCTTATATTTTACCACTTAAATCCCATGTGAATAATGAATTTAAGACGAGCTATCTGATTTTGTATATCTCTCAGAAAAATTACACTTCTGAGAGCCTAGTACACGAGATCATTTCTGCTTTAGTGTCTAACCCAAATGACACACTCTGTGCTTCTTAATTAAGAGGAAAAGCATAAAGAATTCTGTTTATAGAAAGTCTTCTACCTTTTAAAGCCCACAGAATATTGAATCTTTAAGAAGTCAATGTCATCCCATTAGGAACTAACTGATGCTGTTTCACATTATTGAAACATTAGTCAACAAGAACAAATGAATTTATAATGAGTCTTTTAAAGATTTTTTAAATTAGCCACTCATAAGAAAACTGTATATTACCTTGGCAAACATATTGCCATTTATCTGCCTTTAAGTCCAGATTATCACAGTTAATGAGCTCCGTCAAAGTATGATGACAAACATATGCCTTCCTTCATAAGATGGAAGTCTGCACCTCACATAACTATTTCAAACCTCCAGGTTATAAATAAGCCATTACACTTGATTTCTAATTAAATTTTTTTAAGAAATAAAACAATTAAAAAAGGTTCTGGCAATATCTCTATAGCAGAGCAAAGGCAGGAAATAAGTAATCAAGAATCTAATGGCACTATGCAGTGATGTTCACGTTTCATTTTTTTTCTTTTCTCTCCTCTTTCATTTCTATACTCCCTTTCCCCCACTTCAAACTAACTGTGGTATAGACTTTACAAGATCTTAAATTCAAATTCTGATTCTCAACAGTTAGTTGTGTGACTTCGAGCAATCTATCTAACCTTTCTCTTATAAGGGACAATATCCTTACAGGGTTTTGAGAGAGTTCAATGAGATAACACAAGAAACTTAAAACAGTGCTTGACACCCAATAGATGATTTGTAAGTGTTAATTCACCTTGATTCTTCACTTAAAAGTATAGATATATAGTATTTTTTTTCATGACTATTAGTTTCTTAGTTCTGTATCATGTTAATTCTCCAACACTTAGTGTCCTTTCTGGCCTCTGAAAGTATCAAAATAAATGTTTGTTTGATGAATAAGCTGAAGTTATGAAATCTGTTTCTAGTACTGCAGTTTTCTCTAGCTATACTCAGAACTTTAAGCATTATAAATATATAGGCTGGCTAGAACTCCATATGGCTACCATGTTCAGCATATCACCAACAGAGTTCTGAATCTGGATACAGTATGGCCCTTTCTAGGCACTGGTTTGTAAAATTCAAAAGCTCTTAGGAACAGTAACCATTTGGCAATTGTGTGGCACTAGTGTTTTACAGTAAATTAGTTTACCACTGTTTTTCTTTAAAATAGACACTACCTTCATCTGCAGAAAGTTCCTGAGTACCCAGGACGGATGAGGAGATGGGAAGGTTTTAGACGTTGATATAGATAATACTCTGAGCCAAACACCAAGCACAATAACGTATGTTTAACACATAGTATCTTATTTAATTCTTACAGCAATTCCATGCAAGAGGTATTGATATTTCCACTTTATAAATGAGGAAACTTGGTTTACTAAGAGCTTAACAGACTTGTTTATGCTGAGAGCCATTTGCCTGCATCACAGGTTTGCCTAGTGTTAGTCAGAAGTGTTAGTACGTATAAAAAAGTCAATCAAAGTATAGTCCCTACTCTTTTTAAGGACAGAGACTAGATCTTACTCATCTTTGGAGATTTGGTATCTATGTGTGAAACAGGGTAGTGACCTAAATTTTTTATTAAAACAAATTTATTGTTTTCTGATCCTTTGACTTTGCTTTCCAGATACTAGATTTACTATGTACAAGGTCTTGATTTGCCTTCCTTCTGTCAATTATCTCTTCTCATTTACTTTCCAAAAAGGTGAGTTCAGAAAAAAGTGATAGATTGTAAACTACTAACATAAGTTAAGCATGCTGCTGCTGCTGCTGCTAAGTCGCTTCAGTTGTGTCCGACCCTGTGCGACCCCATAGACGGCAGCCCACCAGGCTCCCCCGTCCCTGAGATTCTCCAGGCAAGAACATTGGAGTGGGTTGCCATTTCCTTCCCCAATGCATGAAACTGAAAAGTGAAAGGAAGTCGCTCAGTCGTGTCCGACTCTTAGCGACCCCATGGACTGCAGCCTACCAGGTTCCTCCGCCCATGGGATTTTCCAAGCAAGAGTACTGGAGTGGGGTGCCATTGCCTTCTCCTAAGTAAAACATGAGGATCTTTAAATAAAGTATAAACATTTATATAAGCAGTTTTCAGACAGTATAGATTTATCATTGCATCTTGGATTACTAAGACATTAGTGGATAACCATGCTACCAAGCCTGCCCATCTCTAACATTCAAGCCCCTAATTCTATGTTTTCTGTCCTAGTGAATGCTTTTAGGATGCTGTACATGAGACATCCATGAGTATGCAGCCAAGACTGGATCACCCAGCATAACCAGGAACAGGGAGTCCTCAACATGGTAGAGTCAGAGGTCAGAGGTGCAGAAGGATATGCAGTATGAACTGCCCTCTACCCTAAACCCACGTATATTATACTAGAGCAGGCAACTTCATTCTCATACCATGGCTTTTTCATACCTATTATATTTATGCCTTAAAATAGTGACTCTATACTCAAATATGCATTTAAAATAGGCGTTAGCAGTTGAGTAGATAAGAGAACAGAGCTTTTCTTATTTTTACATTGATAATTTTCTCTTTTCTTTATTGTCACAGCCTCCCTAATATTCTCAATTTTCATGACTGGAGTCTCCCTACCTATTGGTCTAAGCAGATAATTTGTAGGTCCTTCCTATTTAGTATCTTTTAAAACAGTCCCATTGTTTTTATATCTGTAGGCTTTAAATTTTAATTTCAACAGCAACTTGACAAAACTAAAAGAGCAGGAAATCAATTGATATGTCCTTGTCAACTTTTCAACAGAAAATTTCAAATTCAAGTTAATGAAGCATAAGTAATACCCCTAAGTCAGTTGAAAGAAAGGTGACATAAGATAAGAATTTTAACCAATAGCTTTCTATAATATACTAAGATACAATAAAAAGTGGTTTTGACTCAGTATCCCTGGGAAATATTCATGTCATACATGGTTAGTGATATATGCTAAGGTTCTTAAGATCAGATATACTCCAAATAGTATATACCTAATTCTGAAAATATATTCTACAGTGCTTGAGAAGCTATTTCCTTTTTTAAAAAAATCAATTTATAATTTTAAAATCTGCCTCACTTAAAACTACTCTGAGATCTGTCCAAAAAAAAAGAAAAGATAAAATAAATATCTAAGGAATTCCCCGGCATCCCAGTGCTTAGGACTTCATGCTCTCACTGCTGAAGGCCTTGGTTGATCCCTGGTCAGGGAACTAAAACCCCAGAAGCCCAAATCTGTGTGACATGGCCCCAAATTTTAAAATTCTTTCAAATAAACAATATTTCTTTGTTTGTATCCATTACATATAGTAGGTACTTAACAATAAATGTTTGTTGATTAGGACAAACAGCTTATTACAGAGAAAGTACCTACAGGATATAGCCAGAAATAAAGTATGGAGACTAATCACTGGCATATTTTAAATTTATAAGGGTAATTTAAAAATAATACCAGTTAGGATGATCAACTTCAAAGAAACTTCAAAGAATCTTTTGAAACTGTGAGACCTGACTTCCAAATTTTGCTATAAGTTTTATAGTATCAACAGCTTTCTATACTTGAAAACTATGACATTAAAAAAGTGAGGGACTTCCCTGGTGGTCCCATGGTTAAGCCTCTGCCCTTCCACTGCAGGGTGCATGGGTTCAATCCTTGGTAGGGGAGCTAAGATCCCACATGCCACTAAGCGTGGCCAAGAAATAAATTAATTAATTAATTTAAAAAATTTCTTAAAGTGAGCCCCCCAAAGAAATTTAAAGTATTTGAGAATGAGAAATGTTGTTTGCCTGTGTGTATGTGTGTGTGTGTGTACTTTAAAATAATGTGAAATTCATGTTGTCATTTCTATTACTTCTTTAAAAATTGTAAAAGTACTGAAACTGGGCAACAGGTATCATCAAGTCACTCTTTTCTCATAACATATACAGTTTAAAACCTACCTACAAAAACAAAAGTCACAAGTTAATGAAATACAATAAAATTTACCTCGCTGGAACAGGTAGTTTGGGGCAAAGACCTTTTACTTTTGATGATGCATATTCAGAAGGCTTTAGGTCATAGCTGCATAGTGCTGAGCCTGTTGAAAGAAAAGCTATATGTTAGCTAGCAGAACAGAGTCTGAATAAATTCTTTTCTAAATTCATTTTAATTTTATTTTATAGGTTAATATTAATTCAACATATACAACTTTCAAACATTATAGAATTAATAAAAGTTTGATTTGGTCTAATAGTATCGATCCTCAATCATTTGAAACAGACTCTTCTCTGGAAACTTATATATAAAGTTTAATTAACAGTATTAGGGTAATAACAGTAAATACTAGAGCATCTTCATTGAGTGTCATATGTCAGGCCCTATATAACATACATATACACACATATAATTTTATAAAGAGTCAACTTTCATTGTAACTGACCCAACTCTGTCCAGAAATGTCTTCAAACAACGGAAAAAACTAACATGATAAAAATTCTCCAGAAGAAACCAAGAGTTTTTGCCAGCCCCAGTGCTTCTGAGGGTTAGGCTGAAACCAGCCCATTTGTGAGGCTCGTTCGGTTCCCCATGCAGGTTTCTCATCCCAAGA